>NC_142877.1:9687500-9987500 GCF_051225735.1 Oryctolagus cuniculus | reverse complement strand
CACTTCCGCAGGGGAGCGGCACACCGCCGGCCGGCTTTCTCGGGGGGCTGCACAGGTGTTCCTTCAGCTAGATGTTCCCCTTAGATGTTCCTGGTGCATGCCATCTCTCTCCTCCTTTATAGTCCTCCTCCGCCAATCCTAACTCGGCTGCCCACACGCTGAGCACGCCGCTCTCCAATCAGGAGCAAGTCCTACAGTTTATTGGTTGAACTGGAGGCAGCTGTGCGGAAGCTGTTTTCTCCTCTCCCAGCGCCATATTGTGGGAGAGCAGATGCATAGAATAAGTCTTAATTCCAGTAACTCAGTCCAGTCCGGGCTGCTCCCCACAGACACCTCTTGTTTTCACTCAGTGCTGAGTGTTATTTTTGTCCCGCTTTATTAATTCGATCCGCCGCTGATCTGAATTAAACACACACACCGCTATTTTGTGAATTTGTTGAAGTGAACTGAGCCTTAATCTTTAATCCAGCTTCCTGCCTCCCGCGGAGATCAGACCTCAAAGTGGAGGCGTAGCGGGGGCACACGCGAGAGCAGGCAGCGCACACGGGAGCCGGCCGGCAGGGCCAGGACGCTGCCTCTGAGGGGGCGGAGCCCGTGGGACCCGACGCGGGGTCAGGAGCAGAGAAAGAGCTCCTCCCCACCCCCCACCCATGCTCATGCTCGCTTGCTCTCTCTCTAATTTGACATTAAATTAATTAGACATTGAGAGGGAGAGAAAAATCTTCCATCCGCTGGTTCACTCCCGAGATGGCCACAACAGCTGGAGCTGGGCCCATCTGAAGCCAGGAGCCAGGAACTTCTTCCAGGTCTCCCACGTGGGTGCAGGGCCCAAGCACTTGGGCCATCCTCCACTGCCCTCCCAGGCCACAGCAGGGAGCTGGGTCGGAAGAGGAGTCCCTGTGTCCATAAGGGATGCGGCGCCACAGCCGGCCGCTCCGTCTCTTTTAAAGGTGGGCGTGGCGCTTCCACTGAATAAACCGGGCGAGGCCTTAGCCAGCCTGTGGCTTCTGGATTTCTGCGGCACCCCCTCCCACGTGGTCGTCACCGCGGCTCCTCCCTGGTGCCGGAGAGACACAGGTGCATCCTGGGAAGGCGGGCGGATCAGGCTGACAGGTGAAGGGGTCCAGCTGCACGCAGGCCTGGCGGCGATTCCGGCTCTGAGCCTCGCTTCCTCATAGCATTAGCGCTGGCACTTGGTAACGACTGACCAGTTACGAGTTCAAAGCCTACTGAGGGATGAGTTTCAGGGACTTGAGCGGCTTCACCATTCTCTGCGCTTTTTGAGGAAATAGCAGGTGCTGAAGACTGACAGGCAGAGTGGTCCCTTTCCCTGGCATTGTCCGCACGCATCCAGCCGCCAGGAGTTCTGGCGCCTGGAGGAGGTTCTTGTCCCTGCTCCGCTGGCCCCAGGAAGCCTTTAGGAGGGCACGGGGCTCAGCCTGGGGCGGAAGAAGCAGGCTGGTGCGGGAGAAAGCACACAGGTGTTAGGAAGGGGGTGCACCTGCGTGTGTAGCCAGCAAGAGAATCTGCTTTGCAGAAGACGGCCGGTGCTGTCTGCCGGGGGGCGGGGATCCCTCCTCCCGGGGAGAGAGCTTTCCTGTGCTGGAGGAGGGGCTGCAGAGGGTGCGGTGGGCCACCGCTCCTGCAGCAGCGGGTAGGGAGCAAGGCTCTGCACAGCCCAGAGAGCAGCTCACTCCAGGAAGGCCTGGGCAGCAGAGCCCCGATGAGGAGCGGGCGGCGGTGGGAAGCTGGCCGGCCAGATCCACATGTGATTTTAATGCCTTTCTCCTTTGATGCCTCCCAACTGGAGGAGTAAATGGAAACGGTGGGAGCTGCCTCTTCATTTGTTTCCCGGCGGCGCGAGGGCACCGGGAAGGAACGGATGGGGCCCCGGAGTAGACGCTTGTCTGGAGCAGCGCTCAGCCCTGGGGTGGGGGCGGGGCGGGCGCCCACGGCTTCCCTGCTCCTCTGTGGGTCCCCGTTTGACCTTGCAAGTGGCCTCAGGAGACCTCCAGTGGGCTGTTTCCTGGTGCCCCGACTGCACTGTACCCCCTTCTGTTGTTGGATAATTCGGGGGTCAGCCGAGAGGGGGCGTGCTGGGTTCCCAGGGCTGCTCATCTGCGTGGTTTGGGGATGTGGCTGATGTAAACCCGACCTCATCCTGAGGCCGCCCAGCTGCGAGGAGCCTGCCCGGCGTCCCCGAGTCAGGTGTCCACCCCTCGCCTCACGGTGCCCAGGCTGGCTAACGGGACTCGCCTGCCGCCTCACTGCTCGTGGGCGTCTGTTCCACTGGGACCCTGCCCCTCCGCTCTCTCCGCCCGGGGACGGGCCCAGGGCGGGGCACAGGCGCCTCTGCTGTCCGACCCTGGGCAGTATCTCGGAGAACTCAGTTGTGTCCACGCACTTGGGGCCAACTTCTGTGGACTCTGCATCGCCCAGACTCGGACCCAGGCCCGAGAGGCTCATCGCGTTCCTCTGAGCGCTGCCCGACCCCGGGACCGCGGCTCTGCCCACCGCAGTGGCCCCGTTGGTCAGGAGGTGGTGATCCACCATCTTGGGTGCGCCAGTGCGTCTTCTAGCCCTTGGACTGGACACTGCTCACTCCGCAGCGTGCTGTCCTTGTCATTGGAGTCACCGCTGGGGTGGGGTGGGGGCATAGCAGGCTGACAGCTGGGCCAGCCGTTCATGACCTGGGGCATGGCGAGAGCCGTCCTCCCAGGGGACACGTGTGCGCCTGTCTTTACCTGGGCTCAGCACACTTCCTGGGCCCTGCGAGGCCCCACAGGCCGCTCTAGACGCTGGGGTTCAGCAGAGGCCACGCTGATGGAAGTCCTTCATTTTACCCCAAACCGCCGGGGTGCAGGGGGCGCGGGGAGACAGAAACAGCAGTGAGGGCTTGCGTCTCAGCATGGTGAGCTCCGGGGAGACGGGGAGGGGCTGCTCCGGGCCTGGGGGCTGGGCTGCTGTCTGCAGGCAGGGACGGGAATGAAACCTGGCCGTGGGGGTGAGGGCAGGGGGTCCATCTGTCCCTGTCACCGCAGGATGCTCTGTTCTTGAGGACGTCCTGGGCACAGGCTCGGGGCAGGTCCATGGGGGGAGCACACCATGGAGCCGGCACCCGCACTCTCCCGTCTCCTGCATCAGGTCTGGATCTCGTCCTCCGCTGCCTTTGGACGGGTGATACAGAGCGCCACCTCGTTCTGGGGACTGTCCTCGCCTCAGCTCCTCCTGCCCCCCCCCCCCCCCCCCCCCGTCTCAGCTGCCCAGTGCTGGGTTGGAGGCTGTTCCCTCCCCAGCAGGCTGGATGATCGACGGTCGAGTGCCTCAGAGCTGGAGTGAGCAGTCTGGGTCTGAATCCTGGCCCTTCCTGCTGGCCGCCTCTGGATCAGTGCCCACCGTCTCTGAGCCTCCGTTTCCCCATCTGGGAAGGGGAGGGGGTGGCAATTGCCCCGCCCCTGGCTTTGCTGTGGGATGGAGCAGATGCTGCACGGCAGGGGTCGCCCCAGCACGCGGTGGGCACTCGCTGGACGGCGTTGGCTTTGTGGACGAACGTGGTAGGGGTTGGTGAGTGGGCGCAGGTGCAGAGATCCGTTTGTTCATCAAACACTCGGAGCCCCCTGATGCCAGGGACTGTTCCAGGCACTGGGGACCGAGCAGGGGCACAGCAGATATGGATCTGGGACTCCAGTGTGGGAGATGCCAGGTGCAGACGGAGAGGCGTGGATCGGGATGGATGAACGGACACTTGGACGTAAGGGTGAGAGACATCCACCTACAGGGGCTCCGATGGTCAACTCAGGTTTCTTCTCTTCATCAGAGAGTGGGGTGGCCCAGTGTTTGCCACTCAGGGGCACACCAAAGACCCAGAATCCCTCTCCCTCTCAGTTCTTCCTCCCTCACTGGGTTGCACTGTCATTAGGCTTGGCACTTCATGGGCACAGGATGGCTGCTGAAACTCCAGCCATTGCACCTGTGACCCAGAATGGAAAGGTGAGAAGGGAAGCAAAAGGCTTTTCTCCTATGATTTACCCTTTCATTGGATAGAGAAATCTCTCCCTTCAACCCCTCTCAGAGTTCCCCTTACAGCTCATTGGCTTGAAGCAGGCACCAGGCCCAGCCTGGACCACTCACTGGCAAAGTGAAAAAGGAAGCCCGTGCCGGGCTTATGTGGCTGCTGCCTCACGCCGGTGCTGGCCACGCCACTTCCTGCGTGGACTCAGGGTCTGATCACCAAGAAGGAAGGAGAAATGGCCACCACGTGGGCAGCCAGTGGCATGCGCTTCCCCACTAAGAAGTTAGAGGTGGACGCTGGAGGGGCCCCTTCGGGATGCCAGGGCTCAGGATAGCACCTTGGGCCGTGGGGGCCTAGTGCGGTGGCGAGCTGGAGTTGGGGCTTTCCCCCGTCTTCCCATGCAGGGCCAGAGGTGGCAGCTGGTGTCCCCGTGGAGCAGCTGGGCACAGGAGGCGCAGGCGTGCGTGACGGGCAGGCACGGCAGCTCCACGGCCCCAGTCCTAAGGCAGGTGCCAAAGGCTGGACAGGTCCCTGTGAGCGTCCTGTCCGCAGGCCTCTGCTCTGCCCGCCGGCACAGCCAAGGCAGCGTGCACCGCCCCCCTGGGCCCAGCCCTGCCCCCTGGGCTTCCTGCCAGGGCCCCGAGGAGTCCGGCAGACCCCTCCTCTTCTCCCCGCAGCCCCATCACGCCGTGCCCGCCCAGCCGCCCACGGTGGCTGTGGCTCGGTGGCTTTTCACCCAGCGACCTTTGCAAATGGCAGCCGAGCCGCTCTCCCCGCCTTCCCTCTGCCCGCAGGGTCTGCTCCTGTTCTTGGAGCAGCGGCCTGGCCCCGCCCGCCCTGCCGCCTTCCGCCGTCTCCGCCCCCCCACCTTCCCCGCCCCCACTCTTCTGAGGAAGGCCCCGCCCCCTCTCCCTCCCCTTGCTTCCTCTTCTGTCTCTGGGGCTGGTTCACCGCACGGTGCAGGTGCAGGGCTCGACCTCGGGGGGGGGGGGGGGCTGGGCCCCTCCCCCAGGTGTTCTCCGCACCTGTCCTGCCTCCGTGTCACATGTGCCCAGTGGCATGTTGACACGCGTGTCTGTCCTGCGGCTGGTCCTCCTCGTTGGTTTCGGTCCCAGGATCTAGCTCCGTGCCTGGCGTGAGACAAAGGCTCAGTACTTGCGTGGAGAAAGGAGCGAACGACGACTTAGCACAGTGGAGACTCGGGGGTGGCTCAGGGGGGCAGGCGGAGGGTGGGACATCAGGCACCGGGGGCGAGTGGCAGTCTGGAGGAGGGGGGTTGCTTCCGGGAGAGTGATGGGCAGGTGGAAGTGTGGGGGAGGGGAGGTGGGGTCGGGGCCGAGTTTCCAGGACAGGGAGCCTCTGGGGTGCTGGTGAGCAGGTGGGGGGGGCACGAAGGTGCTGTTGTGGGGGGATGCCTGGGGAGGGGGGTCCCAGAGAGGCGGCTGGGCTGGGCCACAGCTGTGCTCACTCGCTGGGTCTGCGGGCAGACCCGTCCTCCAGCGTCCTCCACGGGAGCCGGGGCACTGGGCTGGCACAGGGGGTGAGCGGGCTTCCCACTACCCTCCCCGTCATCCGGGGGACTGGTCTCCCCGATTGCCCCAGATGTGGGGGGCTCCCCTTAACCCCACCAGGCCTCCGGGGACAGCCAGGTTCCCAGGGGTCTGCACTAGAGCCAGGAAGGGAAATCAGTGGGGGTTCAGGGGCGCTGAGGGGGGCTGGGTCTCCCCAGGGAGCTGCGGGGGGAGGAGCTGCCTGCCCCGTGTCGTGTCTGCAGCTCGCTTTTGGGTGGAGACGGGCCTGGCGCTGTGTCCTCAGCCCTCGTGCACCCCTCCCGGAGAGAGGCAGGGCTAAATCCCGACTTCTAAAGAGGAAACCAAGGCACAGGCAGGTTAGGGGCCTTGCCGAAGGGCAGCGCGCAAGTCCACTGGGCTCTCCTGGACCAGCTGCGGGCGTCTCTGACTGAGGCCCAGGGCCGTCGCCGCGACTCAGTGTGCGTCGCTGTGCGGGTTCAGCGCCAGCGGCGCTCGTTCTGCACCCCACGGCGCCGGCCCGGCCTGTCCCTGGAGCCGCCCTCTGGAGGGGACGCATTCCTCCCCAGTCCACAGGGGCCGAGGCTGCCAGCGCCCAGGGGACTTGTCTGTGGTCTCGCAGCGGGTCCGTGCGGGGAGCGGGCTGGCCTCAGCGGCAGAGGCCGTCTCCCTTCCGGTTTTCCCTGCGGAGAACTCCTCTCCGTCCGTGCCTGTCTCCAGCCCTCTGCGCACGTGGAACAGCCGCGCTCCAGCTGTCACCGTAAAGGTCAAGTCTTTGCTTGTGGACGTTGCTGCCAAGAACGGCTGCCCAGGAAAAGGGCAGAGCTGTCCCGGCAGACCGCGGCCCGTCCCTGCCCCGGGAGCTGTCCCGGCAGACCGCAGCCCATCCCCGCCCCGGGAGCTGTCCCGGCAGACCGCGCCCGTCCCCGCCCCGGGAGCTGTCCCGGCCAGGCGTGGTCCAGCCTCCACCGGTGGCTTCCTCTATAAGCGCGTCCCCTGGACAGCAGGAGGTGTTATCCCCATTTCACAGACGGGGAGACTGAGGCTTACTGACGGTAGAGACTTGCCCGAGGTCATCCTTCGGGCACAGGGCGGAGCCAGCGTGTGACCCAGGTCTCCCTGTAATCGCAGCTGTGCTTGGTGCGGTGGATCGCGCTGTCCCCTCCCCATGCACCCGCCCCGCCCCTGGTGTCACTCAGCTTCTGTCTGGGGTGTCCTCGCTGTTTAAGGACCAGAGTGTGTCTCAAAGCGGACTCGGTGCCTGTGGGGTCAGTGCCCTGCTGAGGCTGGGTGTGGAGCTGGGTGTGGGGGCTCTGCTGGCGGTACGTGGGGTGGCTCTGTGTGCCTGTGTGCGTGTCAGTGTGTGAGCGTGTGTATGAGTGTCTGCATGCATGTGTGTGTGCACATGTGTGTGTATGCGTGTGTGTGTGAGCATGTCTGTGTGTGTGCACGTGTGTTATCCTACTTGGTGTCCCTAGCTCTAAGAGAGAGGCGTTTTTACTTATTAGAGAGAGATGTCCCACCTGCGGGCTCACTAGCCGAATGCTGGCCAGGCCGGCTGGAGCCGGGGCCAGGAGCTCCATCCGGGTCTCTCCTGCGGGTGTCAGGGACCCAGTTGCCTGAGCTGTCACCGCTGCCTCCCAGGTCTGGCAGCAGAGGGGTCGGCACTCGGATCAGGTGCTCTGAAGTGGGACACAGGCGTCCGGAGTGTCGTACCCACGGAGCTGACACTCACCCCGAGAAGGGCATTCTTACATTTCCGTTTTACAGATGAGAAAACAGGTTCATGAGCTGGCCCCAGCGTTTTCTGCTAAGTGGAGGAGGCAGGACTTGAACTTGGGGCTGCCGGATTCTAGGGGCCCTGTCCTCACACACTTGTGCACAGGTTCCCCAGGGCCTGCCTGGCGGGAGGATCTGGCCGGTGACAGGGCGCGGTGCAGCGAGGCGTCTGGTACGTGCGGGTGGACCATGACCGGGGAGCCGTCGGAGGCTTCCGCCCTGGCCTTGGCGAGGCGGTGGGCCAGCCGAGCGCCGGCAGCGCGGGGCTGAGCGCCGAGGTCGGCTGATCGGCGGTCGGAGGACGTGAAGGGAAGCGAGTACCGCGCGTGGCGGGGAAAGCCGCCGGCTCTGGGTTCCCGCGTGGGCGACGGCGCGGGCTGGGGGAGCCGGCCCGGCCCCAGCAGGCTCTCAGCGCGCCGTCCGTGCCGTCCGTGCCCTCGAAGGCCCTCGAAGGCCCTGTCCTCAGCCCCGCGGCGGCGCCGGGCGGAGCGCACGCTCTCCTCTGTGCAGCGGGACCGTGAGGGTTTAGGAGAGCGGGCTCCTGTCCTGGCTGCGCTGATCTCGCAGGAGCCACAGGGGACCCGTGCGCTGTCTGGAGCAGCCCGAGCGGTCACGCATCAGTCCCGGGCCTCTCTTCCGCGTCTCCCAACCCCGAGTGGCGGCTGGGACGGGACTCGCATCCGGACGGCTTCTCCTCTCCGTCCTCGGTTTCCTGGTCTGAGAATCGGAACGGATGGTAGCACCCGTGCCGTCGGGTTGGCAGGGATCAAGTGAAGGAAGGCACAGGTGCTGGGGTTGGCATCCTCACTGGGCTCGGGGGCCTAGGGTCTAAGACCTCGATACTTTGAGAGGCCCACCAAATGCTTCCACTTTTGTTTCTATTAAAATCATAATGGAGGGGCCGGTGCTGTGGCACAGCCGGCTAAGCTGCCTGCAGCGCCGGCCTCCCATGTGGACGGTGGTTCGAGTCCGCTGCTCCTCCTCCGACCTGGCTCTCCACTAGTGCACCTGGGAAGGCAGTGGAAGGTGACCCAAGCCCTTGGGCCCCTGCACCAGCGTGGGAGACCTGGAAGAAGCTCCTGGCTCCCGGCTTCAGATCGGTGCAGCTCTGGCTGTTGCAGCCATTTGGGGAGTGAACCAGCGATGGAAGACCTCTCTCTCAGTCTCTCCTTCTCGCTGGCTATAACTCTACCTCTCAAATAAATAAATCTTAAAAAAAAAAAAAACCCTGCTAAACCAGCTTAAAAAATCATAAGGGAGATGATGAGTCCCCTAACAAAAAGTCAAGCTGGGTTACACGGCCTTCACAGCCACAGCCACAGCCACACAATGTAATCCACGGACACATGACCACACGGCCACACGATGTAACTCATGGCCACACGGACACACGGCCACATGATGTAACTCATGGCCACATGACCACACGGCCACACGATATAATCCATGGCCACATGACCACACGGCCACACGGCCACACGATGTGATCCATGGCCACATGACCACACAGCCATACGGCCACACGATGTAACTCACGGCCTCCACAGCCACACGGCCACACGATGTAATTCTTAATAGGGGTTTATATGGAGGAAGGGCTCTGAAGACAAGGAGCCAGGGCCTTTGTAAGTCAGAGAACAGCCCCAATGTAGACTCAGTGGAAGTTTATTTTAAAGGAGTCCACAGCAGGGAGTCTGGGACTGGCCTGGCAACTTTCTGGTCTTCAGGGTTCTGGACTTCTTTTTATCAATGCCACTGCCCTCAAAGCTGCCTCATGGCCCAAAATGGCTCCTGGAGCATCCACCATCAAGTCTGCATTCCAGGCATCACAAGGAAGAAGCAGCCAGGGCAAAAGGAGCCTCCTTTTTATTTTTAGCTGGGTATCTCTCTTTGAAGAACATTCTGAGAATTCCCACACAGCATCGAGCTTGGTCACAAAGTCACAGCTGTAGGGGGCCAGGAAGTGGCCTATGCCTGGGCAGTGTCTTTCCAGATGAGAGGTGGTTTACACCAGAGAAGGGGGAGCAGGGCCAGGTGTCACGCTCTGGGAGTGGTGAGGTGCCTGCTGTGTGTGCCAGGAGCACAGACAGGAAAGGCCGGCAGGCAGCCCCTCCTGCCCCACCCCTGCCTGTGGTGTGGTGCTCACCGGGGCTGGCCGGCACAAGGTTCCCCTCGAGTGTGAGGGTAGACAGGAAAGGCTGAGGGCCCTGGGGCGGGTGCCAGAGCTCCGTACCCGTGCAGCTGGGCCCCTGCTTCAGCCAGGCCTAGAGGCCCCCCAACCCCGGTGCTGAGCATCAGGCCCCGCCCCTCCCCCTCCCACACCTGGTGCTGAGCATCAGGCCCGCCCCTCCCCCTCCCACACCTGGTGCTGAGCATCAGGCCCCGCCCCTCCCCCTCCCACACCTGGTGCTGAGCATCAGGCCCCGCCCCTCCCACACCTGGTGCTGAGCATCAGGCCCCGCCCCTCCCCCTCCTGCACCTGGTGCTGAGCGTCAGGCCCCGCCCCTCCCCCCCACCTGGTGCTGAGCATCAGGCCCCGCCCCTCCCCCTCCCACACCTGGTGCTGAGCATCAGGCCCCGCCCCCCGTCCCCCCCCCCCCCCCCGCACCTGGTGCTGTTTCCCTGCCTGCGACTCTGAGCTCATCCCCGTCTGTCTCCCGTGTCCCCGCCTGGCTGTGGCACTGCTCCTGCCCCTGCTGCAGGGGTGGCCCGAGGCCTGCACACACGGCCCGGGGGCCCCCACCGCCAGGTTCTGGCGTGCTCTCCCGGCCCCTGGCCCCCACCCCCCCGTCTGTCTCTGGCTTCAGCAGAGGGCTGGGACTCGCTGGGTCCTGAGCAGCCGGCAGTAAGCAAAGTGGACGAGAATCCCCGCTCCCGTGGAGTCCCCCCAGTGGAGGAGCCGAAGCAGGATCCGCGACCCGGGAGGGGAGCGGTCACTGTACGGAGAGTGGCCACCGAGGGCTTGGCGAGGGGGTGGTGCAGAGGAGAAGCCCCTGCGGGGGCTGGACGGCCCGGCGTGTGCACGTCCAGAGCGGGGACAGACGGTGCGAGCGGCAAGGCAGGAGCGGGCGTGGTGTGGGAGACCAGGTAGGCGTGACGGGGCGGGAGGGGCCCTGAGGGTCACTGCACTCTGAGCTCTGTTCTGGGGGTCACTGCTCACTGGGCTCTGAGGTCACTCCTCATTGGGCTCTGAGGGTCACTCCTCACTGGGCTCTGTCAGGGTCACCCCTCACTGGGCTCTGAGGGTCACTGTGCACTGTCAGGGTCACTGCTCACTGGGCTCTGAGGTCACTCCTCACTGGGCGCTAAGGGTCACTGCTCACTGGGCTCTGAGGGTCACTCCTCACTGGGCTCTGAGGGTCACTGCTCACTGGGCTCTGTCAGGGTCACTCCTCACTGGGCTCTGAGGTCACTCCTCACTGGGCTCTGAGGGTCACTGTGCACTGTCAGGGTCACTGCTCACTGGGCTCTGTTCTGATGGATTAGGGGAGATTCTGGGGGCTGATGGTGGAGGAGGGCGTGCTCTGCCTTTGATTCAGAGGTTTCTTCTGGGAGCTGAGGATGGACTGTGGGCTGGCTGTGTCCCCAGGGGATGGGCGACAGCTGCTCCCTGTCCGGCAGAGCGCCATGGCCCAGCGTGGGGCGGGGCTTTGAGTGCTGCAGCTCAGCTTACAGGACAGCTGGGTCCCGCCCGTCACCCAAAGTCCTCCTCGTCTGCTGCCCCCGGCCGTCCTCGGAGGGAGGGCTCCATCCCTCCGTGACTTTTTAATTGGTAAGATTTATGTATTTATTTGGAAAGCAGAGTTACAGCAAAGAAGGAGAGACAGAGAGAAAGGCCCTCCATCCGCTGGTTCTCTCCCCAAATGACCACACCGGCCGGAGCTGCGCCGATCCGAAGCCAGGAGCCAGGAGCTGCACAGGAGCACGGGTCTCCCGTGTGGGTGCAGGCCCAAGGACTCGGGGCTTCGTCCACTGCTTTCCCAGGCTGCAGCAGAGAGCTGGAGCGGAAGTGGAGTGGCCGGGACTCGAACCAGCACCCATATGGGATGCCGGCACTGTGGGTGGCGGCTTTACCCGCTCTGCCACAGCACTGGCCCCTCCCCGTGCTCATCCCCGCACAGACAAGGCCCCGTCCCCACGTCACCAGGTGGACTAGAGGTGGCGGCCCCGTGGCCGACTCCCAGGTGAGTGTGGCCTGCGGACGAGAATGCAGCTCCCTGACCCCTACCGGAGCTGCTGCTGCTTCTGCCCGAGCCGAGCCGCGCTCGTCCGCTGCCCGCGTGTCTGTCCGCTCCGCTCTTCTGTTACCCGTCTGGCCTTGGAGACGGTGCGCTGGTCACTCTGCCAGCTGCGTCTCCATCGCTCGGATCTCATCACCCCATTTTGCAGATGGGTGAGTGACGTGGCTCAGGGCTACGAGGCTCTGAGCGGGGCATTGCAGCTCTCCGGACCCCAGTCCCTTCCCGCCTCCCGTGCTCGCGGCTGTGTGGACGGTCAGGATTGAGAGCCTTCTCATCTTTCCTCAGGCCGATGTCCTGTTCCACGTCCACATAGAGGATTCCAGAAACAGCTTAGGCGTCTGGTCCTGCTTTGGCCTCCACTCCTCCGCGGAGGGGAGCGCGCTCACCGGCGTCTTCCTCGCTCGCACAGCGGGAGCTGGGCAGCGCCCTGCGGCTTTCCCGATCACCACGAAGCTCCCGTGGGGCTGGGCTTGTTTCCCCATAATGCCGACCACAGCTCGCGTGGGATTGTCTGGTTACCGTTCTGACACTTGGCACCCCGCGCCTTCCTAGTCCACGCTCGCTCGCGCGGGCCAGCCCTGGCGGGGGCGGCACCTGCACCACCTGCTGCGCCTGGGCGGGGGAGGCGGCCGCGGGCTGAGCGCTGCCCAGTGCTCCCGCGGCTGCCCAGGACCCAGGCGCTGGCGAGGGAGGAGGCGGCTGCCCTCCTGGGTTTCTAGGGGAACAAAAAGGGAGCAGTCATTTACCTTTTTCTACATTTTCCCAATTTTCTCCATCTGTTGCCATAGCGACCCTAATACGAGATGGGGTTGCAGGAAAAGCGTTGGTTTCTATAGAAACAATTTGTTCTATAAGAGAAAAAGTTGACTTGGTAGCACATGAAATCTAATATTAGGATTTTGGTTTTGTTGGAGGCTTTTTTTTTCCTTGTCAGCCAGAATACTCCTCCCAAGCCACCCACACACGTATGGCACTCTTCAGGCGCCACGTCCCATCTCGCAGTGCGTGCCCTGTCGGCCGTGGACGGAGGCCGTGGGGCTGCTCCCGCGGGATCTTCACTGAGCAGCTGTGGTTCCTGGAAAGACTCAGCTAGAAGGGGCTAGGTTAGATGAGCTCTAGGGTTTTCTCTTTTTTGACACAATTTGCTGTTTCTCTTGCCTTTCCTGTGAAATGGGTTTTTGAATAGAAAAAGGCAGACACTCAACTCAGAATTGCTAAGGTTAAAAAAAGGTGGGGGTGGGGTTTAATCTCAGATCTCAGACATGCGGGGGGTTCAGGTGTGGCTGGATCCAGCAGTCATGAAGATGTAGCGGCGTTCCCTGCTCAGCTCTGCCCTCCATCGGGCCGGCTCCAGTCTCAGCCCTGCCCTTCTCCCCGAGGCTCCGGCAGCCACAGCTTCACCCCTGCAGCTCCAGCCCCACCTCTGCAGACGAGCGTACCCCTCTTGTCCAGCGGTTCTGGGAAAAGACCTGGGAATGACCCTAACTCCACTGGCTCAGGTCACATGCCCACCCTGAACCAATCACGGGAGGCGAAATGGGCTGAGGGGCAGGCCTGGCTCAGGTGCTTCCCCTTGGGATAGAGGTGAGGTCAGCATCTCCCAGGCCCCCAGGCTGGGCGAGGGAAGGCGGCTCTGCAGAGGAGCCAGCGGCGAGGGGGCAGGTGTGGTCGGGCCGTGGCTGGTCAAAGTAGTGACCAGCTCCAAGTGAACCCCCGAAGTGAGTACACCCTGGAATCAGAGGACTGGCCTTCAGGGGCTGGCTTCGTCCCGGCTGGACAGAGAGCGAGCCCGCGAGGACCTCCCTGTCGCGAGCATGTTGTTTTCTGGTCAACCTGCTCGCAGCTCCACCTGGAGAACGTCTTTGCAACAGGAGATTTTCTCCTTGCAGAGGGAACTGAGGAAAGTCAGAGTTCATTTGCATAGCACCTAACGCCTGCAGCCCCAGCCCGGTCCTGGTCGCTGCGCTGCCTGCCTGTCGCTGCAGGGCTGGGATCTGCCAGCTCAGCCGCCTCCAGCCTCACCCGCGCTCTCTTTGGAGATGTTATCACGACCGCAGGACAACACATGATCCGGAAACACAGCCTAGGACTGTCTGGTTTGGAATTGTCTTCGCACGCTAAAGTTCAGAGAGCTCAAGAAAATCACTCCAGAAAGTCGTGTGTCCACAGAGGCAGCGCAGAAACAACCTTACACACACACACACACACGCACACACATGTGTACACACACACATAGACACACGCATGCTAACACACACGGACACACACTTCATACACAGAAACACACATGTGTACACACACACGCTAACACACATGGACACATACTTCATACGCAGAAACACATACACAGGCACAAACACAAGCACACATATACACATACTTGAGCACACATGTGCACATAGGCACAGCACTCATGTACACAATACATTCATACATATACAGAAACATACATGCAAGACACATGCTCACACATGCACACACACATACACAACACATAAACACACACATGCAGGAACCCCCCCCACGTCCACATGCACCCACATGCACACACGTAGGCACACGTGCATATGCGTGCATACATCCCCTGAGAGGACTGCAGGTGTAAATTATTTCAGAAAAGGTGTTGGTGTGTGGCCAGCCACTTGAATTAACAGGATTTCAGGGCTTATTAAGAGCTTAAAATAGGATTGTTAAAATTCAGAGAGTGTTTATGCTCAGATGTGATTCTGCCGTAGGGGCCTTTTCTCTTTCAACATGCTTGGTTTCCATTGCTGTTGGTTCGCAAAGATATTTTAGAAGTTAAATGGCTCTAGGGCACTTTTCCTCGTTAATAAGCCGGGTTAACGGTTTCTGTGGAGGTTTAGTTTGGACAAAACTCTTGCATTTCAGGCAGAGAGCATCCTGGTGGGGGCTGGAGGGGGTCTTTGACACCTTTCTTCTGCAGGCCAGACCGAGTGTTCTCACCGACAAACCGGGTCTCCCTCGAATGACGGAGGCCCTGCAGGGTACCAGTGCTGCCCTCAAAGTGTGTGTGCACATGTGGTGTGCATCACATGTGTGGTGTGCATCACATGTGTGCACGTGTGGGTGTGTATCATGTGTGGGTGTGTGTCATGTGTGGGTGTGTGTCATGTGTGTGCACATGCATGTGTGTGGGCATGTGTGCCTGTGCCTGTGTGTGCACGTGTGCATGCACTGGGGGTCGGGGTTCTGTCTGCTCTGCTGTCAGGTGAGGGAGTCCCTTCAGCCCCGGGATTGAAGGCGGTGTTCGTTGCCCAAGCCCGTGTGGATCCAGGGCTGATTCAGAGATCAGCACATCGAGCCAGCAGCAGGGCTGGCGCAGGCACACTGAGTGTGGGGCTGCGTCACCTGGCTTCCAGTGCAACGCAGGTCCTGATGCAGGCTGGGCTGGGGCCCGGTGCCTGGGATGGCACATTTGTAACAAACCCTCGACAAGCCCAAGCTGCTGGTCCCCAGAGCACACCCGAGCGGGAGATAGCCTGCATGGGGGCAGACTCAAAATCCTGTTTGAGATTCTATCTGTCTTAGCAGCTCCGATTCTGGTGTATCTTGGGACTTCGCATCTCAGCTGGGAAAGAAACCCACAGAAGGATAAGACCGACCCCCTCGTCCTTGGCTCCAACCCTGGCAGAAGCAGGCGGCAGGGAGGCCGGGACCTTGGCAGTGATTCAGGCAGAACTCCTCTTTAAGGCAGGAATGCAAATGAGGCCCGGGTTCCTTTCTGATTGCTTTGACCTTTCTCAGCCCAGAGGACAGGTTCCCCAGGGGGTGGCAGTGCTCACCCTGTCTGTGTCTTTGGTTCAGGTCTCTCCCCTCTCTAGGTGGTGATGGCTTAGGAGAAGCCATGGGGGGCCTCAGCAGGAGCCCGAGTGGAGCCAGGGCTGGAGCCAGGCCTTGTGATGTGGGACCTGGGCGTCGTAATTGACTTCACTGCTCAGCCAAGCGCCCGCCTCCGGCCCTGGATTGAGAGCTGTAGATCTGGGTACAGGGGAGGCGCCTCCATTCACTCTTCCACTCACTCATTCATCCGCAAAGCCCGCGACGTCTGCCTCTCACGCCAAGCTCGGGCGCTGTCGGGCTTGACGTGGAAGTCTCGCTCGCTGGCAGATCGGCACCCACTCACTTCCCACCTCCAGATGCTCCCGCGTGGAAACTGGGAGCAGCTTCCTCTGCTCCTGGCGGGTGGGAGTGGGATGTGCAGATCACGGTCTGTGCAATGGGAGGGGTCCCCCAGTCACTGTGGAGCCCCCGGCAGACCCCACCTCCAGCCATCCCTGGGCCATTGCTCAGCAGGTGGACAGACTGTCTGGAGCCTGGAGCTCTGTGGCTTTACTGCCCTCACCCCGGGGAGGCCGTTTCTCTCTCTCTCTCTCCCTCTTTCTCCCTCCCTCCCTCCCTTTCTCACTCCCTCCCTTCCTTCCTTCCTCTTTCTCCCTCCCTCCCTTCCTTCCTTCCTCTTTCTCCCTCCCTCCCTTCCTCCCTCCCTCCCTCCCTCCCTCTCTCCCTCTCTCCCTGCCTCTTCCTCTCTCCCTCCCTCCCTCATTCTCCCTCCCTCCCTTCCTTCAAGATTTTTATTTATCTATTCGAAAGTCAGAGTTACACAGAGAGGAGAGGCAGAGAGAGAGAGAGAGAGAGAGAGAGAGAGAGGTCTTCCATCTGATGGTTCATTCCTCAATTGGTTGCAACAGCTGGAGCTGCGCCTATCCAAAGCCAGGAGCCAGGAACTTCTTCTGGGTCTCCCATGTGGGTGCAGGGGCCCAAGGACTTGGGCCATCTTCCACTGCTTTCCCAGGCCACAGCAGAGAGCTGGATAGGAAGAGGAGCAGCCGGGACTAGAACCGGCGCTCACATGGGATGCCTGCACTCCAGGCCAGGGCGTTAACCCGCTGAGCCACAGCGCCAGCCCCAAGAGGCCGTTTTCATCATCAGGACTGGGCCCCTGATACTTTCTAGCTCACAGGTTTGCGGGTTGATTTTGATGCATTTCAAAGGCACGTTGGAAACTCTGAAGGGCCACGGGGGTGTGCGGGGCTTCTCAGCGCTGTGTGGAGGAAGCAGGACCCGAAGGAGTTTCCTTAGTGTAGCTCACGACGCACTGGCCAGGAGGCTCCCCGGGAGCCCGGAGCTGTAACCATCGCGGACTTCCCGCGGCCTCTGTGTCTGTGGTTCTGCCCCTGCAGATGGAACCGACTGTGGACTGAGAATACCTGAGAACCAGTGTGTCTGTAATGAGCGTATATGGACTCTTTTCTGTTACGATTTATTTATTTGAAAGGCAAGTAGAGAGGGAGAGACGGAGACCCTGCTGGCTCACTCCCAGATGCCAGGCCAAGCCGCACACAGGAGCCCCAAATGCCCTCTGGGTCTCCCACGTGGGTGCAGAGGCCCAAGTCCGTGGGCTGCTTTTCCAGGCACATTAGCCGGGAGCCGGATGGGAAATGGAGCAGCGGACCTCAAACCTGCACTCCCTGTGGGAAGCCGGTGTCTCAGCGGCAGCTTAACCAGCTGTGCCACAGCACCGGCCCCTGGATTGTGTTTCTTGTCGCTGTTCCCTAAACAGTGCAGCCTAACAGCCGTTCACACAGCAGTTACCTTGCGTTAGGTGCTACAAGCAGTCTCGACGATTAGAAGCAGCAGGAGCACGCAAGCACCAGACCGCCTTACACGCTGCGTGCCCGTGGATCCGGGTGGCCCGGGCTGTGCCAGACCAGGCGCTTTCAGACCCTGAGGGGTGACTCGCCTCACGCCAGTTTCTGCCCCAGAGGCGGCCGATGACTTCACGGCCTGCTGGTCCCATTCCTGCACACTGAGCCGACAGAGTCCTGGGTTCTCGAGTGCTCTGGCCCGGCCCAGGTCCGGTGCTGACATGGCCCAGCTCTGCCTCTTCCGGTCCCTGTGACTTTGTGTCTGTTTCCTCAACTGAAAATTGAGTCATTTCATTGAAATGTTCAATGAGTTGATGCAGTTAGGGGATTTGCAGACAGCAAGTGCTCAATAAACGCATCATTCTTCATGCTACGTCTCTTGGTCAGCTGGGAGCCCGGTCACGTTTGCCCCTCTCTTTGTTGGCCCCTCTGAAGAGGCCACCTTCCCTCTGTGGGCGCTGGGAGCTGCTGGCCTCGCCCTTGAGGCCACAGTGAAGCACCTGCCCCAGGCCTGCCAATCAGCTCGTTTCTCCCCCAGTGATTGGTTCGGACTGAGCATGTGACCCAAGTCATTCCTGGGATTCCTGGGACTTTTCCCGGAACTGTTGGATAAGAGGGGCCTCCTTTGCAGAGGGGGAGCGGGAACTGCAGGGGTGAAGCTGCGGCTGCTGGAAGGGCCTGGCTGAGACCGGAGCCAGTGCAGAGGAGGGCAGAGCTGAGCCAGGGAAAGCAGGTACCTGCGGGTCCCGGCAGACGCACCCTCCCGGCAGGGTCACCAGCCCAGGACACCCGGGCAGCCGCGAGCTGAGCGTTCCCAGCGCCCTCCGCAGTGTTCCTTCCACTTGTGTGCTCCGCCGAGCTCGACAGCAGGCGCCTGTGCCAGGTGCTTTGCAGACGGCTGCGAGGCCGCGCGTGTTCAGCACCCACTTTACAGAGGGAGTGGCTGAGATTGAGAGAGGCTGCAAAATCCTGCCGAGGAGGAGAGGCAGCATCGGAACCCAGGGCCCTGGTAGCTAAGTCTCCCTCCCTCTTTAAAAGAAAAAAATTGGGGCCAGTGCTGTGGTGTAGCGGGTAAAGCCACCGCCTGCAGTGCCAGCATCCCATGTGGGCACCGGTTCAAGTCCTGACTGCTCCACTTCCCATCCAGCTCTCTGCTGTGGCCTGGGAAAGCAGTGGAAGATGGCCCAAGTCCTTGGGCCCCTGCACCCGCGTGGGAGACCCAGAAGAAGCTCCTGGCTTTGGATCAGCATAGCTCCCTCCCTGGCAGCCAAGTGGGGAGTGAACCAGCGCATGAAAGACCTCTCCCCCACCCCCGCCTCTGCCTCTCCCTCCCCCTCCCCCTCTACCTCTCTCTGCCTCTGCCTCTCTGTAACTCTGTCTTTCAGATAAATAAGTACATCTTTAAAAAAAAGAAAAATTATTTGGAATAACTTCCTAATTTTTTCTGTTTTCTTTTTTTAAATAGCAGCCTGATTGAAATTTCCTTGACACACATGAAATGCACCCTTTGAAGTGTGTGATTCCATTTTCAGAACCTTCGCCGAGTGGTGCGTGTACTAAAATCCTACTCAGACCCCTGGCCAATTCTGGAACATTTTCACCGTCCCCAGGGCAAACCCAGGTGCCCCTGTTCTCCGCACACCAACTCTGTGAAACGGGGCGTGGCTGTTGGCTGCCACGGCTCCGCCCTTGGTGCGAGTCCTGGCTCAGGTACAGCGCTCTGCTTGAGCTCACTGACGACTCCAAGCAGGACCCTAGAACCCCTCACCCCCACCCCGCGCTCTGTGCCGGGGAGCTGATGACCTCCGGGGCCACAGGCTGCCCTCCTCTGCTTCTCTTGGCTCCATCCCCTCCCCCCTTCATGGGGTTTGGGGGCATGGATGGCGCTGCTGCCTCGGTGCCTGGGATCTAAGACAGGGCCGCCTCCCCGCTTCCTCCCCTGCCTCCTCCCTGCTGCCCCCACCACTGAGCAGAATCTGCATTTGGGGGTGTGCATGAAGGAGCTGCCGGGGACAGGGACTCAGAAGTCAGGCTGTGTGTGACCATCAGGACGGGGCTTTGTGTGTTAATTGCAGCCTGATCCAGGTATGGTCTGAACAGACTTTTGCATGTGTCGCTGACATGTGGCAGGGCCATTTTTAGCTCATGGCCCCCTCCTGCTACACCTCTCACCATCCTCCCTGGCTCCTGTCATTTCCTGGGGTGGGGGGGGGGGCTGTTCAATATGTGAATCACACTCACCCGCACCTTCCAGACACTGGGGAGAGGGGTGAAGGCAAACTCAGTGTTTCGGCAGAACATTTCTCTGCAATTGTTTCTTGAGGCCTGATGCTCTTTTTCTTTCTTTCTTTCTTTTTTTTTTAAGATTTATTTAACATTTGAAAGGCAGAGTTAACAGAGAGGCAGAGGCAGAGAGAGAGAAACAGAGAGAGAGAGATCTTCCATCTGCTGGTTCACTCTCCAAATGGCTGAAACAACTGGAGCTGTGCCTATCTGAAGCCAGGAGCCAGGAGCTTCTTCTGGGTCTCCCACATGTGTGCAGGGGCCCAAGCACTTGGGCCATCTTCCACTGCTTTCCCAGGCCACAGCAGAGAGCTGGATTGGAAGTGGAGCAGCTGGGACTTGAACCAGTGCCCACATGGGATGCTGGCACTGCAGGTGGCGGCTTAACCCGCTACACCGCAGCGCTAGTTCTTGGATGTGTAAGCAGTGCCGTGTGGGTGGCTTTGCACTTCCTGGATGATTTTCTTTCTTGCAATGGTTCCTTTTGGCGTTGGGAAGGAGGAACTGTAACGACATTGCTGAGCCTTGTCCCTGAGGCTTGTGAGTGTTCTGGCCAGGGAGTGCATTCACTTACAGGCCACCGTGTCATGTTGGCCCCCCAACAGGACACGGCACTTCTTGTGGACCCCAGGCCTTTCCAGTGGGAGAGAGTCAGCAAACTCCATTTTTTTTTAAAGATTTATTTGTTTGTTTGAGAGAGTTACAGGAAGAGAGAGAGAGAGAGATCTTCCCCCTGCTGGTTCACTCCCCAGTTGGCCGCAACAGCCAGAGCTGGGCCACGCCAGAGCCAGGAGCCTCTTCTGAGTCACCCACATGGGTGCAGGAGCCCAAGCACTTGGGTCATCTTCTGCTGCTTTCCCAGGTGCGTTAGCAGGGAGCTGGATGGGAAGTGGAGCAGCTGGGACTCGAACCAGCGCCTACCTGGGATGCCAGCACTGCAGGTGGTGGTTTTCCCTGCTGCGCCACAGTGTAGCCTCCATGAACTCACTACTGGAATAAACTTCAGAGCCCAAACTCGCAAGGGCTCCGTGCACTTTCTCTTCTTCCTGTGAATAACTCGGGCTTCCTAACTGCAGTAATGCGCCAACAGCCGTGAAGATCTGCAGGCAGGGGCTGTGCAGCGCTGCCCGAGGATGGGGTCTCTCAGCTCCCGCACAGCTGCTACTGGCGGCCGCAGAGTCTCGGCTGCGCAGGGCTGCCCTGGAATCCTGGCGTTGAGCTGCGTCCTGGCCCCGACTCAGCACCCGCTACCTGTCTCTTCTTTGGACGTTTCCAGATGTGCTCTGGAGGAGATCAGCCCTGGCTGAGAGCCACTGGAGGGGCTTTTAAAAAAGAGAAAGCAGGAGAGAGGAGAGAGAGAGAGAGAGAGGAGGGAGAGAGAGAGAGAGAGGAGGGAGGGAGAGAGGAGAGAGGAGAGAGAGAGAGAGAGAGGTCTTCTACTGGGGCACTCTTCAAATGCCTGCAACAGCCAGGGCCGGGCCAGGCCAAAGCCAGGAGCCAGGAGCCTCTGTCCTGGTGTCCCACATGGGCGTCAGGGACTCAAGTACTTGGGCCATCATCTGCTGCCTCCCAATACGTCCTGGGAAGGGAGCTGGATCAGACGTGGAGCAGCCAGGCCTCAGACTGGCATCACTCGGATGTGGGACACAGGTGTCCCGAGGGGCAGCTTAACCTGCTCTCCCCAAACGCCCTCCCCTCCGATAAACTTCGAGTCGGATTGAGTGCTTCTGTCAGCGCCAGCAGCACCTGCAGGAGGAGGCGGCCTCTGAGTCCACGTGCACTCTGGGAGAAGCTGCCGTCACGCTGCTCTTCTGAATGTAAGCCCGCTCGCATGAGGTGTGGGCAGCGGGGCCAGTGGGGACAGTTTTGTGACAGAGAAAGCAGGCTTGGATTTCCAGGTCTGGAAGGCTCTGGGTCACCCCCCGCCTCCCTTTTTTCTTCAGCAGAATTCAGTGGCAGGGCCTTCTCACGTAGTTTGGGAAACACAGCATTGAACTTTTTTTTTTTTTTTTTTTTTTTTTTTTTTTTAACAGGCAGAGTGGACAGAGAGAGAGAGAGAGAAAGGTCTTCCTTTGCCGTTGGTTCACCCTCCAATGGCTGCCGCGGCCGGCGCACTGCAGCCAGTGCACTGTGCCGATCTGATGGCAGGAGCCAGGTACTTCTCCTGGTCTCCCATGGGGTGCAGGGCCCAAGGACTTGGCCCATCCTCCACTGCACTCCCTGGCCACAGCAGAGAGCTGGCCTGGAAGAGGGGCAACCGGGACAGAATCCGGCTCCCCGACCGGGACTAGAACCCGGTGTGCCAGTGCCGCAAGGCAGAGGATTAGCCTAGTGAGCCGTGGCTCTGGCAACATTGAACATTATACCATCTGCTGGTTCACTCCCCAGATGGCCACAACAGCCAGGCCTGGGCCAGGCTGAAGCCAGGGGCCCGGAACCCTATCCAAGTCTCCCTCATGGGTGGCAGGGACCCAAGCACTTGGGCCATCATTCACCTGTTTCCCAGGCCCACAAGCAGGGAGCTGGATTGGGAGCAGAGCAGCCGAGGTTTGAACTGGCTCTCCCGTGTGAGATGCCAGCGTCCCGAGGGGTGGACAGGCCACAACTCTGCCCTCCCCCCTCACCCAAGGTTCAGCTTTGTCCCTCCTGCAAACCCGCTCAGTCTCCTTTCTCCAGCCCAGGCTAGAGCGTGCAGAGCAGGGCTGCAGGCATGTGCACACACGGGGAGAGCTCCAGGCACCGACATTCCGAAACAGCCGGGACTCGGTGCACATCGGGGGTGAGGGAACCCGCGGCGCCACAGCCTCAGTGTTCTGCGCTCCCTGCCTTCACGTGGCAACCGGCCGGGGGTGAGCCACGATGGGGAGAGCTGGGGCTTGACGGTCCGCAGCGTCGCTCGAGCACTGAGTCTCGCTGGCCCTGCCCTCCTGCTCGGTACAAGTTGGGACGCCGCTCCGCCGGGCCCCAGGGCCCTTCCTTCTCCAGGAGCATCCTTGCTCTGACATTTCCCCACCTCCTCTGTCCCACTCCACCTTCCTGGTTGCCAAGGAAACAGTTTCCTGGGCAACCTGTTGACTTATTTGGCTGCCAAGTTTGCATTATCTAGAGTGGGGAGCTGTAGTGCAGGGTTGAAAAAAAATGTCACCAAGGTAACCGCCGGCAGTCGCTTAATTATAGTTTTAGGTAACGATGAATTCTCTTTTGCAAATGTTAGAGTATTTTTGGCTTGAGGGAGGGGGAGCCAGCCAGAGATGAACATTCTCTAATTACAGAGTTGTAGTTGTGGACGCTCCTGCTTCATTGGCAAGTCAGCTTGGTTTCATTCAGCACTGATACTTCTCCGCTAACAAAACAAGGGAAGCAAAATAATGCAACCAACGTGGGACAAGCATCGGTTTGCTCGGAAGCAGGCGATGAGGGCGGCAGGGGGAGGCGTCCTTGTGAGGCTCCGGTGGCTGCTTCCTGTGGGCCTGGAGCCGTGTGGTGAGGTGGCTGCGCACCTAGACTCTAGACTCCTGCAGTCCTTAGCTGTGTGACCTTTCACCTTGGGCAAGTGACCTAACCTGGCTGTGCTCCCTCAGCTCCTGCAGGTGCAGAATGGGGGAGGGGAGGAAAGAGAGGGACGCCTCCTTGCGGGGTGCTGCGAGGTGAGGATCTCCCTCTGAGGCCTTGGGAGAACGCGCAGGGGGCAGAGTTACTCTAGGTGCACAGCCAGGAGCTATGGCTCCACGTCTGCCTTCCCGGCCGCACCTGGCGATGCCGATGTGGGGAGGCGCTCCAGCCACACCCAGCACTCACCGGAGAGATGCACTGCCCTCAGCGCCTCCTGGTCTTTACTTCCTACCCACCCGAGAGGTGAGGACGGTCGTGGTCACCATTAGACTGGGGGGGACACTGACAGGGAACACAGGAAGTTTCCTGCTTTGCTTTTTAAAGATTTATTTATTTGAAAGAGTTAGAGAGGGAGAGACAAAGATTTTCCATCCACTGGTTCACTTCCCAGATGACCATAACAGCTGGGGCTGGGCCAGGCTGAAGCCAGGAGCCAGGAGCCAGGAGCTTCTTCCGGGTCTCCCACGTGGGTGCAGGGCCCAAGGACTTGGGCCATCCTCCAGTGCTTTCCCCAGGCCATTAGCAGAAGCTGGATCAGAAGTGGAGCAGCTGGGTCTTGAACCAGCGCCCTTATGGCATGCTGGCACTGCAGGCAGCGGCCTTACCAGCTACGTCACCGGCTGTGTCACAACACATCAGCTCCAGGAAGTTTCTTTTTTTAAGTTAAAAGATCAAACTTCGAAGAAGTTTCCCAGTAGCGTCGGCTGAGCTGTGTGGACTTTGTTGCAGGTTTCTAAGCTTGGCTTCTTTTTGATCAAACTGAGAATCAAACAGGAGCATCTGGAGGGGGCACGGGGTGGGCAGGGGGTGTGGGGATGGGTGAGTGCAGGAAGTCCTCCCGCACCTCTACCCCCTTCCCAGCTGTGAGGAGCAGGTTGCCCTGGGGTGGGGGTGGGGGTCCCCACTGGCCACACCGCAGACAGGCCAGCTGGAGTTGGTGGTGGCTCAGTCCAGAGCAGGACAACAAAGATGCAGCCGTGTGAGCCCAGGCAGGGGCTGCCCTTGTGCTCCCAGGCTTCTGCGCTACCCACGGAATGGAGGAGCTGAAATAGACCTGAGTTCTTCAAGCTTGGTCCCTTGTTTGTGGTTATTCTAGGGAGGCACACAGAGAAAGAGACAGATGAGAGAGTCCACTTCCGTTGGTTCTCTCCGCAGGTGGCTGCAGTGGCCAGAACGGGACTGGGCAGAAGCCTGGATTCAGGAGCGCCGTCCAGGCTGCCCCTGTGGGTGGCAGGGACCTGAGCTGTCACTCGCTGCCTCCCGGGGTCTGCATTAGCCGGAAGCCGGAGCCGGGACTCGGACCCAGGCACTCTCCCCAGGGACCCAGTGTCTTAACGCTAGGGCGATGCCTGCCCCTCTTCGGGCTGTGACCCCAGAGCCGCCAGGGACGCGGGTCAGCCAGGGTCCACCCGGCTGTTGCTGAGCCCGGGCGCCCGCAGCCGAGCCCTGGGTCAGGACGCGCTGCTCTCTACTCGGAGGCTGGGGCAAGGAGCGTGTTCTCTGCCTCCCTTCCTCGTCCGTCCGCAGGGACAGGGACAGTGCCCGCCTCTCGGGGTCGCTGCGGACTTGTGAGGAGCTCGGAGCCCGAGCCGGGCGTTCTTCCGGCCTGTCACGGTGACTCTGTGATAGGACGACATCAATGTCTCTCACCTAAACTGGCCGGGCGGCCCAGCCCGGGGATGCCGGTGAGGCGGTGGCCGCGGAGCCGGGCGCCCTGTGGGCTTCCTCACCTCGCCCTCCCCGCGGGTACCCCGCTGCTGCCCGGGGCGCGCCCAGCCCCTCGCCCCGGCGCCCTCGCTGCGTCTTCACACATCTCCCTCCGCGGCCCTTTCTCTCAAACCTCCTTCAATTGAGGTTCAGCTCCGCCGGGCGGGCGCCCCTGGGGAACCTTGGCGTTGTGTGCTTTCCTCCCTCCCGCGGATTTTGCAAACTTTCATCATTTTTGAGTAAAGACCTGAATAGCAATGAACGTTGCAGCTGAGAGTAGCGGCCCAGTGGGAGCTTGGCCTCGGGGCCCTGTTCTCATCGGGGTGGAGCAAGGAAGGGACCCCAGGGCGGCTGCCCAGCGGGGCCAGCGGCTCCAGGGGTGGCCACGAGCAAGCAGCAGCCCCGTTGTGCCCCTCGCCTCGCTCGGAGTTCTCCATTCGTTCCAGTCTTGCACCATAACCACGACCTCCATCTCCGCGCGCTCGCTGTCCTGGGACTCCGTGTCACCCATTTGCCACCCGGTTATAAAAAGACTCGGGGTTAGATGGAAAAACACAGGCTGTGCCAGGATGATTGAAGGAAGGTAATTATGGATTATTAAAAGCCAAAAAAAAAAAAGAAGAAAGAAAAATTACTCTTTGCATCACCCCCGGGGCTTGGCTGGACGCTTGTGCTCTTGACTGGAGGTCACTGTGGGGGGACTGAGCTCAGCCTGAGTGGTGACGGCGGCAGCAAGGGGGCAGTGCGTGGGACGCGGACTGCAGAGGGGGCGGAGGTGGAACACACAGAGGAGCCGCCCTTGCTCCGTTCCCCGGCCTCTGAGGCTTGCTGTCACGTGCACTGCCTGCATCGGGTGATGGGGACAATGACACTGGAACACCAGACTCACACCCCACGTGCTCCAGCATCTTCTAAGTCACAAAGTCCCGTTGGTGCAGCGTGGAAACGAACTCGGGCCGCAGGACCAGACTGGCGTGGGATCTTCACACTGCCGTTCATCAGCTGTGTGACCTTGGGCAAATCACCTAACCTCTCTGTGCCTCCATTTGTCCATCTGCGAGACGGGGTGATGGTAACACACACTGACCTCCGCGTTGTTGCAAAACGTGTTAGAATGTGGAAGGCAGTTGGGACAGTGCCCTGCGCACTCTCGAACGTGTTGGTTTTGGTGATTGTCTCTCTTCTCATCCTCGGTGTCCAGACACTGAAACTGGCTAAGTCTTGTTACAGAACCACTGAGTGGAAAAACCCAGGATTTAAACCCGGCCTTCGGTCTCCAAATCCTGTTGCATTTTCTTTATGCCGCTCGCACAGCCCCGTGAGATCTGCAGCGGCGTTGAGCTTGCTCCCTGCGTTACACAAACGTCCCTGGCAGCTGCCAGCTTCCGCCTACCCAGCAGCCTGCTCTTCTCCCTGCAAATGTGCGAGCTGACCCTGCTGGAGCAGTGTGGCAGCAGCGCCGTGGGAAGCAAGACCACAAGGCCGAGTTGCAGGAAGGGCAGAACCAACCGGGCCGTGGGGCCCTGGCCCTGGGCGGCCAGGGGTCTCCCGGCGGGCAGGGCCCACCCGAGCTGCTTCTGGTGGGAGGGCAGGCTGGGGCAGGTCGGCCTCACCTGGGGCTTTCTCCTCCTTTTTGTCCCGGGCGAAGGGAGCTGGTGCAAGGCTTGCCACAAAGGTGCTTCCTCTCCCAGGCTCAGTTCGCTCCTGGGGCCGACTGATGGCTACCTGCGCGTGCAGCTCCAGGAAGGCGGCTGCCTCTGCTTGGAACAGCCCTGAGCAGGGCCCAGAGTCTCAGGCTGGAGTTAGGGAGGCGGGAAGCTGGGCAGGTTGGGAAGCCTGAGCTACCAAGAAGGGGAGGCCAGCTAGCCCCTCCCCTGGGACTCCCCGCTTCGGCTGCAGAACCCCAGGGAGTTAGCGATTGCCTGGGGCAGACTCTGTCCCTGCGGCTCTGCTTGTCCCCAAGGCCAAGTCCTCAGGGAAACCTGGACATGGCAGCTCCACTCAGCTGTGCGGGGCTGTGTGAGGCTGTGTGAGGCTGTGTGAGGCTGTGGGGGGCTGTGCGGAGCTGTGCGGGGCTGTGTGAGGCTGTGGGGGGCTGTGTGAGGCTGTGGGGGGTTGTGTGGGTTGTGGGGGGCTGTGCGGGGCTGTGTGAGGCTGTGGGGGGTTGTGGGGGGCTGTGCGGGGCTGTGTGAGGCTGTGGGGGGTTGTGTGGGGTTGTGGGGGCTGTGTGAGGCTGTGGGGGGTTGTGTGGGGTTGTGGGGGGCTGTGCGGAGCTGTGTGGGGCTGTGCGGGGCTGTGGGGGGCTGTGCGGGGCTGTGCGGGGCTGTGCGGGGCTGTGCAGGGCTGTGTGGGCCATGGTTGGGGTTCCAGTGATGGGAGTGGAAGGCGACCTGTGCTCTGCGCTGCCAGCGCATATTCATGAGCTGCTGCAGATGGAGTTGGCTCCCTTGGCTGAGAGTTCACCCGTTTTAGCACTTCCTGCTCAGAGCCGTGGCGTGGTCCTGCTCAGGGTGTGGCGTGGGTCCTACTCAGGGCTGTGGTGTGGGTCCTGCTCAGGGCTGTGGCGTGGGTCCTTCCCAGGGTGTGGAGTGGGTCCTGCCCAGAGCCGTGGCATGGGTCCTGCTCAGAGCTGTGGTGTGGGTCCTGCTCAGGGTGTGGCGTGGGTCCTACTCAGGGCTGTGGTGTGGGTCCTGCCCAGGGTGTGGAGTGGGTCCTGCTCAGGGTGTGGCGTGGGTCCTGCTCAGAGCTGTGGCGTGGGTCCTGCTCAGGGTGTGGCGTGGGTCCTACTCAGGGCTGTGGTGTGGGTCCTGCCCAGGGTGTGGCGTGGGTCCTACTCAGGGCTGTGGTGTGGGTCCTGCCCAGGGTGTGGCGTGGGTCCTGCTCAGGGTGTGGCGTGGGTCCTGCTCAGGGTGTGGCGTGGGTCCTGCCCAGAGCCGTGGCGTAGGTCCTGCCCAGAGCCGTGGCGTGTGGCCGGAAGGCCGCTCTTTGCTCCCCATACTCATCCTTTTTCTTGCTGAATGGACTTGATTTTATGCTGGTGGCAGCGTGCTCAGCTCTGGGAGAATCATGACTGGCTTGCGACCGTCGTAACAATCCTGTTCCCACGTTGCCGTCTTCCTTTGTAGCTGTGGATGGCTGTGAGGCCCATGCTAGACCCGTGTGGCCGTGGATGGCTGTGAGGCCCGTGCTAGACACGTGTGGCCGTGGATGGCTGTGAGGCCCGTGCTAGACACGTGTGGCCGTGGATGGCTGTGAGGCCCGTGCTAGACCCGTGTGGCCGTGGATGGCTGTGAGGCCCGTGCTAGACCCGTGTAGCCGTGAGGATGTCTGCTCAGGTAGCTCATGAGATAAAAGAAGCAGATATGAGTGACGTAGTCCTCGATTGTGACCCTTTGTGTCTTGCCTGCCATTGGGATGGCTGGAGAGGGGCAGCTGTTTTGTAGCCATGAGGGAAAGGCCAATGTCTTGTTCCAAATATGGTCTGAGAGCCAGACTGTTAGACGTGTGGACCCCGCTCCAGACCTGAAGCAAAGCCTGGATGCTAACAGGATCTCCAGGTGACTGCGCCCGTCCGAGTTTGAGAACTGCAAAGGCCTCTGCCTCTGCATCGTTGAGCTGCTGCTTCTGGGATCTTTGTCGAGGTGCTCTGTTACTGCAGCCCAGAGCAGTCTTAACGGAGCGTTTACCACTGAACAAGCCGGGGGGCCCATCTCCCCCTCCTCCCAGGGCCTCTGTGAAGCCAGGGCCATCGTGGTCACTTTGCAGCTCAGAGAGTCGGCACTGCCTCTCGGCGTGAGACTGCGGACGCTCACCTGGCCGCTGGGGCAAGATGCTGCTCCGCCTTCCGGCAGCCGCCCTGCTGGGGCCACCCCCGCCGCTCACGCAGGCTGCTCCATCCTCCGCTTAGCCACGGTGTCCTGCTGGACCCCCGCTTCTCTCTCCTGATGCTTTCCTTCAGCCTGGCCGCCCCAGGGGTTTCAGAGCTCGGAGGGAGTGTGGCCCGCTCCGGTCCTCGCGCACGAGGCCTCGGCTTTTCTAAATTAGCACGGCCGGGTGCTCAGGCTGGAGACCACGCCTGCAAATAAAGTGCAGAAGGGTCACCTGGCGGGAAGGCGGACACACTAAAAATCCCGATTCCAGGGCTCGATGCCCACTGAGGTGCTGGAGCAGGTCTGGGGAGGGGGTGGCAGCAGCTCCCAGGAGCACACCTGGCCGTGTACACTTGGCAGCACACACCTGGCCATGCACTCCTGGCCATGCACACCTGGCCATGCACACCTGGCCATGCCCTCCTGGGGGAGCCCTCATCGCAGTCTGAGAAGGCGTGGCTGGGAGATGGGGTCATCCCCCCTTCACTCTCACAATGCGCACTGGATTTGCAGAATTGCAGCCCAACTGATGCTGGCTGTGCAGTGAGTGAGTGGTGGAGACTCCTGGGTAGAAAGCCATCAAACCCCGCCTTGCAGCCCAGTACAGCTGGCTGGAGTGGGCAGGTGTGGCCCAGCCTTGGAGATGGCCACAGCTGGGGCTCGGAGGCCCATTCTACTGGGGGCTGTGTGGTGATGGTGAGCTGAGGGCAGGCACTTTTGTTTTTTAAAAATTTATTTTTCATTTATTTCAAAGGCAGAGTTACACAGAGAGAGGGAGAGACAGAAAGAGATCTTCCATCTGCTGATTCGCTCCTCAAATGGCCACAGTGACCAGGGCTGGACCAGGTTGAAGCCAGGAACCAGGAGCTTCTTCCAGGTCTCCCACGTGGGTGGCAGGGGCCCAAGCACTTGGACCATCTTCTGCTGCTTTCCCAAGCATATTAGCAGGGAGCTGGATTGGAAATGGAGCAGCAAGGACTTGAACTGGTGCCCATAAGGGATGCCAGCATTGTAGTCCTTGGCTTAACCCACTACGGCCACAATGCTTTTGAAATTAGAAGGAAGAAGTCTTGGGGCCTCCAGAATGACCCCACACGGGTGTCCATGCCCTACTCCATGGGGTCCGTCAGTGTGTCTGTTCCGTGGCAAACAGGAATGCACAGATGTCGTTGAAGTCAGGGGCCTGGAGCCACCATGGTGGGCGGGGCACTGCCTGTGATGTCAGCATCCCTTATGGGCACCAGTTTGAGTCCCAGCGACTCTACTTCCGATCCCTGCTCCCTGCTAATGTGCCTGGGGCAGCAGCAGAAGGTGGCCCAAGTGCACAGGCCCCTGCCGCTGACATGGGAAATCCGGAAGGAGTTCCCAGCTTCTGGTTCTGGCCTGGCCCAGCCCTGGCTGTCGAGGCCTTTTGGGGAGTGAGCCAGGGGATAGAAGACCTCTCCCTCGCTCTGTCTCTTCCTCTGTCTTTGTAGCTCTTCACTTCAAGTACATAAATAAATCTTTTTTTTTTTTAATAAAGGTATGGACTTTATCACAGCGAGATTATTCTAGATTAACTGGGTTGACCTAGCCTAATCACATGAGCCCATAAAAGCAGAACATTTTCTCCAGCAAGAGGTGGGGGCGCGGCAGAGGTGAGGTGGCAGGGAGGGTCCCAAGTGTAAGAGGGTCTCGGGCTGCCATTGCTGGGTGTCTCTAGAGAAGGAGTGCAGGAGGCAGCCCCCGGGAGGGGCAGTCAGCCAGCGGTGTGGGAGCCTTGAGCAGTTGCGGCCTGCTGGCGCCCTGGTGTTGCCCCGTGGGAGCCGCCGCAGAGGACCCGGCCTGGCCCAGCTGCACCTGCGGCCCTGCACAAACGCTGAGAACATCCCTGTGTGGTGTCGCCAGCCGCTGTGTTCGTGAGGCTGCGTTACAGCCGCTGTGGACAACTCCTCCACAACCCTGTCCAGAACCCGGGAGAGGACCTTCGTCCTCCTCTGACTTCTGGTCTTGGCTGCCCAGGGGCTCTCCCGGAGCGCTGGGCCGCCGCGCAGTCTCCGTGGCTGGTCAGGAAAGCAGCTCGCTGGCCTTGTCACCCCCTCTGCTCCCCTGCGTCACCCAACGCTTCAGTCAGTTCCCTCCTCTTCTTCTTCTTCTTCTTTTTTTTTAGTTTTAAATGTTTTATTCAGTGAAAGAAATGCACAGGAAAGTGAGGGCTTTATTTAGGGGAGGAAGAAGTTCAGAAACTAAGTTGGGCCCATACCAGGCAGAGAGCAGGCTGGGAGCCCCGTGGAACAAGCATGCGGGGCCCTCTGGGGTTTTTAAAGATGCATTTTATTCACAGAGTTGAGAAGGGTAAAACCTACACACTTGCATGCTGCGTTGCCCACTGACAGTACATTTCTATTTACTTATTTTCATCTCATGTGAAAGGCAGACACACACACACACACACACAGAGTGAGCGAGCAAGCTTCCATCATCCGGTTCACTCCCCACGTGGCCACCATGGCCAGGGTGACACAGCTGAAGCTGGGAGCCGGGAACTCTGTCCTGGTCCCCACAGGGGTGGCAGGGATCCAAGCACCCGGCCAGCCTCCGCTGCTTCCCAGCGTGTAGGAGAGCGCTGGAGTAGAAGCGGAGCAGCTGGGACCTCCAGTGTTGGAAGCAGGTGTCCTATGCCCCAGCTTAACCTGCTGCACCACAAGGCCTACCCAGGAAGCAGAAATTTGTTGAGGATTTTCCAAACCAGACAGTGTTCTAGGGGCTTATTTTTATTTATTTTTTTATTTGACAGAGTTAGACAGTGAAAGAGAGAGAAAGGTCTTCCTTCCGTTGGTTTACCCCCAAAATGGCCGCTATGGCCGGAGCTACCCTGATCCAAAGCCAGGAGCCAGGTGGTTCTCCTGGTCTCCCATGGGGTGCAGGGCCCAAGCACTTGGGCCATCCTCCACTGCACTCCCGGGCCACCACAGAGAGCTGGCCTGGAAGAGGAGCAACCAGGACTAGTACCCAGCACCTATATGGGATGCTGGCGCTGCAGGTAGAGGATTAACCAAGTAAGCCATGGCGCCAGCCCCTAGGAGCTTATTTTTAAAATTAAATATCCTCTCTAAATAAGTAATAGGCCCATGAAACAAAACTCATTACCTAATGTAAACACACACAGCACAGGGTCCCTCCTGGGTGGGTGTCCTGCTGCTGGGTTACCCTCGGCTGTGGGTTAAGTGCCAGGATTTGAGCCCAGCAAGGCCTGAGCTCATATGACTCCCCCTCCCCCAGAGAATTTCCCACCAGACCCCCCAGCTACCAAGAATGGGGGAGGTCACCATGGTCCAGTGTGGACGTTTACCTGACAGGGCCTGGGCTCAGGTCCCGGATGCACCTGTTTGGGCTTCTGGTCTCTGGCAGGTCACTTGTCTCCCCCGGCTCTGTTATCAGCTGTTAGAGTGAGAGAGTGACAGCGTCTCAGCCACCCCACTGGACTCCTCGTGGCAGCGCCAGCCGCTCAGACGCGAGTGACCCACATCCCACAAAGCGGGGGCCGAGTGTTGTGCTCAGTGCTTTTGGGGAGGACAGGGCCTGTGTTGATCCAAGTCCCAACAGTTTCGCTGCAAATATTGTGACGGGGAAGGAAGCAGCAGTCTTTATCCAATTATCTCCCTTAGAAGATGTGCTGGAGAGCCACTCCTTCTCCATCTCTCCCATAACAGCCTCTGCACTTGTGGTAAAAATAGGCCTTTCTTCCCCAGGCCTCCACTCTTACATCCTAGACGCTGCTTCCCGTCTGTAATATGCTAATACACGGGTAATTAAAAGCTTGGGGATTCCCTTTAATGACTGTCTGGTTTGTTGGAGATAATTGCATCTCCTACCACCGTCCTGGAATTTCTGGGGAGAATCTAGGAGCTAAGTGGGCACAAGAGGGAGAGGGTGCTTCCCCTCCCTGGGGTGGCCCCTTCTAGATTAATCTCTAGACTTGGGGGCTAAGCTCAGGAGCTTTCCCCTTCTCTCTGGAAAGGGGGGGTATTCTTGTGACGTGAGTGTTGGCTGTGGTCCCGTGCCCTCAGACCCCCCGGCCCAAGCTGCAGGCTCCCCGGGGAGGCAGGTGTAGAACTGTGCTCACGGGACGACCACTGACCTGGTGTCACAAGAACAGACACGGCTGAAAAGTCTGTTCTGAGAGGCTGCGTCCAACCAAGCGCGCACGTCTTTGTCTCCAGCAGACGGGAGGAGGAAGTCGGCTCTGGGCAGGCAGAGACGGGACAGCGTCCAGGAGACACTCCCTGCCCGGGGCGGGATACGCGCACACGGGAAGCAGCTGCTGTTTGCCACCTTTGCGTTAAGTGTACACACGTGGATGGGGTTCAGGTAGGACGAAGGGACTGTGGCGGTCGCCGGCTCCTAGTGGGTGTTGGTGTTTGCTGGTGCGGCCGCAGGCTGGGAGGCCCATCCACGACAGTAAAGCTCTTCCCACAGTTGGGCAGCCTGGGAAGCACGGATGAAGGCACCGGTGGCTCCGGGTCTGCCGGGGGCCGCGGTCCTGATTCACAGACAGGCTGTCTTTTCGGATGGGAGGAGGGGGCTCTCTGAGGCCGCCTTTCTCAGGGCACTGTGCCCTTCGTGAGGGCGCTGCCTCGTGACCTCATCCCGCCAAACCCACCTCCCGATGTCAACCGCAGCTCAGAACAGGTGCGTCCAGGACCCGAACCCAGGCCCCATCAGGAAAATGTCCACACTGGACCATGGCGATTGCCTCCCTAGGTGGGGGTGTGGTGTTCACTGGGGGAGTGGGTGCCACGTGTGCTGAGGAAACCCTCGTGGCCCAGGAGAGCTGGGTTCACATCCTGGCTCTGTCACTGTGTTGTGTGACTTTGGGCGAGTGGAATGATGTTCCGGAACTTCAGGTCCCTCGAATCCTGGTGCAGCATTGTGGTTCCTGCTTCCTGGATGGAAAGAAACAAAGCATTGGGCCTCTGAGCTCTGCTGGGCAGCAGGCCTCTGTGGTCACTCCTGGCCCCTGGAGCTTCTGTCCTCATGCTGTCTGGACCCACAGCAGCTAAGGAGCATGGCCTCAGTAGTAGCTCGGCATGGTGGCCCCTGGGACCCCGATGGGGCTCAGTCCTTGGCTGTCTCCACCGTACGCACAGCCTGTGCCTCCTCAGGATTAGCACACATGGCCAAGGTCACTGGACTGAGGCAGGGTCAAGTTCTAGGCTCCACTCCATGGAGAAATGCCCTCTCCCTCCCAGGCTCACTCAGAGCCGAGCCATAGGTCTCTCCCGCAGACACGCCCTCCCCTGAGCTGATACTGGCTGCCCAGGACTGTTCCCGCTACCCTGAGCTTTACTTGGGAGAATTAGCAGCTCTCTGCTCTCAGGCCCTGTGGTTCAAGAGCGGCTGACTCCAGACCCTCGGTGACAAGAGTGGGCACGATGTACAGCGACCCCCACACCAGTTGCAAGAGTTGCAATCAAATGCCCCAGACTAGATCCATTTGCCCAAGGCACAGGAGCCGATTGCTGACACGGCCAGTGGAAGAAAGGAGGTATTTATTGTGTTGCACAGATTGAGGATCTGGGCAGCTATCCCCTAATTCCCGGGCTCCCCGAAGGCTCAGGGGGGAGGGTTCTTGGGGGTTGAAGTTGGAATGAGAGGCACGTGTGCAGCACGAGTCCGGGTTCCGGGTTGGTTGGTGGTGCTGGTGGGTTTGCTTTGATTGGTTGGCTGTACTGGTGGGTTTGCTTTGATTGGTTGGCTGCATTGGTGGGTTTGCTTTGATTGGTTGGCCATACTGTGGTGTTTAGCGAATTTTCGGGATGGACAGGAGGGCTTCAGTGAGTCGGGGAACACGAGGGGTGGTCACTCTGCTCTGGACCTGGGACTCCCCTGGGAAGAAATCCCTGGAGACAATACCGACCATCACCGTGTCACCTGGTGGAGAAGTAGCATCAGGGTCCGGGGATCGGAGCCTTGGAGGCCCGCGCGCACACCCCCAGTTCCAGGAGTTGATTTTAGTAAGTGGTTGATTTGCTATTGAGAAGTCGGGGCAAGGGCACTTTAAGTTCAACGAGAGAGGCTGGGATCCGGGGCCGGATGGTGTCTGGGTCTGCCTTCAAGGCGCTGTACGGGGCTCGGTTTCAGACCATGGCTAGGCCTGACTACCTTACTCCTGCTGCCGCAGGGTCTGGCTGAGGGCCTGGCACGTGGCCCAGGTCAGGTCACTTATGGCCAACCTCAGGCCCTCTGGGGAGCCATTGGGAGGGGGTGATGTCTGCTGTGGTTGCTCAGCTCAGCGCACGCATAAGTGATGGCAGAGGCCATTTTGCCAGGACCTGAGGGTGCCTCCCGAGGGTGACGCCGAGGCAGGGGGAGGCGGAGTGAGGGGCGCTCAGAAGTTCTCCACCCCGTCGGGAGCACTTGGGGCCGTCCACGCCCGAAGGCTGGCAGTTGGAGTTGTTTCTGTCATTTGCAGCAAGTGAGCCCCATGGCCGTCTCGGGCAGGTCAGCTGCTGTCGCCACCAGCAGCACCGAGCCCCACTGACAGGCTGTGTCACAGTCTCCTCCCGGCAGGCAGTCCTGGGAGACAGAGCCTTCAGGAGTGGGAGGGGGAGTGAAGAGCGGGGAAAAGGGCCCCCTCTGGTCCCCCCAGCCCTGCTGAGGCCCCATCTCCCAATGTCTTAGGCTCTGCTCCCCGTTTGTTTCCAAGCCCATCTTTGACACTGGCCATTTTCAAGAGGAAATGACATGGATTATTTTTTCATGATGGCTGCTTTTGGTGACTTGGCAGATGTTTAATTAAAGATCTTATTACCTCCTGAAGTTAACTTGGAAATTCAGCATCGTGGCAGCGTGAAGACCCGGATTTGAAGCTGCCTTTTCCTGCCCAGCTGAGAAGCTAAGCAGCAGCCGGGGCCCAGCAGCCCTGTGTAAGGTGCAGGTGCCCCTTTTATAGCCCTCCCCTTAATAGGGACCCCGTGTCCCCTCCCCTGGGAAGCCTCTGGCTGGCCCAGGCCGATCTCCGTTCTCACTTCCTCCTCTGCCGGCACTAGGACTTGCTTGCCTGTCTCCCTTGCTCAGCCCCTTGAGGACACGGCTCTCTCTGCTTTCTGTCAGAGTGGAGCAGTCTTTGGGGCTACTTTTTACGCATGGGCATGTTTCTCATAGCTTTGAACAGTGCCCCTGCACATAGTAGGTGCTCAGTAAACACTCAGGAAATGCATTTCTGCATCCCACCCCCTTGCAGAACGCTTAGCACAGCATGGGAACCCGGGGCCTGCGAGAAGGAAGGGAGGGCGGAAGCTGGCCCACTGGCGCCCCAGGGTCTCGGTTCTCCAAGGCTCGGCCGTGGGTCCCTTCCTGCTCCTTTCGTCCGGTCAGACACCAGCTGCCTTCCTCTGAATCCATTCATTTCCCGAACGTTGCTGCAGCCACTGCTCCCCACGCTGCCCCGAGGAAGGCGGTGCCCTTTGCAGGTCAGAGCCGAAGCCTCCGCGTGGGAAGAGTGGGTGTGACCCGGGCTGGGGTGAGGCCTGGGTGAACCATGGTTGCTTTGCCCCGTGCGTCTTCTCTTTCGGCCACGACAGAGTCCCTGGAAGAGCAGGATTGCCATCTTAGAGTTCGAGGGCTGCCCCTCCAGTCACCAGACAACTGTGGTCACGTCGCTTGCGTCGTTCTGCCCCTCCTCCCGGCCACCTCACCTTCCCTGGGGCGCGAGCCCTCCATGTTTCCTCACTGGTGCACTTCTGAACTCTGACCCGTGGCTCTTTCCCACTTAGGGGTGCGCAGGGTAGCGTCTGCCAGAGCCGGGGAGCTTGCTGCACCCCGAAGAGGAGAGGTCAGGGCGGAAGGGCGAGTCGAGACTGCAAACACACGAGGGTGCTGGCCGGTGCCGAACAGTGCTGAGAGGGAGCGCCACAGGTCTCCATGCCTCCGCCGGCTCTGGAGAGAGGCGCGGGAGGCTGGGGGCCCGCACACTGGAACCTCTTCCCAATGTGTTTCATTGCTCTTGATTTAGGGGCGTGGCCAGCTCAGACTGGCTTTTGTTACCGTTTTAAAGAGCAAAGGAAAGAAAACGATTTCCCCAGACATCTGTGCTGAGTAGAGAGCAGCAGGTGGCCGTTGTGTGACACATCTGAGAGCAGTTGAAGTCATTCTCTGCCATCTGTTCAGGCCAACTTGCGGACTTGGGAGCCGAGGGTGTCTTAGCAGGTGCAGCGCGCTGGCATGAAGCTCAGGACCTGTGCGCTACCCGCTCAGCTGCGCCACGCTGGGCAGGTGGTGAAACTCCTGCGCCTTGGTCCCCTCATCTGCATATCGGAGTCGGTCAGAGCCCCTACCTCGCGCCATTGTCATGAGGCCCTGGACCGGAAACTGGATCCACTGCAAGCTGTAAATCAAACCTCTCACCTTAGTAATGAGGTCGTGAGGCTCAGAGAGGCAGGTGCTAAGCCCAGAGCCACACAGCCAGGACTAGCGGGACAGGGGGCAGAGGTCAAGTGCTCTACTTCCCATCTCGGCTAACTTGAGGCAGATGGCAGTGACAGAAGGCAGATGAGTGAGACATTTCTGACAATATTCCAGCTTTTAAACATCTAGAATGAGCTTAAAATACTGCAGTACAGGCTGAAATACAGGCCGCCAAGTCTGTGCTCTCCTGGGTCCTGTGTTTCTTACTGATCACGTAAGATGACTTAATTTACTGAGCGTGTATGGGGATTTTACCTTCCGGGTGTGCATGGCGACTTTCCTGCTGCGGACGTGTGACGCTGGTTACTGCGCACGTGGAATGGTTGCGTTTGCCGAGGGCGGGTTCTGCTGTTCAGTGAGTTCGTACTGCGCCTCCTGTGTGACCCACGCTGTGCCCAACGCACAGCAGTGCTTCTGAGGGAGCCTGCTGGCCACAGGCCCTGGGCTCCCCTCCTGGGGATTCTAGTTGGTGAGGCAGGGAGGCCCAGGAAGTTACATTCTAAGCCAACACATCCAGGGATTCTGATGTGCACACAGCTGGAGGGGTGCTGATGTCTGGGGTGGGGCTGCCTGTCGCGTAGCTGGCCAGTGGCGCTGATGTCTGGAGTGGGGCTGCCTGTCGCGTAGCTGGCCAGTGGCTCTGATGTCTGGAGTGGGGCTGCCTGTCGCGTAGCTGGCCAGTGGGGGAGAACGAGCTTCCGGCCGCCCGCTGCACGCTGTGCAGGTGCAGCCGAAGCAGCACACGGGTTTGCTGGGAGGCTCCGGCATCCGCATCATGCGCTTTATGAACGATGCAGTAAACAGGACAATCAGGGGAGGAAAAGGCGCCGTGAACTTGGCCCGTGGGTGAGAGGATTTGGGGGAACAATGTAGCTGGGACACAAAGTTGGCCTTCTGGGGTCTACCAAAGGTTGGGGAGGAATGCTCAGAAGGTGCAGCCAAGCTCCCCGAAACCCAAGGGCTGAGGCAGGGGTCCCTCCTTTCCCTCTGCTGTGCTGGGGGCAGGCCGCCCTCAAGCCTTAGGTGCCCCCGCCCTGCTGCCCCCCAGCTGTATCCATGGGGTGGGGACGACAGCGCCCTCCAGGGGTGATGGAGCGCTAGAGCTGGCGCAGCTCAGGGCTTCACTGTCACAGACTCCACCCCAGAGGGAGGGATGGGGGGTTCTGGATCCTTCCACCGACCTGCCCTCTGTGGTCCCTACTTTGCTCGGAGAGAGCAACAGGGCCAGTAGGGCTCATGGTGCTGAGCCTGGGGCTCCTCCTGCCCCTTCCTGTCCCTTCGACTCAGCAAACATCCTGCTTCCCACCTTAGCTCTCACTCTTCTCGCTCCTGCCTGGAAGGCTCCTCCCTCCCTCCTCCTGTTGGCCACCAGGCTCCCTCTCTGGGCCTCCTGGACACCGCCAGCTGGGGTCCCTGGCACTGGATGACTTTCTGCAGAGCACTTTTCCCTGGCCAGAGCAGGGGTCTGCTGCACGTCTGTCTCCTGCCAGCAGGTGCGCTTCCTGGGCAGGGCCAGGCAGCCAAGGACTTTCGGGGCCCAGACAAAATGAGGTCAGGGCCCTGGTCTAAGAATGGGTGAGGAGGACAGGGACAGCAGAGCACGGAGAGCTCTGTGCCTGGCCCACTCTGCTGAAGGCCTCCTGTCCTTGCAGCCAGCCCTGTCCTGCCCGCCACTGTCCCTCCATGGCCTGGAACGAAGCGTGACACACAGTAGGCCTTCAGGGCATGTTTGTTAATGGGCGAATGAGCTGTGTGTCTTCAGGACCAATGGCTTTTGCTGCCTCTACAAACCAGAAGTGTGGTCCCTGCAGAAACCGCTGATTGCAGAGATCAAGTCCACCATTCAGACTGAAGGGTGGCGTCAGCCCAACAGAGTCCTGGGGTGGGGGCACAGGAGGGAGGGTCTTCTAAGAGCAAGCCCAAGAGCCGCTGGGGGCTGGGGCAGGGCCACCACAAGTTGGAGGTTCACTGAGAAACATCAGCAGGTGGCTCGCATACGGCCCCACGGGCAGGAGGGGCAGGGAGGGAAGCAGAAACCTGAGCAAGGGACCTCCTGTGGGCCCTGAAAACACGGGAGGAGGAGGAAGCAAGAGAGGTCGGCCGTTCCCGCCCTGCTGGGTGGACGGCGCTGAAGGTGTGTAGATGGAACGGGTGCCATTGAAAGGCCCTGCGACTTCACGGGCCACCGGGTCTCTGTCCCGGCTTTGCCACCCATAGGCACCTGCCCCGTCCCAGCCCTCCGCAGTCCTGCAGGATGGAGGAGATGGTTTATGCCGCGAGCATTGCACACCCCATAAAAGTGAAGTGTATTTATACACAATGGGCAGCCTGGCGAGCCCGCAGAGGGCGGTGCCGGGAAGAAATGCAGCCTGTGGAAGAAGCCGGGGGAGGTGGCCCCTGGGTGGACCCTGGCAAGTTAGCATTCCCGAGGCATTACCTGCAAGCTGGCCGTGGTTCCAGGCCCTGCTGGGAGGGGCAGTGGACCTGGGTGGGGGAGGGGAGCTCTGCAGAACAGGGAAGAAAGCAACACTGACAACAGGAAGCGCCTCCGTGGCAAGTGCATGTGCTGGGCGCTGGGCCGAGGCGTTTCCGCGTCATTCACTCCATTCTGTCCTCAGCGCTGTGAGGTGGGTTCTGATGTTATCTCCATTTTATGGATGGGAAAACTGAGGACCCGCATCACGAGCCAGAAGGTGACATAGCTGGGGTTTGAGTTCCACCATCTGGCTCCAGGACTGTATTCTCAACCATCACACAAGTGCTACTGTCTGGTGTTCTGACCGCCGTGGCTACATGAAGCTGCCCTTCTGGCCAGAACGCATGGAGGCCTCCCTGTCCTCTGGGACTGACACCCAGAGCCTTCCTGGTAGCAGGGAAACTGACGCAAGCGGCCACATCTGGCGCTTGTGCCGATGGTTTGCAGCAAGGGCTGGAATTGCTCCCATTTCACAGATGAAGAAACAGAGGCCCGGAGGGGTCACGACCTCTGTGCAAAGCCCACAACCATTAGGCTACAGAACCAGGCCAGACCATAGCCCTTGCAGCTCCCTTCCGCCTGCCACTGGGCCTCCTCCATGTCTTGCAGGCGCTGGGCCTCTTTGTCTCTTGGATGGGCTCCATGGCCCGGGGAAATTAAGCACTCTGCCTGGGCCACACAGCGGGTGAATGCAGAGTCGGGCGTCAAACCCAGGCTGGCCCCAGCCTAGTGCTCTGCTCTCTTCCCTCCCACCCATCATTTCCAGACACTTCAGGCTGGACCCTGGCTGGAGCGGACAGGGTGGCTTTCCTGGTGAAGTTCCCGTGGGAGGGGTTGCTGACGCTCTGCAGCTGGGCCCAGGCATTGGACTGGGACGTGAGGGTGGCCTGGACCAGCAGGTGCCCACAGCTGGCCATCTCCTCTGGGAGCCTCGGGGGTGGCAGGAAGAAGAGAGACCGTAACTGGATGACTGGGAGCACGCAGATGCCCCAGTGGCGGGGACAGGCGTCCGTGCGCTCCTGTCATCAACTCCCTGATGCCTCCTAGCCCCCTCTGGGGGGACAGGAAGGAGCCGGAGGAGGGAGGGAGGGGGAGGAAGGCTGTGTATAAGTCAGGGCTGTGATGTGGTCGCATCCGTCTCCAGGGGACCCCTGTGAGCAGGAAGGCAGAGCACCCTGGGAAGCGGCGCCGTTCTGCAGGTGGAGGACCGCGTTCCTGGTGAGCGAGCGGAGGCCCAGCCGGCACGAAGTGCTCACTCAGTAGATTGCTTTGCCTTTGTGGATTTTTTTAGTTGTTTATTTTATTTGAAAGGCAGAGAGACAGAGAGATGTCTTCTATTCACTGCTTCACTCCCCAGATGCCCTCAACAATGAGGGCTTGACCGGCCGGAAGCCAGGAACCCAGCACTCAGTCCGGGTCTGCCATGTAGGTGGCAGGGACCCAAGTCCTTGAGCCACCACCTGCTGCCTCCCTGTCGGCAAGAAGCTGGATTGGAAGCAGAGGTCAGGACTCGGAGCCCACGATCTGATGTGGGATGCGGGTGTCCCAAGCAGCAGCTTAACCACTTGGTCAACACCTGCCCTTGTCTCCGACCTCCACGCCCAGTACCTGCCCCCTCTGACCACTGAGCCCAGCACCTGCCCCTGACGCTGACATCTGTGCCTAGTACCTGCCCCTGTCTCCAACCACCTCGCCTAGCACCTGCTGCTCTCTCTGACCACTGCGCCCAGCACCTGCCCCTGTCTCTGACCACTGTGTCCAGCACCTGCCCCTCTCTCTGTGATCTTTTCCTTTCCACCATAGAAATATCAGAACTTGAACATAGCAAAGTGCAGGACAAACTCTAAAGAGGGGGGTGGTGCCCTGCAGGCATCCTCCCGGTGACCAGGCCCCCCAGGACTGTCTGCCAGGAGCGGAGTGGCACATACAGTGCAGAGCTGTCAGCACCGCCATAGCTAACTGCCCCCTCCCCCAGACCTGGGCTTGGGGCACGCAGCACTCGGCTCCAGGGGCTGCCTCTGCAGACTGCGTGTTTTGTCTCAGAAACACGAGGTGAGAAGGTCGGCCTGGGTGTGAACACGGAGCCTAGGATGTCACAAGGGCATTCTTGCCCAGGACAGGGCACCTGTCTGCTAACGTCTGGCTGCGGGATCTTTATTAAGTCTAGCTTTGCCTTCTAGCACCTTAAGATCTAGTGAGGAGCCCATGATTCTATGTTTATTTGAAAGGCAGTGACAGAGAGAGAGAGGGAGAGACAGACAGAGGGAGAGACAGAGAAAGGGAGAGAGGGAGGGAGGAAAGAGAGAGAGAGAGAGCACTTCCTGGCACACAGCCAGGGCTGGGCCGGCCAAAACCAGGAGCCAGCAACTCCGTCTGTCTCCCACATGAGTGGCAGGAATCCAAGAACTTGGGCCATCATCTGCTGTCTCCAAGGAGCATTAGCAGAGAGCTGGGTCAGAGACAGAGTAACCGGAACTTGAACCAGCACTCCAATGTGGGATACAGGCACCCCAAGTAGTAGTTGAACCTGATGTACCCTGATGCCTGCCTTTGTACTGTTTGGCTTTTTTTTTTTTTTTTTAAAGATTTATTTATTTATTTGAAAGGCAGAGTTGCGGAGAGGCAGAAGCAGAGGCAGAGAGAGAGAGGTCTTCCATCCGCTGGTTCACTCCCCAAATGGTCGCAACGGCCAGAACTGGGCCGAACTGAAGCCAGGAGCCAGGAGCTTCTTCTGGGTCTCCCACTTCAGTGCAGGGGCCCAAGCATTTGGGCCATCTTCTACTGCTTTCCCAGGCCAGAGAGCTGGACCAGAAGTGGAACAGCCGGGACTCAAACCAATGCCCATATGGGATGCCGGCACTGTAAGCAGTGGCTTTACCCACTATGCCACAGCACCAGCCCCACTATTTGGCTTTAATGCCGGCTGTTAAAGTATTGGCAGCAGATGGTTTCATGCCAGCCCCTGGGAGGCACCCTGCTAACCCTGGTGCTGTCCCCACGGCCCCCTAGCAAGGAGGGGTCGAGGCCTGGCCTAGCAGAGGAGGCTGCCAGGAACTGGACTTTCTGTCTGACCCGAGTGGTCAGGTACCCACCGTTAAATACAGAACTTGGAGTGTTTTTCTGAAAGCAGTGTGTGCTGTAGTGGCCAGCCACGGCAGAATTGTCTTAAGGGCCAGAGCAGTGACTCCCTGCCACTGGGCCGGGCACCTGGCAGTTTGTTCTTGGGGTGTGACTGTTCCCGTCCTCAGCCACCTCCATGCTGCCCCAGGCCCCTTCCCAGTCTTGTCTGTGTCGCTCCCAGGCCTCCCTGCCCGCACCCTTACCCCGCGGCCAGTCCACCCTCCACACTGCAGCCCGCTGCTTCGGAGCACCCACAGGCCCCTTGTGCTCAGCCTCTGCCGTTTGGACAGCAGCTGCCCTTTGCAGTGTTACCTATGTTTATTTCTGGTCTCCCCTCAAAACTGCAAGCTCCACCCAGACCCCCCAACATCTACATCACAGTGTCTAGCACAGTGCCTGCACACAGTCGGCGCTCAATAGATGTTTGCTTGAGAAGAGAAAGGACAAACACATGGAAGGAGGTGCGTTTGCCAGGAAGCCCTTTTTCCCCCGGCAGCTTGTGGTTTGCAGAGGCAGAGAAAAGACTGGGATTCCAGGCTGGGGACCAGCCAAGGGCAGAGGCTGTGGACGAATTCGCCCGCCCCAGAGGGAGGCCCTTCCGCAGGGGGACAGCATGAGGAAGGGGCAGACTGCCGGGGGCACTGGGGTCGGGAGCGCGGGTTCAAGTCCCGGCTTGCCCGTTGCTAGCGGGTGACCTTGGGAAAGACGTCACTTTCTCTGCCCCGGTGCTCTTGCCTTTCAGAAGGAGACAAGGATGCCGTCTACCTCGTGCCTAGAGGATTAAGTGAGATAACGCAGGTCTGGCTGAAAAAGAAAGGCTCAGAGAGTGCCAGCAGGGCACTGGGCTTTGGGAAGACAGCGCTCGCGGAGCCTTCTGGGAGAGCCGCTCTGAGCCGCTCGCGCTTGATCCCTCCAGCAGTCCTGCAAGCTTGGCCCGGTCTTGCAGTTTGATGGGGGAGGGTGACATCTTGCTGCCAGGGGTGTCCCCAGCCTCACTGTGCTGCAGACGGTGCAGCCCAGCGATGTTTAACCCTCACTTGGGCCTCCCAGTTCCCCGGGAGCATTTGTAGGCAACCAACCCTCGCCCCAGCCCTGCCCCAGGCATCAGCGCTCTGTTAAACTCCCTAATGAGCAACCCTAATGGGTGGCCAGGCCTCAGCCTGGTGTAAGTGGAGAGACCCCATGGCTGTCACCGAGAGCCCAGGGCCTAGGCTGTGGGCGTGGGAGCAGGGGATGAGTCCCGTCTGACCCCAGCGACTGAGCACAAAGCCAGACAAGCAGCCCCACAGGGGCGACTCAGGGATCCCAAGACGCGCAGTGTGGGCACGCCCCCAGGTGGCCTCCAGGCACTCGGCAGTAGTGGCTTGGTTGGGAGGGGCCGGTGTTGTGGCAGGTAAAGTTGCCGCCTGTGACGCTGGCATCCCATTTGGACACCAGTTTGAGTCCTGGCTACACCACTTCCAATCCAGCTCCCTGCTAATGGCCTGGGGGAAGCAGCGGAAGATGGCCCAATTGCTTGGACCAAACTTGCCACGCATGTGAGACCCAGATGAAGCTCCTGGCTCCTGGCTTCATCCTGGCCCAGCCCTGGCTGCTGCGGCCATTTGGGGAGTGAACCTGCAGATGGAAGATATCTCTATTTCTCTGTAACTCTGCTTTTTAAATAAATCTTTAAAAAATTGTGGCTTTATGGGGTCAGCGTTGTGGGCTGTCTTCTCCAGGCAGCCTTATCCATCAGGGAGCCTCCTTCTCTTCTGACTCCCGGTGGAACACCAGGGAGCCCAAGACCTGGAGGTTTCCCGAGGGCCCGTGGGGGACTGAGTCTTCCTGGATCTCCTAGGACGCGCTCTGGGGCCCGAGCCTGACTTTCTCCGGGACCCCGGGCTGTTGCACGTGTCCAAGCCTCTCCCAAAGGGGGGTCATTTCCCTAAGAGAAGCAAATAAGCGGACGCCCAGTTAAATGAGCGGCTCGGGTGAATGGTACTGCCTGGGGCATTCTTAGGCTAAACAGATTCTTGGCTGCGTCTCTGAAATTCGCCTTTACCTGGAGTCCTGTCGTTTACGTGGCGTTCTGAGTCTCCCTTGATGTCAGTAGCACGGACATTGGCGCCAGCTATTCCCTTGTCAGAGTTCAGCTCCCTTAGGGCTATCAGAGCTGTGGGCAAGACATTGAACTCCTGCGGTGCAAACGCAGAGCGTCATAGCATCTCTGTCCCCGGGTGGCTGTAACAATGATCCGTCTGCAGCACGTATGCTAAGCTGTCGGTAAACGGTAGTGGGTGTTATATTGTATGACAAGACATCAGCAACTTATTTTTGACTCATAAAATTACAAATTCCGTTTTTCTGTTTATGAGAAGCATACATATACACAATGGAAACTTAGAAAATGCAGACAGGTGGAAAAGCGCATACAACCTGCCATACTTCACCATTCGGGATAATCCCTTTGACCGTTTCGTGTGTCGTGCTTGGTTTTAACATTTACTAATTATTCTCCCAGCTCTTTTCTTTTTTTCTGCAAGTGTTTATCCACATGTGCACAGAAAAACCAATTTTGTGCTGTGCGTTTTGCCTTTCTCCTCTCACTTTACACTGCCATCAGCACTCTCTCGGGTCGTTCCTTGTTCTTTGAAGATCTCGTGCTCACAGCATGGATACGTGCACAGGTGTTCAGCCCGGCACCTGTTGATGAGCCGGGGTGTCGTGGCTGCCACAGCAGTGCCGCATGAGCCTGGTGCAGATTTCTGAGCCTGACCCAGTCGGCCTCCTCCTGGCCCTGTCTGTGATTTGCTGGCCGTTGCTTCTGCCAAAGCAACTTTGCCAAAACCCAAGACAAATGAGCTTCAGCCCGCATGGCTGAACTCGGGCTGCTTAGAGGCCTGATCTGTCACTGCCTCTTGGAAGGGGAGCTGCTCTCTGCTGAAACCTACAGACCCGTGATCCCTTTGATCCTTCTGATCAGGAGGGGTCCTTTTCTGCCTCCAGCCTGGGTCTGCTCTGGTCCTGGTGGCATGTGTGGCAGCTCCATTTATTGCCCTTGTGTTTTTCTGTTTTATGGATCGAGGCAGAAGAAAAAAAAAATCTTCTAAGGCCCTGAAGTCTTCACACCTGTAAAATTCCACCAGGGAACCTTGAGTGCACCCTGCAGAGCCTGCCTCCCAGCCCTGTTCTGGCTTAGAATCTGCGTGGACAGAGTGTCTGGTCTTAAGCCGCCAGCTCACGGCTCCCTTGGTCCCTCTGATGGGCTGGCGGGATGTGATGCACGCATTCACCTGCTGCCGGCCTCTCTCTGGTCCAGCGGCATTAGCAACTTTTAAGAACCTGGGAGCCTGGCTGTTTTTCTGTGGGGAGGTGGGAATACACCCTGAGGCCAGTCTCACTGGGAATATGAGTTCCCTGTAACACAGCTGCGGTGGAGGAATCAGCGGAGAGGAGCTGAGTCTGAGAGATGCACCTCACGGGCACCCGGGGGAGGCAGTCCAGCCCCGGCTTTTTTTTTTCTCTACAATGTTTTGACATTTTAAGTTCAGAGAATGTAGCTTGGTTTTATAAAGTAGATGCAGGCCAGAGGGCAGAGCACATAAAACTGTCCAAGCAAGTCCTTATGGATGGAGGCCAGCACGAAGGGCTCTTCACCTGCCCTTGTGCTTGCCCCGGAATATTCTAGAACATAATTCTCAGAGCAGTTTTGTCACAGTGAATTTGTGAGCTTCCAGCACGCTCGTCTTCAGGCACTGATTTTCTTTTTCCAAGCCGGATGAGTTTTAGAATGTAATCATTACGTCCGCATGCCCACAGCCTGGTTCCTGCTGGAGAAGATGTGTGATTGGCACGTGTTATTTGGCTACAGGACCTGCTGGAGCAGCGCAGCTCTTGCATTTATTTTTTTTAAAGATTTATTTATTTTACTTGAAAGTCAGAGTTACATAGAGGAGAGGCAGAGAGAGAGAGAGAGAGAGAGAGAGAGAGAGAGAGAGGTCTTCCATCCAATGATTCACTCCCCAGTTGGCTGCAATGGCTGGAGCTGCACCTATCCAAAGCCAGGAGCCAGGAGCTTCTTCCGGGTCTCCCATGTGGGTGCAGGGGCCCAAGGACTTGGGCCATCTTCCACTGCTTTCCCAGGTCATAGCAGAGAGCTGAATTGGAAGTGGAGCAGCCGGGTCTCGAGCCGGCGCCCATGTGGGATGCAGGCACTGCAGACAGGGGCTTCACCGGCTGCACCACAGCGCCGGCCCAACTCTTGCATTTCTGAAATGTTGCTCAGTGTCTTGTTCCAGGTGTCTGGCCCCGGAGAGCAGCCAGGGTAGTTCAGGTCTTGCTAACTCCCAAGTGAACGACAGTGAGGTGGGGGTGGCAGGTGCCTGTTGGCTCCAGTTTGAATCCCAGCTCCAGCACATGCCAGATCTGAGACTTTGGCAAGTTACTTCACCTTTGTGTGCCTCACTTTTCTCATCTGTAAAATGGGTATTTAAGCAATTCCTACCTCATAGGGCTATATGAACTCATAAATGAATTACTATGCATTTTAGCACTTCCAGTGCTGCCTGGTTTACTGTTTGCTGTTACTTATTATGCTCCAAGTGTTTTTTATTATTATTTAAATGAGAATCATGGTAGGAAATGTTTCTCAGAGTTTACTGTGCAGACAAAGCACCTGGAGACCGGGTTTCAGTGCAAATTCTGGTTTAAGAAGTAGAGGGTGGAAAGTCTGGGTCAGCAACAGGAGGAGAAACATCAGCACACACTCCCAGGGTTGCCTCTAAGGCTCCTCCCGTGGCCTGCACCCAGAATTCACTATTGTAGCAAAGCCGCTGGACGAAAAGATCCAATGTGGCTGCAGCTGCGTCGCCACACTGGCCTACAGCCTATTATAATATATTAATATTAATATCATTATACAAAATTACCCTGGCTCCCTCCCACCCCTATCATGCACCTGATGCAAGCCATTGCCAAGACTTCCAGAAAGGCTGATAAATGGCCAGTCACCAAATTCCTAGAAATCCCTGCATTTTTCTGGAACGCTCTGCCCAACGCAGCACCCGTTGATCCCCCAAACTCACGGGGTGCAGCCCGTCCTCCTCTCAAGTGTGTGCTCTCGCTTTGCTGACTGATATTATTCCTCTGCTAACATTTGTCTACGTCCTGTCCTCAAATTCCCTCCTGGGCCCAAGAGAAGAACCAGGGGGTAGCCACCTCCCAACACAAGGGTCTTGGGGACCTGGATGGAAATTGTGGCTGCTGAGGTTGCCGGACGTCGTGGGGGCGGGGAGCTCAGGGTCACTGTGCCCACTGTGGATGGTGTGGCCGGAAGTCTGGCTGGCTGGAGTGAGTTAATTTTACTGGAAGGAAGATGTGTCTTGCGCATGGATTTCTAGCGAGGCTGAATCCCATTTTTAAAGCCCCTGGCTGAAAATAGTCACTGGGGAGGGAGCCCCAAGTCCTGGGGAGACGGGGCGGGAGTTTCTCCACTGTTCTGGGCCAGCGGAGGAAGGAGGGGAGGCAGAGCCCGCCCCGAGCAGACCTGACAGCCACACGGCTCAGCCCGGCGGGGCTGGCACACCCGGGAGGACCCCCGAGGGCCGCGCAGGGCTGTGAGGCTGCGTGGGCTTTCTGCCAGGTGGTCCTGCTACGCCTGAGGACCTTTTAGCCCCAGTTCAACCCATGCTGCTCAGAGCTGCACGGGGGTGTTCTGTGCCCTCGGGGACACCGTAGCAGTGTGAGGATGCCCAGATGCACCGGGAAGCTCCACCTCACAGTCGCGAAAGTGCTGCACGCTGAAGCAAGTGGTGGTTTTTAGTTCCCCTCTGTTCTGCAAGGTTGGTCCCATGTAAAATGATAGCCCCAGGGTGGGCATTTAGCCACCAGTTCAGAGGCCTGCATCCAGCACCAGACTGTCTGGGTTTGTGTCCCAGGTCCACTCCTGATTCCAGCTTCCTGTTAATGTGCACTGTGGGAGGTGCATGGCTCAAAGGGTTGGGTCCCTGCCACCACGCGGGAGCCCAGGATTGTACTAGGATTGTACTCCCAGCTCCCGACTGTAGCCCTGGCTGATGCGAGTGTTTGGGGAGTGAACCCACAGATGGGATCTCTGTATTTGCCTCTCAGATAAACAACAACGATGATAAAAGACAGCACCCCGGGGCCGGCGCTGCGGCTCACTAGGCTAATCCTCCGCCTTGCGGCGCCGGCACACCAAGTTCTAGTCCCGGTCGGGGAGCCGGATTCTGTCCCGGTTGCCCCTCTTCCAGGCCAGCTCTCTGCTGTGGCCCGGGAGTGCAGTGGAGGATGGCCCAAGTGCTTGGGCCCTGCACCCCATGGGAGACCAGGAGAAGCACCTGGCTCCTGCCTTTGGATCAGTGCGGTGCGGCGGCCATTGGAGGGTGAACCAACGGCAAAAGGAAGACCTTTCTCTCTGTCTCTCTCTCTCTCACTGTCCACTCTGCCTGTCAAAAAATAAAAAAAAAATTTAAAAAAAGAGAAAAAAAAGACAGCACCCCATGTGGGGTGGGGTGGGGACAAGCCCTTTCTTACAGAAGGGTCGGGCTTCTGTAGCAATGCCTTATAGGAGGGCATAACTACACACAGTAACCTCACAGAGACGTGTGCACCAAGATATATGTGCAAGGAGATGTGTTGGAGGGTTTATATTTGGAGAAAATTAAATGTGCAGTAAGAGGTGACGAGCTCAATCCATTTTGGTTTATTCCCTAGGCTGAAATCCCAGGCTGTCATAAAATGACGGTGCATAGCTTCTGTGAGTTGCTACGCAGAGACCTTCCAGATATATCGTTGGGTAGGAAATATAGGCTACAAAATTGCATGCATAGTATGAGCTCATTTTTGTACAAAAGAAAACTGTCTTTCTCTCTTTCTGTAAATGAAGTTGTACGGAAGTATTAACGGGAGTTCTCTCTGGGTGACGGGATTATGAGTGAATCCTGCACTTTCCAAAATTTTTTAGAGGGAAAGAGGTGACTTGAATAACACAAATGGATGTCTGTAGAGGTAGAGGGCCAGGCTGGTCAGTTCTGCAAGGGAAGAGGGCAACCTGGGGGCTGGGAGCTGGGGAGCTGGGGTCATCTGGCCTGGCTGTGACTCCTGCTCAGGCAGCTGTGATCTGTGGGCCTGGGGCAGGTGACACCAGCCCTCTGCCTCTCTGGGTTCTCACCTGCAGAAGGGGCTCTGATGGTACCCATCTCGTGGTGGTGGTGGTGGGGATTGAGTGGGATAATGCCTGTGACGGGCCTGGCACATAGTAAGTGCTTAATAGATCTTAACAACAGGGGATTGTGCTATCGATATAGAGCAACAGCGTGCGCTCGCTCGCCTTCAACTCCAGAGGGCAGAGCCCGTGGGCAGTCATGGCGAGATACATTGCAGCTCCACATGAAAAATGTTCCCGTTACCCAAGGGTGAAGCGGAAGTCCCATCCTGGAGGTGTCCCAGTGGGTTCTGGGCAAGCAGATGGCAGAGTTATGGGAGTGACGGAGCCATCCAAGTCCCTTCTGGTCCCCATATCGAAGCCACTGGCTAGCGACGGGCAAGCTGGGGCTGCATCCCCGCACTGCCCCTTCCTGCCGGTGAGGGGCACTGGGGGTTGTCTCTCCTCCCCACACCTCTGGGTTCACACGGGCAAAGTCGTCTCTTCTGTGCATTATTGTAAGAAGTAGAAGAATCTACCTTTGACTCCTATCATTGTTTTTGTTCTGAAGACAGTGGAGCTGGGAGCTGAGCAAATCCATCCTCCCTCTCTCCCTCCCTCCCTTCCGCCTGCATTCCTGCATTCGGCAAATGACCCAGCCAGGCGGCCACCGTGTACAGACACACTGCTCCCCTGGTGAGGCGTTCTCGCGCCTGCACAGGCACCGCGCAGTGCTCTGGGCTGGTGAAGCCGGGCACCGCGCAGTGCTCTGGGCTGGTGAAGCCGGGCTCCTGGCCAGGCAGGCACAGCAGGGGGTTGTGTGGCTTCCTGGAGCGTGGGAGGGGAGGGGAGGCAAAGAGCAGATTCCTGGAGCAGGATCCAGGCCTGGGAGTGGGCAGCTCAGACGCGCCCCAAGCCCCCCTCCCCTCCCCTCTACTTGCTCTTCCCCACAGTGCTGGGGCCGGAGAGCTGAGGGCCCTGGGGGACCCTGCACCGGGGCATCCTTGCTCTGGGCTGTCTGCCTCCTTGTCGGCCTTCCTCCGTCTCAGCTACAGCTCAGCTCTCTCTCCAGGATGTCCCCAGTGTCCCTGCCAGCAGACGCAGTGGCACACCCGCCAGGGGCTAAGCCCTGCACAGTGAGCACGTGCGAGCATGCCCTCTGCAAGACGCAGGGACTCTCCCAGCAGGCTGCGTGGGAAGGGGCCGCAGGGTGATGGGGACACCTCAGAATTTCGATTTCTTTCCGCGTTTTGTAATCGCACAATATAATGTAGAGGTGGCATCCATGTGCAACTTATAAACAAGCAAATGTATAATAATTCAGATATACAAAGGGTAACTAGCAATAAATATATAGCATTGATTGTAGTAGCATAGATTTTATTATATTCTGTCATTATAATTGTATTTGTAATCGCAGCTCTAATAATATAACAACAGTAACGTGTCTCTTAGAGGCAAGTGCCTGGCAGTTTGTGACCTCAGAGGTGCACGAGCAGAAAGCGCCCAGTGCCGACCACCCCAGGCCAGGGGCAGCTCGGGAGCAGCAATCACGGACTCCTTGGGACGTCCTGCCTATAGCCTGCTCCCAGTTAGGGCTCTTCAGTGTTTGGTCAATGAACAAACTAAGGAGGAACGAGACCCAGCCATCCAGTCTGACTCGCGACCCTCGGGAGGCTGGAAGGTACTGGAATAGTCTTCCCTATGTCCACTGAAAAGCCAGTTACCAAGGGCCCACATCCCATGCCTGCGCACCTGGCGCTGTGGCCTGGCTCTGGCTCATGACTCCAGCTTCCTGCCCTCCCTCAGAGGCAGCAGGGTCCTGACACCCATGTGGGAGATCAGGATCGAGTTCCCAAGTGCCTGGTTCTGGCCCTGGCCTGAGGCGTTGCAGGCCTAGCAGACGGGAGCTCTCTGCCTGTCTGTTTCTCTGACCATTGGAATGGATAAATAAACATTACCACCACTAAAGCCCCAGATGTTAGCGGCTGTGGCGTCTCTGTCTGCAGCCACACGGGAGGCTCAGGGCTCAGGGAGGGTGTGTCTGCACTCACACGGGGCCAGCTCGAGAGCTGCGCCCAGGCCTCCACCAGCCAGAGCTCACAGGCTGGGGAGCACGCTCCTGTTCTCAGATACGAAGTCTGCCTTGCCATAAGGATTTACTGCTCTACTTTGTACAGAGAAGATAAGGGAGCGAGTGTTTCCCAAACTCCAGTCATCCGAGTCCCATTTGTGATTTTTGCCATGTTTACAGAAAACCATGTGCATTCAAAGGAAATTTCCCTTAAGCTGATTTTTTTACCTAAATAAATGTAGTAAAGAGGAAACCATCTTTATCATAATTGGAAAAATCAGTATCCTTTGCCCTCAAGGCAACTATAAAAGTTAACCCAATAAAAGTTAACCCAGTAGCAAGAGCTAGTAGATAGATACATATTTTAAAAGGATTTATTTATTTGAAAGGCAGAGAGAGAGGAAGAGAAATAAATATATGGGGGGGTGGCACTGTGCCACAGTGGGTTAAAACCCTGGCCTGAAGCGCTGGCATCCCATATGGGTGCCGGTTTGAGACCTGGCTGCCCCATTTCCGATCCAGTTCTCTGCTATGGCCTGAGAAAGCAGTGGGCCCTGCACCCATGTGGGAGACCTGGAAGAAGCTCCTGGCTCCTGGCTTTGGATGGGTGCAGCTCTGGCCATTGCAACCATCTGAGGAGTGAACCATCGGATGGAAGACCTCTCTCTGCCTCCCTTCTGTGTAACTCTGACTTTCAAATAAATAAGTTAAAAAAAAAAGAAAAATATATTTAGAGAGAGATCTTCTGTATACTCGTTCTCAATAGCCAAGGCTGGACCAGGCTGAAGTCAGGAGCCGGAAGTCCATCTGGGTCTCCCATGTGGGTGGCAGGGACCCGAGTACTTGGGCCATGACCCACTGCCTCCCTGGCGCATTAGCAAGAAGCTGGATATGAAGTGTGGGGTAGCCGGAACTTGAACAAGGCTCTCTGACATGGAGTGGTGGCTTAACCCACTGTGCACCACACCCACCCCACAGAGCTGATGTTGATTTGACATTTTGCCACGTGATGCTCTGAGCACTTCACGTGGATCAGCCGCGTAATCCTCCCAGCATCCTGCTGAGCAGGCACTTTTCCTGCTCCCGTTCTGCAGAGGTTTAAAGAAGCAAATTCTGACCACAGACACCATCAGGCAAGGACTGGGGTTTCAAGGCAAGGGGTCCAACTGCAGAGCCCACGCTGGTGCCCGCCACCCTGCCCCGCAACAGACCACACCCGCGGCCACCGCCAGCCCACTGCCCGCTGTTGTGTGAGAGGCGCATGGACAATGTGTGTCGTGAAAAAAACATGCGGACATTCCAAAGCATTTTGCACCAGAATAAACTTATCCTTTAATTTCACTTTTCCATGGAATTTTTGAAGTACCCTCATACTATCCCTAAGCTAAGAATGATTTTTGCATTTTTAAACAGTTGCAAAAATAGCAAAGACAGTAACATTTCATGATCAGTGCAGCATAACTCAAAGCTGGTGTTCCATACATAAAATTTTATTACAGCATAGCCATGTTCAGTCATTTACTAACCATTTCCTGTAGAGACGGGGACCACATGGCCTACAAAATTTCCAGTGTTGCTTCTCTGGCTTAAGAAATTGTTTGCCGGCCGCGCCAGGGCTCACTAGGCTAATCCTTTGCAAAGGGAGCCCCTTTCTGAACAGGTGCATCCCGAATACATTGTTATTTATTGCTGGGCTTCTGCTCTCTGCAAGGCAGCTCCTGGCTCTGCTGTCGGGAATGTTTGGTGCCCAGATGTCTAAAGACAAGGGCAGCTCCCAAGGCTGTGCTCCTGGTGGTTTTTGGCCTTCCCACAGAGGGTGGGAGGGCATGAAGTGCTTCCAGGTCTGGCCAGCCCCGTCTCCACCCTGCCTAGCGCTGTGGGTCTCTTTCCTTCCTTGGGCCCATTTAAACTCCGAGCTTCAGGTCTCAGTCTTCAGTGTGGCCAGGAAAGAGTGCCTTTGGCCCAACAACTTGGACATGGCCAGCTGTGACACATGTTGAAATACATCCCATGACTGAAAATCTAATTTTGTTTCTGCAACTCTTTGCTGGAAATATTGAACTGGAACAGAGAATTAAATTTGCTCAAGTTCAAATGCGGTTTGCTGTCATCCAAGCAGAATGGGTTTCTCTGTTAGTCTCTTCTGAATGCCTACGGCCGTCTGTTGGTCACCGGGGTGGACTCTCCCGAATAAAGTGACCATTTGCTCACTTCAAACGGCCCCCATCTGCTTGCCACTTGAGCAGGTGGCAGTGAATTTATTTATGTGCAAGAGTAAAGGTGAAATCATGGGCTCTGTTCTTAGACCCAGCTGTTCTGTAGGAAGAGGACAGAGCAGGAGCTGTGTGGGTTTTTCCTCCCTGTTGTTTCAAGTAAGTGCAGAACACGTTCGGCATCTCCCCTACCTTTCCTCCACGTGCGGCCCCTGCGGCCCTCGAATGCTGACCTGCCCCCCCTCTAGCCACAGAGAAGCTGAGCTGCTTCCCTAAGGCCACCCGGCGAGCCGCCTGGGGAGCTGAGATTCGAATAGAGGGGTCTCTGAGTCTGCACTGTCTTAATATCAGAGCAACTGATAGGAGCCTGGACGGAGTCGTGGAAAGCGGAATTGGAAGTGTGCGTGTGTTAGTGCCAAAGGCTTGGTGCAAGAACATTTTTTGCATAATAGATGGGTAATACATATCATGGACTTAAATTTTTAATTGTTATTTATTTTATCTACCTGCAAGGCCGAGAGAGACAGAGAGAGAGACAGAGAGAGGGAGAGAGAGAGAGAGGGAGAGAGAGACAGAGAGAGAGAGAGGGAGAGAGAGAGAGAGGGAGAGAGAGACAGAGAGAGAGAGAGGGAGAGAGAGAGACAGAGAGAGAGAGAGAGACAGAGAGAGAGAGAGAGAGGGAGGAAAAGGGGTTACGCTTCCCATCCACAGCTTCACTCACCAAGTGCCCTCTCAGGCGGGGCTGGGCAAGGCTTGGGGGTGGGCGCTCCGTCAGGGTCTCCCATGTGGGTGGCAGGAACCTGACTCTCGGAGCCATCACCGCTGCCTCTCTGGTGCACACTATTAGCAGGGAGCTGGGAGTTGAGTGGAGCCGGTCTGGATCCCAGGCCCTCCGACAGGGTAAAGTGGAATCACGGGGACGCAGCTCCGAGCGGCATCGGAGCAGCTGTGTTAAGTGCTTGCCCCTTCACTTTTCTTTTCTTCTTCCTCTTCTTCTTCTTTTTTATTTTGCTACAGAGGCCAAGTGATTCCCTCCCTCAGCTCTCCCCCTCCCGTGGCTCCTGTTGCTTTCTGGGTAAAGTCTAAAGTGGGCACAGCTTGGCACGATGTCCTCCAGAGGTCTCGCTCACTGCCCCGCCTCCGCAGGGACCTGCACACTCGCTCAGAAAGCGACCGCATCAGGCCCTGCCAGGCACAGGCGCGCCCGGCTGCAGGCCCTCAGCTCTGCTCGGCGGCAGGGCCGCAGCCACGGGCAACGATGGGCACGGCTGAGGCCCCCAGAAGCCGTGTTTCTGAAAACAAGCACCAGCCAGACACGGCTCAGAGGCTGACCCTGACGGGGTGACTGGGGCTCCAGGCACAGTGTATCGTGGGATGTTGCTATGGTGATTATAAATCCGTATCGCCGACCAGAGGGACCCTGCAGCAGCCGGGGGAATGGCAGGAGCCCACCTGCCTGCGGATTCTGCAGCCCACACGCCGAAGAGACGGCGCTGTGCCTCCTGACTATCGTATTTTCCTTCTGCAAGTCTCAGAGCTGCATTTATACTGGAGGAAATTTAATTAAAACCACAGAGAGATCTGTGCTCATACAACTAACTGCCTGGTTTAGCACACAGTTAATTGAAGTCATTGGAGAATCGTTTAAAAGTGGATTTTGTTCTCCAACCTGGGGCCCAGGACCCTGTTATGGCTGCCGTGATGGCGTCCCCGGGGCATTCTGGGACTTTGCAGCACATCTGTCGGGGCGGGGCGGGTGTTTCACTCCACTTGCCCTTTGCGTGGCTTCCCTGATAGGCAGGTGCCAGCTCCTCCATCACCGAGGGACGCCCTGCCATCCCGAAAGCCTCTCAGCTTTCTTGGTCATCAGGATCCCAGATAGGCACATGAGCTCTCACTTTATTCTTTGTCTTTAGCATCTGTTCCAAAATGATATTCTGTTTTCTAGAACGGGTTTGGAATCGGACAGATCCAGGTTTGATTTCAAGTTTAGTTATTTACTGATTCTTTGGGTGACTCAGGAAAATCCAGTTTAACCTTTCAAAGTTCCTCACCTACAAGACCAGGGCACCAACTCCACCCTCCTCTCACTTCATGCCCACAACCCATGGCCACACAGGTGAATGAGAACGATGCAGTCGTTGTTTTATTTTATTTATTTATTTATTTATTATTTTGACAGGTATTTATTTATTATTATCATTTTTGACAGGTAGAGTGGACAGTGAGAGAGAGAGACAGAGAGAAAGGTTTTCCTTTTCCATTGGTTCATCCCCCAATGGCCGCTGTGGCTGGCGCACCGCCAGGTGCTTCTCCTGGTCTCCCATGGGGTGCAGGGCCCAAGCACTTGGGCCATCCTCCACTGCACTCCCGGGCCACAGCAGAGAGCTGGCCTGGAAGAGGGGCAACAGGGACAGAATCTGGCGCCCCGGCCGGGACTAGAACCCAGGGTGCTGGCGCCGCAGGCGGAGGATTAGCCTATTGAGCCGTGGCGCCAGCCTTATTTGTTTTTTGAAAAAGGTTTATTCATTTATTTGAGAGGCAGATTTACAGACAGAAGGAGGGAGAGGTCGTCCATCCACTGGTTCACTCCCCAAATGGCTGCAATGGCCTGAGCTGGGCTGATCTGAAGCCAGGAGCCAGGAGCTTCTTCCAGGTCCCCCATGTGGGTGCAGGGGCCCAAATATTTGGGCCATCTTCTACTGCTTTCCCAGGCCTCTAACAGGGAGTTGGGTCAGAAGTGGAGCAGCCAGGACTTGCACTGGCACCACAGGCAGAGGCTTCGCCTACTAAGCCACAGTACCAGCCCTACAATCATTGTTTATTAAGCCATCACCGTCACCCTGTGAGGTTGGAATTGGCATCTATGTCCTAAAGATGGGGATCGAGGGCACGGGCCCTGACGACGCTGTGCGCCGGGCGGACGTGGGGGGCCTGTGAGTGGGGCGGGGCTTGTCCTTAGTCTGCGGTTCTAGTATTTTAGTATCTAGAATTCTAGTATTTTTTTAAAAAACTTTATTTTTGTTTCTATTTTTTGAAAGGCAGAGAGAGAAGAGATTGAGATTTTCCACTCACTGGATCACTGCCCAAATGACCACGACAGCCAGGCTGGGCCATGCCCGAGCCGGGAGCCTGAAACGCAACCTGGGCCTCCCACGGGGCTGGCGTGACGCAAGTGCAAGTACGTGGGCGCATGCGCAGGAAGGTGGCGTCAGGTGCAGGGCCGGCGCCTGCGCTCCGAACAGCTGTGCCGCACACCTGGTTTTAAGACCATCGCTAGTGGCGCGAATCAAGGTGAGTCCGTCACTTTACGGGGAACACAGATGGGGGACGTGGGACACGGGCCGGGAAAGCTGGGTGATGGCGCCCCCAGGGTTGCCCTCTTGCCGTCCCTGTGGTCAGACCTTCTTTTCCAGGAGAAGGAGACAGTTGGTTTTCAGTCCCGTCTCCCGCAGTGTGACGGGTGCGGGGCTGTCACTCCGCCACCTCCCGGCTGCTTCCAGATCCTACGTTTGGGCGGCCACTTTGCCCCTCCCAGTCGGTGGCCTTCGTTTCAGGAAACCGCAGGGGCCTAGAGGGGTGGGAGTGGGTGTCTGTGTTCACGGCCGGTACCAGGGAGCACTCTAGGAAGGGGAGTGAACCAGCGGATGGAAGACCTCTCTCTCTGGCTCTACCTCTCTCTGTAACTCTGTCTTTTAAATAAGTAAAAATAAAATCTTTTTTTTTTAAAAGATTCCAGTCCTGCTCATGTGCACCTCGTGGGGCAGAGGGTGAGGGCTCAGGTAGTGGCCACCATGAGGGAGACTTGGTTTTCAGGTTCCTGCCTTTGGCCTGGCTCAGCTCTGGCTGCTATTTGGAGTAGGGGTGGTGGGAGGAGGGGATGGTGTGTAAACCAGCAGATGGAAGATCTCTCTATCTCTCTCTGTGTGCCTTTCAAATAAATAAAAATTTTTTAAAAGCAAGCTGTGGAAAACTGCCAAGATTTGAGGGGCCAAGACCTCAGCCAGGGGCGACGCCCCGGGAGCCCAGCCGGACGCTGCCGCCACTTTTCTCCTTGAGCAGCTGCTGATTGGACAGCAGAGGTGAGGCGAACAGGCCAAGAAAACTTGGGGAGATCTGCAGACCTGGGGCAGCAAGCACTGCCCTGGGGATCACCCAGGATCTGAGCTGGGGCCCTGGAGAGCTGCTGCCCAGGAGGGTGGGGGAGGGAGCGGGGGACTGAGGCTCAGCTCTGAGTCACCCCAGTCCCGATCGGGGTGGATCCATCTTTTCTTAACGCACCTGGCTGGGAGACGCAGAAGCAAAGCTTTGGAGAGGAGCTGGAAGGCTTATTTGTCTCCTCACATCGCACTGCCCGAGTCGTGTTCCAGCCTCTCTCGCTACAGCTAACTCTGCGCCGCCGTCAGCCACACCTGCTGGGCCTCCCCAGGCCCTGGCTTCCTGTGCCTGGGGCTGTCTGACACCTTGGCCAGGGATCTCTCAGTCAGGCACCTGCCCTTCTGGAAGCAAGAGGGAGATAAGTGCCCTTGAGCAGTGAAGCATGGGAGTTGGGGAAGAAATGCTTCGTTCATTGTTTTGGGCAGAGAAGAATTAAAATGGAGCTACAGTTAAATGTCTTTAGACATCTGAGCTGGATCCCCCACAGCCATGACCAAGTCAAGCACACACTCGTGATGGGTTTCCTCTCGTAATGGGTTTCCTCTCGTGATGGGTTTCCTCTCGTGATGGGTTTCCTCTCGTGATGGGTTTCCTCTCGTGATGGGTTTCCTCTCGTTCTCTCTTACAGTCTGCTCAGAACCCTGCTCTTGAGTCCTTGGATTACTACTCAAAGAAAGACTCCCAGGATACAAATCAAGTGTCAGGTTCTACTTTCTGGAAGGATCCAGGCTGGGGCAAATGGAATACAGAGGTTCAACAGTCTCCATTGTTCACCTTCGTGTCTGTCATACACAAAGCAAAACCCAGGAACAACAAAGACAAGAGTGCAGCAAAAACAAAACAGGACAACTACGGCCAACAGAAACGGAACTACAGGAAATACAGATACTGCTCTAAGAGGGCCTGTAAAGAATAATTATTAAAATGCCCAAAGCACTAAGTATCAGGATGAAGAATTTTGGCAGAGAGCAGCAAACTATAAAAGAGAATCAAGAGAAATTTCTACAACCGAGAAATAAGATGCTTAAAGGTTGAGAGCTCAGTGGGTTTGTCTGATAGCAGATTAGATGCAGCTGAAGAGAAAATTAGTCAGCTGAAAATAGATAAGAAAATAGATTAGAGGCCGACACCGCAGCTCACTAGGCTAATCCTCCGCCTTGTGGTGCTGGCACACTGGGTTCTAGTCCCGGCCGGGGCGCCAGATTCTGTCCCGGTTGCCCCTCTTCCAGGCCAGCTCTCTGCTGTGGCCCGGGAGTGCAGTGGAGGATGGCCCAAGTGCTTGGGCCCTGCACCCCATGGGAGACCAGGAGAAGCACCTGGCTCCTGCCATCGGATCAGCGTGGTGCGCCGGCCGCAGCAGCCATTGGAGGGTGAACCAACGGCAAAAGGAAGACCTTTCTCTCCGTCTCTCTCTCTCTCTCTCACTGTCCACTCTGCCTGTCAAAAAAAAAAAAAATAGATTAGAGCACAGAGACACGTTGTGGAAATAAACATATAAAATAAATAAAAAACATAAACATGCAATAAAATGTGATATTCTAGTGCATGGCATTCCAGGAGAAGAGAGACTATGAAAGAAATACCATTTGAAGCCAAAATTGCTGATAATTCTTCAAAACTGCTATGTTGAAGAATCTACGAGAATGTCAGGTGCCGCATATAAAGAAAGTCGTCTCTAGGAACACCATAGTCAAACTGCTTTAGACTGAAGACAGTGAGAGAAATTTATAAAGCATAAGAAAAAGGGATGCTACCAACCAAGCAGCAGCTAAAAGGTGATGAACTGACAGCCTCCAAGTGCAGAAGGAAACGTAGCCCCCGCTGGGGCAGGCACGTGGTGCAGTGGCCGAGGTGCTGCCTGGGATGCCCCTTCCCAGCTCAGAGGGCTGAGTGTGGATCCTGCCTCTGCCTCTGATTCCAGCCTCCCGCACATCCACACTGTGAAGCAGCAGGGGACGGCGCAGGTGTTGGGGTCCCTGCACCTGTTTGGGAGTCCTGGGTGGAGCTGCAGGCTCTGGGCTTCAGAGCTGACCTGGTCCCAGCTGTTGCTGGGAAGGGAACCAGCAGAGGAGAGGTCTCTGACTGTTTCTTTGTCTTTCCAAAAGTGAAAATTAAAAAAAAACCAAATATACCAATCTAAACCTCTATGCATAGAAAACTTGTTTTAAAAATTAAGGGAAAATGCTGGCGCCACGGCTCAATAGGCTAATCCTCTGCTTGCGGCGCCGGCATACCGGGTTCTAGTCCCGGTCGGGGTGCCGGATTCTGTCCCGGTTGCCCCTCTTCCAGGCCAGCTCTCTGCTGTGGCCCGGGAGTGCAGTGGAGGATGGCCCAAGTGCTTGGGCCCTGCACCCCATGGGAGACCAGGAGAAGCACCTGGCTCCTGCCTTCGGATCAGCGCGGTGTGCCAGCTGCAGCGGCCACTGGGGGGTGAACCAACGGCACAGGAAGACCTTTCTCTCTGTCTCTCTCTCTCACTGTCCACTCTACCTGTCAAAAAAAAAAAAAAAAATCAAGGGAAAATGAAGGCATCTTCTAGCAAAAGCTGAGACCTTTTCGCCAGCAGACTGGCACTACAGAAAATAATGAATCGTATTCTCCAGGCAGGCAGGAAGGGGGTGGCCCCCAGTGGGCACTCAGGGGCTCTCTGGAGGGTGAATGTGCGGTCAGATCTCAGTGAGCACTGGCTGCGAACGCATGCTTACCTGTCCTGTTTGTATGATAGACTTGGAAGCATTGTGGAGATGTAGTGTCATAACATGTTGTAATGCTTGGAAATTGACAGTGTACACGGAACTAAAACACATGACAAAAGTGGTACCTAGCAACAGGACTCAGTGGGGGAGTTAAAGTACTCGAAGGGACTTTGATTTTCTCAGAAATGGTAAAAGCACAGATTTGTAGTTTTTGACACTTGGGAGATGTGCCTTGTGATATCCAGGCAAACGCTACAAGAACAGCACAAGAAGGTAGAGATGACAGGGCTGTTGGTGCGTGGTATGGAATGATAAAAATGGAGTGTTTATTAAAAAGGCCAAGTGGAGCGGCGAGGGCCTCGCCTGGTTTGGGGGTGTGCCCCCGGCATCAGGGGCTGGCGGCGGGAGGCCCGGTGCAGCGGTGGGAAGTGATGAGCTCATGGGGGCACCGCCCTGGGGAGCCTGGTTTCGTGGGGAGAGCTGGGTCTTGTGAGAGTCGTGACTGCAAAGTGAGGCCACGCCATGCGCTTGCCTTTTGCCTGCAGTTTTCCTTCCCGATTCTCCGCGTTTGGGGACAGCCACGGGGGCCTCCCCAGAGCCCATCAGGGGCCACCTCCTGATTTTGGCCTTGCAGCCTCCAAAGCCTAGAACGGGTGAGACAGAAGACAGTCCACAACGATGGATTTAAAGCCGCAGGAGGAGCTCTTCCTGGGTGACGGTGACCATGAGACCCGGGAGGAAAAGGGAAGCCAGCAGCAGGTTGCTGCTCAGGCTGCCCGAGCGTGAGCACAGCCCGAAAGCACGCGGATGGAAAACACGTCTGAGAGGAGGCTGGAACAGCCCTGCCCCGAGCGGACGGGGACACTTCACAGTACAAATACCACTGGAGCTGGAGGGGACATCCCATAATGACAAGGAAGCACAGCTCGTCCTAGGGAACAGATGGCGGTCTTAGATTCACTTGCATCTAATACCCTGATGTAAAAGTCAACAGAAAAAAAGGGCTATAGCGCAGTCTCCCCTCAAATGAAGGAATTTCAATACGCATCTATCAGGTGAAGACCGGAATGGACTGAGAATGCTTGATAAATGATTAATACATTGTTCTAGTTGGCATAACCCAAAAAATTACAGGCACCAACTAAAGGACACACATTTTTGTGAAGAGCTCCGGAACAAAACAGACCATATGCTCGGCCAAGGCCAGTCAACAAATTCCAAAGGGCTGAAGTCACGGAGGATGTGTCCCCTGCCTGCAGGAAGCTAGACGTTAACCCAGAGATAGCCAGAAACCCCGCATGCTTGGAGAATAAGCCACAGGCTGTACGTACCTGGGAGTGGAAGACAGTCACTACGGACTCAGACAAGATCCCTCCTGCATGAGAAGGAGCAGATCACCGGTCAGAAGTGGGGGAGTTTTTACTCTGTCCAGGAAGAAGTAGCAAGGGCTGGGCTTACCTTCTTTAAACTACTAAAAAATTGGGGGGAATTATGAAATGACAGATTATATGTGATCATATATAAATGGTAGCATTTCTGCAGCTGAGGAATAACATCTTGTAGCTTAGAATTCAGTAGGTTTGTGTGACAGCAGATGAGACACAGCTACAGGGGAATTGCTTCCCTTTCTAGGGGTCCTGTGCTCATTTGGGGGAGGGGCTAGAACTCCTCCGTATCTCAGCAGGGCTGCTGGTTGCACCTGTATGCATGTGCCCAAACGCGTGGCGCCGTGCTCTAAAAAGTGTGATTATCACTGTGTTTAATTTGCACCTTAAAAAGCATGGAAAAAATGTGGGAGATAGGTAAAACTGTACTTACAAGGAAATGTGTAACCTTAAACATATATATATTATATATATATTAGGAAAAGAGTTGAAATCTTATCTAAGCATCTGTTTTAATAAGTTTGACAATGAGTAACATGTTAAACACAAAATGAAGGAAAGAGTAAAGATAGAAATAGAAAACAATGAAGTTGAGAACATACCAGGGTAAGGTTCACAAAGCCAACATCTTGTTGAAAAGATTAGTGATGAATAACTAATGACCAATCCTCAGCAAAACTCACCGGGAAAGACGGAGAAGGCGTAAAATTGCCAGTCTTGGGGACAGCGTTCAGGCATCCCCAGGGGCCCGGTGGGCGTTAAAGACAGTAAGAGGACAGTGTCTCAGGTGAAATGGACAGATTCCTAGAAAAACATAAAAATCTAGCACAAGAGAAGAATAAAGAATCCTTTGCCTCTTGGGAAACAATGTAACTGAGGACCTTTCAGGAAGAAAACCTCCTGGGCGAGGTGGTGTGCTGGGGGACATCTTCCAGGTGTCTCAGGAAGAAACACTGCAAATGCCCTGCAAATTCTAGCAGAGGAAGCAAACACAAGGCCGGACAGAACCATTGCCAGACAGGAAAGTCACAGGCCAGTCTCCTGTGCAAACGTTCGCGCCCCAAATCTGATGGCAGATCGCGAGAGAGCTCTGCCCTGACCAGCCGCACACACAGCGGTCAGGAAATGCAAGGCTGGTTTAACACTTAAAATGAATCTCCGCGATGCCCCACGGGAGCAGAATAAAAGCGCACACACATCTCAGCCGAAGCAGAAAAACTTCTGCCGAATCCCAGCATCGATTCTTCCAAAACTGGGTAGCAGGTAAAGAATCCCGACGTGCTTTTGACTGACTGCCCGAGAGCAGGGTCCTAGGAGCGCCTGCAGAGGGACACCAGTGTCGCTGCCAGCGATGGCTTCTCATGGGAGAACTGAGGGCTGATGGGATGCAGCAGCTAATGGGCAAGGGACAGCACGCGCAGAGGCCACACAGCAGTGAGAGAACAGAGCGCTGAAGGGACCCAAAGAAATTGATTGTGAGAGAGAGAGGAAGGTAGAGCAGTGGGTAGGCCCGCATCACACAGCTGCCTCGGGTTTTACGCTGGGGGCCAGAGGGAGCCACGGAAGACGCGAACACACCGGCGAGAGGTGCAGATAGTGCCGTCGGCTGCATCCTTGGAGAGTCGGTGCTGGCCTCTGGATGGCCAGGGCGGGGCAGGCACAGAGACCACAGGGGTGGCAGGTGCAGTCGGTGGAGGCGTGGGGCAGGTGCAGAGACGGAGGGTGGGAAAAAGTGGGCGTTTGAGGAGGACTTAGGAGGGAGAGTGGAGTTGGTGGGGGGGGGGGGTTGACCGGCAACACTGGGGCGGCTGTGACCATCGCTTCCGGCGAGACCTGAGGGGCGTGGGCAGGTGCCGGGGTGGCCCCGCTGCAGCCTCCAGTGAACAGCATCTCCCGCACTGCAGCTGGGGCACCGCACCCTGCAAACCCGCAGGCCAGCCTTCTGCTTCCCCTAAACCCGGGGAGGCCGCTGGGGCAGGCCCCCTCTGCCAGCCTGGCCACGGTGCAGGTGAGACAGGAGGAGTCGCGGATGGGACCTGACTGTTGTTCCAGGCCTCTTTGAGGGTCCCTGAACCGCTGTGAGACCCACACCTCCCACTTGTGGGGATTGAGCATGAGTGGTCTGGGAGTTGGGGGCTCGCCGGGAAACCCGGGGCCTGGCGTGTGGCCGCTGGGCTCTGGGCTGCTTGAGCGGCCTGGTGTACCCTCCGTCCTCTGGGGGGTAGGATCTCCCGATCCCTCAGGGATCCTCCCCGACCCTCACCCCCTGCTGCCCCCAGAGGGCAGGCGGAAAGAGGCCTCTTGTCAGATGGTCCCTGGATGGATTCGGTTGCTCCTCGGGACCAGGGGCCACCCCTGCCGCTCCACCTGACTGGACTTGGGTCATGGGCCCCCTCATTGCAGGAGGGGATGCTGAGTCACTCAGTGGCCCACAGCCTCAGATGTGGGCTCCTGACAGAAATCAGGGGGTGGGGGACAGCGACCTCCCTCCCTGCTCCGCCCACGCCTCCAGCTTCACTCCCCACCCCCGCCCGGGTATTTTTGTCTTCCCAGCCTGTCTCCTCCCTTTTGGATTTTTCCCCCTCTCTCCCCTGCGCAGCTGGGCAGGATGAAGACTCTTGATGACAAATGGCCAAGCTGCTTCAGGGAGGGGTGAGGCCTGGCCCTGCCCGGGCCCCTGCACCCCGGCCTCCAAGCCCAATTCCCTGCACCCCGGCCCCCAAGCCCCGGCTCCTCAGCTTCTCTTTCATCTGTGGGCCAAGCCACATTCCTTTCAGAGAAAAATTCTTAGCAGCTTAATCGTCCTTTTTAAAGCAATTGAGATAGAATTCACACGAGTCACCGCGAACCACACGAGCCATGCGCAGCTCGGTGGCATCAGTGGGCGCGTGGTGTGGGTCAGCCCAGCCTCTCTCTGCTTCCGAAACATGGCCATCACCCCGACAGGAAACCCAGCCCCCACCGGTGGTCTCCCCCTCCTCCCGCCTGCCCCGGGGGAGCAGGTATTGGGTCGCTCACAAGGCCACGTGCCCTGAGGCTCCCTGCCCCTTTGGTCTGAATACTCTCACACTGCCTTGGTCCCTGTCACCACTCTGTGCCTGATGGACATTTGGGACGTGTCCACTTTGGGGCTGTTGTGACTTTGCTGTCCCACTCACATTCTTCAGCATGTTTTTATCTTTTTCCCGTGTTTGTCGCCATTGGTTTCTGCTGACTGCCCCAATGGCTGCTGGGAACTCCCTGCTGATGCCGTGGCTGGGGCCTTCCCCAGGGGCTGCTCCCGGCTGAGCTGGGGGTGAGAGCAGTGGGGGGCTGAGCTGGGGGTGAGAGCAGTGGGGGGCTGAGCTGGGGGTGAGAGCAGTGAGGAGTGAGCGAGCCACAGGCCCTTCTGGGAGGATGGTAGCTGGGCGAGTGACCCCCGCCCTCACCCCAGACTCAGCCCTTCCCCCAGCTGCCCAGACGACAAGAGAGGGACAAGTATTGAGAGGACAGAGGCTTTCAGGTGGAGACTGTGGCCTGGATGACAACCAGGGAGAAGACCAGGCACCTGTAGAGGCTGAGCGCACACGGAGCTCTGAGCCAATCCTCTGCACTCCAGGTTTGTGTAACCCTGGAAGCAGCCCTGGAGGGAGGCTCCGGGCCCAGTCAGGAGCCCCAGGTCTCAGCACGGGAAGAGGAGGCTGTGAGACGGTGCCCAGCGTCCAGCTCCCTGCTTCACCCAGGTCACCGACTGTCCGGGCAGGACTCCTCTCCAGGGGAGGAGTGGGGCTCAGTGAGTGTGAGCAGGCTCCTGGGTCCAGTCCAGTACTGAAGAGGCAGACGGAGCACCAATTTTGGAGTCACTTCTGGCTGTGCAGATGGGGAAGTGACTCAGACTTCCTGAACCTCAGTTTCCCTCCTCTGTGTAAGGGGGCAATAGCGGGCTCCTCCTCACAGGGTTACTGCGAGGGTTAAGTGTGTGCAGGTTTGCAGTCGCAAAGTGATAGGGCAGGGTGGGAGGAGGGGGAAGGAGAGGGAATGAATATATCTTCTATCTGCTGGTTCATTCCCCAAATGCCTGCAATAGCTAAGCCTGGGCCAGGCTGAAGCTGGGAGCGTGGAACTCCATCCAGATTTCCCAGTGGACAGCAGGGACCCCAAGGACTTGGGTATATCAGCAGGAAGTGGGGATTGAAAGCAGAGCCGCGACTTGAACCCCGGGCACTCCAGTATAGGATGTTAGTGTCCCAAGTGGTGTCTTGACTGCTGTGCCAAATGCCTGGAGCTCACAGAAGTGTGGAGCCAATTGTGGGGCAGGGACAGAGTCCCACAGGCGGGTGCGCTGGGAGGAGCTCTCGTCAGGGTGGGCTCAGCAGCTGTGCTGCTTGCCCAGTGATCGGGCCTCCGGCTTGCTAGCTGGAAAGAGGGAACCAGTGCTAGGAATTGCACCTTGGCCTGAGGTCAAGGTCAGGAGGATTAACTGAGCACCGGAGTGCTCAGAGCGGAGCAGTGCCAGGTGTCCCTGCACCGTCAGAAAGGTTTGGCGTTCTTTTTACTAGGAGCTTCCCAGGAGGAGGTCAGGGAAAGCGGAGATCTGGAGACTGAGCTGGGAGAAGGGAGGGCTGAGCCCCGAGGTAGGTGATGGTGGAGAAGGGAAGAAGCTCAGTGTGACCCCAGCAGGATCACAAGGGAGGGGCTGCCAGCAACGAGGCTGGGCATAGCTGGGGCCATCCGACCAAGTCCTGGCTACGTCCAGGCCCTGTGGGCCCAGTAGAACACCGACTAGCTGGAGTCCAGGGTCATGGGGAGCCACAGCAGGAAATGATGCAGGAGGAGGGAGTGGGAAAAATGTGCCTTATGGAAAGATGTGGAGAGGCCATGCTCCTTGCATGGAGCCAAACGTCCTGGAGCAGGCGGGCGGCATCTGGGGGAGCAGGCACTTTAGGGTTCCGTGAGCTCAGCTTCAGCCTGCAGCGGGCAGAGCTGACACGGGAGCCCTTCCCTGTGCTCAGGCAAGGCTAGGGAGACAGAGGAGCGTGGCCCAGCCCCCTGGGCCTCCTCTCTTGATTCTTCCCTCTTTGCCCATGCACCGGGTCTTTAGCCCCTGCCTGGGAGGATTAAGCAGGGCAGCTTCCTGCAGTCACTGAGCTGGTTCGTGCTCAGATGCCCCCGGGGGCCTGGGAGACGGAGCCAGGGAGACGAGGCGGCTCCTTGCTCTCTGGTCAGCTGCCTGCGAGTTCACCTGTCTCCCAGGCACACTCTGCAACAAAGGCTCCCATGGCGTGGGTCTTTGCCCCATGGCTGTCGTGCAGCCGAGAGGTGGGGTTGGTTGTCCAAAATGGGAGCCAAGCACCTTTGGTTGGAGTCTCAGGTTTATCACAGTCAGCTAAAAGGAAGACTGACAGCTCTTAGGACATCGCGTGCACTGGGGAAACAGACTTGCAGTTCAAGTGCCCTGGCTCAGGGCAGCCCGAGTCGTGACCCGTGAGGCAGGTGCAAGAGAGGTTTGTTAAGGAATTCCACAAACAGTTGTTGGTAGGGGTCGGCCCATTGGCTGCACAGAAATCCCAAGTGCCAGACCCCTCCTAATTACTTACTCAGTGTGCTCCCAGGAGAGAGGTGCGGAAGGCCAGCAAGTGCTTGCCTTCAGGTGCATGTGTGAGTCTTCCAGAACATTCTGTGGTTGACCTTGAGCAGGTGTGAGTGCTGAGTTTCCGCACTCTCCTGACCCCACTGGAGAAAGCCTTGGCCGCATCACTTCGCTGTGCTCCATGGCACCTGCTACCAGCACAGCCCAGGGCAAGCTCCTCTCCCTCCCCAAGGTTTGGTGGCGGATCTCACGGGCTGGTGGGGAGCTGAAATGAGCCCATGCACATCTCACACACAGCTCCACGGGGCCGGGCAGGTCCTGTCCGCATTCCCAGGGAGGAGCCAGGGCTTGGAGGAGCGAAGTCCCTGGCCCTGGTGCCGAGATCCGTCTTCCCCAAGTGTCACATCAGGGGATGAACTGGTGGGAGGGGTCTCCAACTCAGAGCCTCAGTTTCCCCCTCAGTAAAATGAAGCAAAGGTAGTACCCACCTCTTAGGGTAGTTGGATACAGAACTCCCCTGCTGTGGCTGTACTAATAAATATTATTACGTCTGCCCAGTCCAGTGTTGCCAAGGAAGCCATCTCACCTTGACAAGCCATCCGAGTGATGCGGCAGGTGAGTGCCCACAGCTCTGCCTTTGTCTAGAGCCCCAGCATAGCTGCTGTCCCTATTGCTCTTCAGCTGAGACACTGGCATCCACACCCCAGGGACATCTTTAAAAACTCTGCTGGGGGGAGCAGACATTTTGCCTGGTGGCTAGGATGCCCACGTCCTACCTTGGGGGTCCTGGGCTCAGCTCCCAGCTCTGGCTCCTGATGCCAGCTTCCTGCCAATGCAGACTCCGAGGGGCAGAGGTGATGGCGCAAGTGGATGGGTGTCAGTCACCCTTGTGGGAGACCAGGATCGCAGGCCTGGCTCCTGGCTGCTGGCTCCTGGCTCCAGCCTGGCTATTACATTTGGATAATGAACCAGCAAACAGGTGCCCTGTCTATATTTGTGTCTTCTGAAATTTTTTTGTAAAAATCCACTGTGTTGTCCTGGGAATTCCCAAGTGTTTGTAAAAGGTTCTCTCTCTCTCTCTCTCTCTCTCTCTCTGTATACACGTAATGTAAAGGTTACCATTTTGACCATCTTAAGTGTAATGCATTGAGTACATTCACGCTGTTGTGCACCCCCCCCCCCAACATCCATCTCGAGAACTTCTCCATCATCCCAAACTGGCACCGTCCCCAGGAGACGCTTGCTCCCCACCCTGGCTGCCCCCAGCCCCTGGCTGCCCCCAGCCCCTGGCTGCCTCCCTCCACTGCCCGTGAATTCTGCTGGCCTCCAGATCCCGGGCCAGTGGCTCGCACAGCACCGATCCTCCTCGTCTGGCTTATTTCACTCAATGTAGTGTCCTTGAGGTTTATCCATGTTGTAGCAGCTGTCAGCATGTCCACCGTTAAGCCGAATACTATTTCCCTGTGTGACTGTGTGTGCGCACCACGTTTTGTCTGCCCAACCATCCACGGGTGGCCTTGGTTTGCTCCTACCTTCGGCGGTTGTGAACACTGGTCTGCGGGGTCCCTGCCTTCTTTTGTGGGTGCACCCGGGATCAGAGGTGCGGGTCCTGTGATGATTCTGTGTGGTGGCTGCATCCTTCTGTGTTACCAGCTTCGATCACAAGGGTCCTGACTTCCCCTGTCCCTCGATAAACCCAAATGCGGAAGCTCAGCTGCCCGTGGACACCTGCCCTGTGCAAATGTCCGGGGGTGAGGGTCCTTTTCTAGCGGGCCTCAGGTGTCTCGAAGAGCTGCTGCCCCTTTGGACATCGCCACAGAGGCGTCTGACAGGCGGGGCTGAGATGACTGTTTTCTCTGCTTTCCCTTTGAGAGCAGGAGAGGCTGAAGATGCAGCCCAGCGAGTGTGGAAGCTTCCAGACTAGAACAACTTGGGCCTTTCCTCCAGCAGAGTGGGGAACCAGTGTTCCTGCCAGGGGCCACTTGGCTGTTGATAACTTCACTCGCGGGCCATCCACACTGATCCACTTCAGCATTCACTGACTGTCAGGGCCCACCCGTGGCCGCCTTGGCAGGCCCGGGCCCAAGGGCTTCGCAGGCCTCACATGGCCCTCGGGAAGACGTTCCCCATCCCTGCCGGAGCGAGCCGTCTGCCTCCGCAAGGTTCCCTGCTCCTTTCTGCTGTCTTGGGCTCCGGAGCCTTTCATACGGAAGCAGAGGAGTCGGGGAGGTTCTTGAATCAGCCATGCAGGCTGGTCTTCAGCACGGCCCAGGTTACGGAACCCCGGCTCCCACGCAGGGATCAGACAGCGAAGGGAAAGAGGACGCCCCTTGCAGAGCCCTGCCCTGTCCTGGGGCCAGCCCCAGCCCTCACACCTGGCAGGCAGGTGTTGGGGGCTGTCCCTGGTAGCTTTGGGATCTGCAAGGAGGGAAGGCCTATACTTCTGGGAATGGAGAGTCCCTACCTGTACTTCCGGGGAATAAAAGTCCTTGTCAAGGTCCCCGTGGGTGCCTAAAGGTCAACCAATGAGGATCAGACCCGCCTCAACCTGTAACCCCCATGCCCTGTATCTGTAAAAGGAGCCCTCCCAACCTCTGATGCACGACATCCCTGGCCCGCTCTGTTGGGACCGGGGAACCTCGCCCGGGAGCGGAATCCCAATAAAAGCCTGTGAATTAATTGATTCATTTGCCTGGGAAGATTTGTTACGCGCCGGACACCTTGCAGTCCCATCTCTGCTGTTCACCTGAGAGACAAGATTCCCACCCCAGCTCCTTTCGTCCGGTTTCCCTTTCACAGATTCTGCGCGGTGGTGCCAGCGGGGCGTGAGCTGCACACACGCCATATTTGGGGTTCCTCGCTCCTGGCTGTAGCTCTGAGTTATTACTGGTATTAGCCTGTTTTCATTGCTATCCGAAATATCCGAGGCTGGGGAATATATGAAGAATTGAAGTTTATTTTGCTCACCGTTTTGGAGATTAGCGTCCGCGATCTGGCAGCCCCATCTATTCAGCCTCTGGTGAGGATCTCATGGCGATGACATCACCAGGGGGACCACGTGCAGAAGAGGTCATAGGGCCGCAGAGAAGGCAGCAAAGACTAGGGGGCCAGCTCGCCCTCCCGGCGCTCACCGCCCCCCACCCTGTATGGTTAGCACTGATCCCGCCCAAGGGCAGCGCCCCCAGCGACCTCATTACCGCCACCAACCTCACCTCTCTTCTTAATATTTGATGGTTTATGAAAACACTTATTTAATTTTTTATTTATTTGAAAGGAAGGGGGAGTGAGGGAGAGAGAGAGAGATCTTCCATCTGCTAGTTCACCTTTCAAACGCATGCATGCAGCAGCCAGGGCCGGACCACACTGAAGCCAGGAGCCCAGAACTCCATCCACATCTCCCATGTGGGTGGCAGTGGCTCAAGTCCTTCAGCCGTCACCTGCTGCCCCCTGAGTGCCCACCAGCAGGAAGCTGGACTCAGAAGCAGAGCGGAGTCGGGAGCCCAGGAACTGTGTTTGATGTGGGTGTCAGTGTCCTAAGTGGCATTTTAACTGCTGTGTCAAACACCTGGGCCAGGGCCCAACTCATAAAATTCCACTGTCTTGAGCCTCACACACTGAGGACCAAGCTTCAGTGCCTGGATCTCTGGGGGACACACTCAGACCGTCCCCAAACCCCAGCATCACCACTGTTGTCGTTTCTTTTCATCCCCAAAAGCCTTCTGTGAAAGTTATTTTTCTAGATTTATTTCATTTGAAAGACACAGTGACACACACACAGAGAGAGGGGGAGACTCTGCTGGTTCACTCCCTAAATGGCCACAATGGCCAGTGCTGGGCCAGGCCAATGCCAGGAGGCTGGAATTCTACCAGGGTCTCCCAGGAAGGTGGCTTCTGCTGCCTTCCCAAGCACATTAGCAGGGAGCTGGATTAGAAGCAGAGCAGCTGGGACAAGAACTGGTGCTCTAGAGCAGAGTGCTGGCGTCACAGGTGGCAGCTTACCCTGTGCCACGACACTCACCCCCATAGCAGTTCCTTCGCTCCAAGTTGACTGTTGATGAGTGCTGTCAGCATTCACGAGAAATGTCTTTATTTTGCTTTCACTGTTGAACGACAGCTTAACTTGATAAAGGGTTACGCATTGACGGGGTTTTCTTCAAATATCATGAAGATGTTCCTCATTCTCCTCTGGCTTCATTGGTTCCAACGAGAAGTCAACTGTGATTCTTATCATTATTTTCCTATGGTAATGTGCTGTGTTCTCCAGTGCTTTCACGGTTTTCTCTCTCTATGGGGATTTCAGGAAATTGACTGGGGTGTGTCTGTGCAGGTTTCATCCTGGTTGCCTTATTTGTGAGTTGCTGTCTCTCACCACATTTGGGGAGACTTCAGCCAAGACTTCTTCAGTGTTTTTCCTGCTCTTACCCCTTCCTGGTCTTCTTGGAGCCTGGTTATGTGAACATTAGGTCACGTGCTGCTGTATTACAGGTCTCTAACTCACTTAAACGTTCTTTGGCCTCTGTATTCGAGTATTCTCAGTTGATTGGTCTAAAATTCAGCGAGTCCTTTGCCTCTAAGCCGATGCTACACCCATCTCGTAAGATGTTCATCTCGGTTATTGTACTTTTCAGCTCTAGACACTATATTTGGTTGGTTTCTTTGTTCAGTTTCTTGGTTTCCCCTGAGACCCTCCAGTTGTTCATTATTTACTCGCCTGCTGCCCTAGATGTCTCATCTGGAAATCACTGTAGCAGCTGAGGCTACCTGCTGGTAGCTTTCCCTCCTGTTGATGGGTCCTGACCACTGTGGTTCTGTGGTCAGCCAAGGCCTCGGGTGTGTAGTTGGTGGGGACACTGAGGGTCACTCCAGCAGTAGCTCCCTGGCTTCTAGAACTCACCTGTAACTTTCTTTCTTTTAAGACTTTATTTATTTATTTGAGAGGTAGAGTTACAGACAGAAAAGTCTTCTATCCGCAAATGGCCACAACAGCTGGAGCTGGGCCGATCTGAAGCCAAGAGCCAGGAGCCAGGTGCTTCTTCCAGGTCTCTGACACAGGTGCAGGGGCCCAAGCACTTGGGCTGTCTTCCACTGCTTTCCCAGGCCATAGCAGAGAGCTGAATTGGAAGACGAGCAGCTGGGATTAGAGCCAGTGCCCATATGGGGTGACAGCACCAGAGGCTTAGCCCGCTACACCACAGTGCCAGCCCCACCCCTAACTTTCTGATTGCTCTTACAGCCCTGAGCTCTGTCCTTGGACACACCGAGCCTGTTGTGCAGCCTTTTATCACTGAGTTGCTTGTGGACCAGTGAGCGCCCTCAGCCAGAAAGCTGTGCACACACAGGTACAACCCAGGGCACGCTTCTTCTCCAAGGGGAGCCCTCTGCTGTCTGCCTCTGCTCGCTCTCCAGGGCCTTCAAGTGTTGCTTTCAGCTGTGCCCTGCAGATTGCATAATCACAGGTCGGAGGCTGAGCCAGCAGAGCCACACGCCCACTCCTACAGCACCGAACAAAATCCAGCTTCAACTCCAACATAAAAACCTGGAGTATTTCATACAGACCCAGAGGCTGCGCTCCTACGGGGCAGACACTGGTGGGCGCTGAGTGTGGCCACGCCCCTGCCCCCAGCCCGGGAAGGACATGGGCTTTGCTGTTGGCTGTGTCCCTGCCACTCCGTGTCGTCTCCTAGGCTGAGGCCGACAGTCGTTTTCTGTACCATTGTCACTGTGGTCTGCCTGGCTTTGCTTCTGATCAGATCCTGTCCACACGCGGGCCCCCGGCTTCGTGCTCTGACTTCCGGGCCTGCTCTTCTCTCCCCAGAAACGCTGTCCCCAGAGCTGCTTTTCCTGCCGGCACTGCTTCAGGCCCCTGGATGTCCCGTGCCCCTCCCCCCAGCCCTCCCCCCAGCCCTCCCCATCGCCACCGTTAACTGAGCTGCTACTGTGTGCTGAGCACTGTTCCAGGAGTCAGGGATACAGCAACGAACACACACACACACACACACACACACACCCCGAAACACCCTTTGTCCTCACAGGGCTGACACGTGAAGGCAGGATTGTGTAGTGGGCAGTTCACGTCACCGTGATAGGCTCCCTGGAGAGACATACAGCTAAGAGCGAGCACAGTTATGGCACAGGCAGCCGTGTCTGTGTCTTAATCTCTCAGGCCCCTGCCGGCTGAGGGCTTGTGCGCCCCGGAAGTGCTGTCCGTGCTGGGTCAGCCCTGCCTGCAGCCACCTGTCAGCGTGGTGACTCAGGGAAGTCTCCCCAGTGCTGTGCCTCCGTTTCTTTAGTGGTGCCGTGGGGATGAGCACAGTACCTGGTTTCTGGGGCTTTTGAGGAGATTAGATAAGATAATACACACACCAGGTCGGTGTGGGTCACGGGGCCGCAGATACAAATTCCCACGACGTGTGAGAAAGAAGGCAGTCGTGGCTGGCATGGTTTTTCCAATTCTGGACACGGATGTCCAGTTGCCTGGTTTTCCCTCTGCCAGGCCGGTGGCAAAGGGCATGGGGACCGTAATCCCGACTGGCATCGGGCGGCATTGCCCGTGGCGTCGTGCCGAGGTCGCGGCTCCTGGGGAGGTCCCACCCCTCGCGTGGATGCCAGGAGTGGCGCCGTCTCTGAGGAGCCCGGGGGCTGCACCAGCGCTCTGGACCCAGGGGCCCCAGGTCGCCCCTGGAGCTGCTTCCAGAAATACCCTGCCGTCTCGGGCTGGGCATTCCTGGGCACGGGCTCATTGCCCTCCACCTCCTGATGAGATTTTGATTCCCCTCGATGACTGCTGTCTGCTATTTCCCGAATTCCCAGGCAGGCTCAGGGAAGGAGGCGTCAGAATTTTGCCAGCTGGCTGCCTTTGATCTAATATTTGTCAGTGCCTGGCACGCTGGCAGCGGCTGCTTGGATTTTGTGTGTGTGTTTTTTTTTTTTCTTTAATCCCTGGTGAGGAGTTGGCTGGTGGAAGACACAGCACTGAGAGGCGCTGTTGGGGGAAGGCTGTGCCGCGCCGGGTTGAGTGCAGATGGCAGGCAGCCCAGCCCCACCTGGGTGGGATGTGCTTACAGAGCGCCACCGGTGGGCCGGGCTCAGGCCGCGCCTCGGCTCCCGCAGCCCTGCCCCGCCCAGGTGTCCTCTGCAATGGGAACTCTGAGCTCGGCGTCTTCCTCTCCCTCTGCGTCTGTTACAGAAAGGTTGGGCTGGGAACAGCAGAGTGCCCACTGCCGGCTGACACAGAGCCACCATCCAGGCAGGAAAGGGCTGGGCGGACACTCTGCTCCATGGGCAGCTAAACCTTCCGAGCCACAACGCCAGCTCCTCAACATAATCCTGTTTCTTTTATTTTTAAAGATGTATTTATTTATTTATTTGAAAGGCAGAGTTACAGAGAGGCAGAGGCAGAGAGAGAGAGAGGTCTTCTATCCAATGGTTCACTCCCCAAATGGCCGCAATGACCAGAGCTGTGCGGATCCGAAGCCAAGAGCTTCTTCTGGGTCTCCCATGAGGGTACAGGAGCCCAAGGACTTGGGCCATCTTCTACTTCTTTCCCAGGCCATAGCAGAGAGCTGGATCAGAAGTGGAGCAGCTGGGACTCAAACCAGCGCCCATACGGGATGCCGGCACTGCAGGCAGTGGCTTTACCAGCTGCACCACAGTGCCTCAACATATTCTTAAGAGAAAAGGACAACTTGACCATAAAACTCAGGACTTTTATGGATATCACTGCTTTAGACAAAACAGAGTTTTTAAAAGTTTAGGTAAAGAAAAAGTAAGTAATTAAGTAAACCATAACGCCGGCGCCGCCGCTCACTAGGCTAATCCTCTGCCTTGCAGCACCGGCACACCGGGTTTGAGTCCCGGTCGGGGCACAGGATTCTGTCCCGGTTGCCCCTCTTCCAGGCCAGCTCTCTGCTGTGGCCAGGGAGTGCAGTGGAGGATGGCCCAAGTGCTTGGGCCCTGCACCCGCATGGGAGACCAGGAGAAGCACCTGGCTCCTGCCATCGGATCAGTGCGGTGCACCGGCCGCAGTGCGCCAGCCGCGGTGGCCATTGGAGGGTGAACCAACGGCAAAAAGGAAGACCTTTCTCTCTGTCTCTGTCTCTCACTGTCCACTCTGCCTGTAAAAAAAAAAAAATAAGTACACCAGGATTCAGGTGGTCCTCAGCCTTCACAGAACCTCAGCGGAGAAACAGCCCTGGCCGACAGCTGGATTTCAACCTGTGAGAGCTGAGCAGAGGCCCGGGGACCCTGCCCTGGCTGCCTGCCCTGTGGATTCGGCGAAGCGATTCATGTGTGCTGCTTTAAGCTGCCAATGTCATGGTAGCAGCAGGAAGCAGATGAGCAGTGTTGCACCTGTTGCAGGGTGAGACTTGACTGTGCCCTTGGGCCGTGTCGTCGGCGGACTGCTGAGGACCAGGCGAGGAGGCAAACGTGACTCCTCCATTGAGGAGGGAGATGCGGGCTTTGGCACCCAGGGCTGTGGGATTGTTCCCCGCAGGGACCACTTCTGCCCGGTTCCGTGACCCCACGATGGGCAAACCACACACATTTCTCGGACTCAGAGCCTGCCTTTGGGCTGAGCTTTCTTTATCAGCTCATTTGGTCTCCCACTCTTTGTTCCAAACACCTGAAAAGGGCCCGATTTTGGACACGGTCCTGATTAGCCACTTGAGCACAGAATACTCTGGATCACACGCTTTCTTTTTAGGGGCACATCAGAGGCCGACGCTGGGGCTGGGGCTGGGGTGGGAAGAAGGACAGTTAGGGCTGTGTCCTGCACTGGCTTCCCGATGTGACTTCTGCTGGTGACTGGGGCAGGAGGAGGGCTGTGTCAGCACTGGCACGTGACAGGAACTCACGGGCACCCAGGGCAGGCTTTCCAAAATGGCTTCTTGGAGCAGGCAGAATGGGTGCCCGGAGGTCTCAGTCCAGTTTGGGTTGGGAAGATTTCGTTGATATTCTTTTCTTTTTTAAATAAAGATTTATTTATTTATTTGAAAGTCAGAGAGAGAGAGAGAGAGGTCTTCCATCTGATGGTTCACTCCCCAATTGGCTGCAATGGCTGGAGCTGAGCCAATCCGAAGCCAGCAGCCAGGAGCTTCTTCCTGGTCCCCCACACGGGTGCAGGGGCCCAAGGACTTGGGCCATCCTCTACTGCTTTCCCAGGCCAGAGCAGAGAGCTGGATCAGAAGTGGAGCAGCCGGGACTCGAACTGGCGCCCATATGGGATATGCTGGCTCAGCAGGCCAGGGCATTAACCCACTGCTCCACAGAGCTGGCCTCTCGTTGATATTCTAAAGCAATTTTACCACAGACAGAAAAGTCAGCTGGGCCACTTATTCAGCAACAGCCCCAGATCCCCCAGTCTCACACAGACTTGGAGCCAGGGCCCCCTTGGCAGGCTCCAGCTGTCTGTATTTTACCAAATACTCCCAGCGGGGCCACACTGATGGCTGCAGGTGCAGTGGCAAATGCTGGCGGTGGCTCTGGTTTGCAGCAAGTGCAGGTTGCCCCGGTGTCAATGTCCACGCCCCGCTGAGGTCGTCACTGGTGGCAGAGCTGGGAAGAAACGGTACACAGTGCTCCCACCCCGCAGGCCGTGCAGTGGGAAGGGCCACAGGGGTAGGTGGTGTGAAAGGACCAACACGGAAGGGTTGTGAGTGTGCACCTTGCTTTTAGCGTAAGTTACTGAAGTTTAGGTGATTTGACGGCTTGATGGCTCAGCTTATCAACTGGTTCCCGAAGTTCCTGAAAACGTGCCGGGAGCCTCTGCAAGCCGGCACGGGTCGGCGCCAGCCGAGGGGCACTGGTGTGAGTCTAAGACGACTGCATGATTGCTGGGGACGGGGCTCGGGCAGCGCTTCAAGGAAAGCTGCCGCAGGTGGTTCTCATGTTTGAGATTCCTGATAAAACCCTCTGCGGTCAGTGTGGCCCGGGGGCCGGCTTCTCCGCCGCACCGGAGCCGGTTAGGAGGAGCGCCTCAGGCCTGGCCCAGACCTCAGCATCTACACCTCGTCTTGGCCGGGTCCCCAGGCGAGTCCTGCGCACACTCGACTCCAGGTGGCACGGGACCCGCCGGGAGAGTCACGGGGCTGCCTCAGAAGGTAAACTCCTGGCCTCCCTGCCACTGGGAGCCGTAGAGGTGGGGGAGGGGAACATGGTTCCGCGGAAGGTGAGGAGCCCACCTCGAGGAAGAGGAGTTTGGAAGTGTGTGTCTGCTCAGAGTCACCGGGAGCAGAAGAGGACAGGAGGCAGAGCTGGGAGCACAGGATGACGGCAGGGAGGGGCGGGCAGAGACGCACTCGGAGGCTGCCGCGTGCCTGGCCAGGGCCCATGCTCGTTCTGGGTTTGGTCCTGGCCCGGCACAGCGCGGGGCCCAGGAGCACCTCCTTCCTCCGCTCCGCGTTCCTCTGTGCCTTTGGTGCTGTGGGCTCCTCCCCTGGGGGTTGCTCTAAGAAACTGAGTGCTAGGTGTGCAGTCGGCACCAGCTGTGTGCCCGTGTGTGGTCGCGGTTACCGTGTGACAGATGAGTAGCAGGACGGTGAGATGCCCCACGAGCTGTCCCCAGAGCTTTCAGCTGAGTTCAAGGGCAAACTGGGTGCCACTGTGGGTGAATCGCCTCGGTGATTAGAGAAGGCACCTGGGGAAGTAGTGCCGCTCGGCGAGGGGGAGGTTGGAACGGCCGCCGCCCCGACTTGCAAAGCCCAGGGAGAGCACCACGCAGCGGCGCTGGCTCGGAGAACAGCAGGAGCAGAAGCACACGTCCTCCTCAGTGTCCCCGGAAGGAGGAAGACCCCCTGAGGGGCTGGGGCTGGGCGGCTTGCTTTACTCCGGCATCTGCAGCCAGGACAAGCCAGACAGAGCGGCTTGGAGCGCTCCCGGCCGCAGGATGTCATTGAAGATGCAGAACGCCACGCACGGTTGTCCCAGCCCCTCGGCGACTCGGGCGCACGCCAGCGCGCGGCTTCCAGGTGCTGCTTTTGAGAATGCACAGGACAGTCCCTGGGTCGGGGGCGCAGGCACGTGGTGGGGAACCGCGAGGCCGCCATGAGCTCCGACGGGTGTGTGGGGCAGGGCCCATGGCGGGGGCGGGGTGGGGGAGCGGAGAGGACGTGTTCTGGAGAGGACGTGTTCTTTCAGTCCAGGCCCCAAGCTGGCTGAGCAGCTGCTGTTGGCCCGTGGGGATTTGCCCAGTGGATGGAGGAAGCTCTCATTGCATAAGTTCCTGTCCCACGTGGCTTTACACAGAGCCAGGAGGGGCAGAGCCGGGTGAGCCGCGGGGCAGCTCTCGGGGACATGGCTGGGGGGCACGGGTTCGACCTGCCTGTGTTACTCCTAACCCGAGCGTCATCAGGGCTGTGCTGCAGGAGCCGCCACGGGTTCATTCCTCCCGGGAGCACCTGCCGTGTGCAGCGCAGGGCTGGCTGGCATCTGCAGCGTCTGTGGCGAGAGGAAAGTGAGGAGGCGCTACCTGGAAGGGCAGGAAAGCAGCGTCGGCGCCGAGATGAAAGTAGTTGATTCCCCACCCCCACCCCCACCCCCACCCGTGGTCTCCCTCTCCACTTTTGTCCCTGCTATCTGATGCCATCCTAAAGTAAAGGAAGAGGAAGCATTTTAAGTGAGCCTGGGTTTTCCTGTTCGTCTGTCCACGGGGCGGTGCCCGTTTAGAACATGAACACGAGAGTGGCTAACTTGGGCGTGGGACCGCTGAAGTCGCACGGCCCATCCCTGCGGCGTGTAGGTGGACGCGCGTCTCGCTCTCTCCAGGGGAGTGGGGACGTGAAGGAGTGTCTGCTTCATCTCTGGATTCGCACACACCTCCCCCCACCCTACCTCCCTGCCTTCTCTCGTCGGGGGGCCTCAGAGGGGTCGCCCCAGTTTTCCGCATAAATGTTTAACGTGGGGCTCGTCGCTCTTGGTAAGAAAAGGCAGGTTCGCGCTCCTGGGCTTTTGCTTGTGTTTCTTGGACTGACGGTAAGTGAGGCTGGTCTTGACCTTGACGGACAGCCTGTGCCCCGACCCTGGACTTGGCCTCGCTGAGCTCCCCCTGGTGGCAGGTCCCCAGGCAGCCACACCAGAGTCCACCCTCCGGTGACAGGTGACAGTCGTGGGACGCAGAGGTGAGGTGACATCTCTGAGGTCCCAGCTCCGCTCTTTGAACTGTAAGTTGCCCTTTGACAAATGGTGCCGGGACGTTTGGAATAATATCGGGCACTCTTGATACTTGAGAAAAAGTGAGGTGTCCCTCCTCCTGCCATACATGCTCTGCCAAAAATCTTAAAATCCACTGGAAACATATTAAAACACAAAACTTTGGAAAATATTCTTGTAACTCTAGGAAAAGCCACAAAAATCCAACTTCAAAATTTTCTACACAAGTTTTCTGTGTCTATGGATAGACAGGAGGATCAAGTTAGAAAAATTGCAAATCTGAGAAATATTTGCACCCTGATAGAGTCTTAGTACCCTTAAAATAGAAAACACCGTATAATTCTGTAAGGGAAGTGGGCAAAAGTCGCTCAACAACTAGGAGAGAATTGGAAATGGCCGCCGAGGCTGTCCTTTAGATGCAATTGATTTATGAGGGTGGGGTGGTGGGTGGAGCAGTGGAGAGCCTGGCTGCTTCTGGTGGGAGTGCTGTCCTGGCTGTCTGGAACATTCTGCCCCCCCCCCCCCCTGCATAGATTCCCTCTCCCTTCCTCATCTATCCACTTCACCCAAAATGATCCCCGCTCTCAGGGCGCGGGCCTGCGTCGCCTGCCCCACCTTTGTCCTGTAGCTCTTGTGCAGGCACGTGGCATGTCCTCTGTATCCCCCACCGCCCACTTTTGTCCTGTAGCTCTCGTCCCAGGACGCGGCGTGGCCTCGGTATCGCCCCCCATCTAGCACCTTCTCCAGACCACGGCTCCATGACACAGGCACTCTGTTTCACTCGTGGCTGTATCCCTGGTGCCTGGCCCATAGCAGGTGCTCAGTTAACTATCGGGTGACTGAAGGGGTGGGAAGAGGGTGCTGTGGTTTTCCTGGAGGGCGATGCATCTGTGCCATCAACTGAGAACTTAGACCAGTCACCATTCACTTCTGCTCCAAAACTTTGTCCTCCAGAAATGCTCACCACAGGTGTGTGCACACACACGTGTGTGTGTGTACACCTGCATGCACATGTGTGTATTGCCTCATGAGGAACTGACATGAGAAATGTTTCAATAAACTTGGGGTATGGTCATGCAATAAAACACTCACAAGGCTTTAGGGGCTGGAGTTGTGGTGTGGCAGGTAAAGCCACAGCTGCTCCACTTCTGATCCAGCTCCCTGCTGGGAAAGCAACGGAAGATGGCCCAAGTGTTGGAGCCCCTGCACCCATGTGGCAGACCTGAAGGAAGCTCCTGGCTCCAACCATTGTGGCCATCTGGGGAGTGAACCAGCAGCTGGAAGACCCCTCTCTCCAACTCTGGCTTTCAAATAAGTCTTTCAAATAAAATTTTTTTTTAAAGTCAGTTACACAGAGAGAAAAGGGGAGGCAGAGAGAGAGGTCTTCCATCCGCTGGTTCACTCCCCAATTGGCCGCAATGGCCAGAGCCGGGCTGATCCGAAACCAGGAGCTTTTTCTGGGTCTCCACGCAGGGTCTCCCACGCAGGTGCAGAGGCCCAAGGACTTGGGCCATCCTCCACTGCCTTCCCAGGCCACAGCAGAGAGCTGGATTTGAAGTGAAGGAGCCATATGGGATGCAGGCACTGCGAGCAGTAGCTTTACCTGCTACGCCATAGTGCCGGCCCCTCAAATAAGTCATAAAAAACGGAGGCAGCTGAAGCTCTGGCTGTAGCTATGGGCATCTACAAGAACAGATTCAGATATGGGTGTGGTACCCTCAACACACAGAAAGCTTGTGCCAGAATAGTGTGCGTAGAATGATTCCATTTTTACAAAAGGGAAATTTATATACATACAAACTGAGTGTTCTGTAGGAAAAAAAAATCCTGCAGGGAAGGACAATGAACTAAACAGGGTTTGCCTTGGAGAGATGGGTGGGGAACTTCAAATTTGCCAACTGGTTTCATCTTAACGTTTTAATTCAGTGAGCACGTACCACTTCCTAGCTTCTAATTTTGAAATGATTACAGGCTCCCAAACATGCATCACTTAGTAATTATAAAATGCAAATTGGGTTAGGGAAAATGTGGGGGAGGGAAAGGAGGGGGCCATGACTCTGTTCCCAGTAGACGAGGGAGCTTTAGAAGGAGGGGTGGTTTGGCCGGCGCTGTGGCTCACTAGGCTAATCCTCCGCCTTGCGGTGCTGGCACCCGGGGTTCTCGTCCCGGTCGGGGCACCGGATTCTGTCCCGCTTGCCTCTCTTCCAGGCCAGCTCTCTGCTGTGGCCCGGGAGTGCAGTGGAGGATGGCCCAAGTGCTTGAGCCCTGCACCCCATGGGAGACCAGGAGAAGCACCTGGCTCCTGCCTTCGGATAGGCGTGGTGCGCCGGCTGCAGTGCACTGGCCTCAGGGGCCATTGGAGGGTGAACCAACGGCAAAAGGAAGACCTTTCTGTCTCTCTCTCTCTCTCACTGTCCACTCTGCCTGTTAAAAAAAAAAAGGGGGGGGGTGGTTCTAGAAGTTCAGGCCAGGTCTGCCTGGTGCTGGACATCACCTCCCGCTTCCTCCCCCTGTGACTGCCACAGGGCAGGGCCCCCTCCTGAGGACCGAGGGTGAGGAGGATAGCGGGGACAGCCAGCCCTGGCTCACCTGCCTGTGCCTCTGTGTACCTGAGAGCCTGGCGTGCTCCTGTGCCATCCACAAGCGGTAATGGATGCTTGTCTTTGAGGTCCAGATGCGGTCCTTCTGAGCTCCGTGTTATCTATGGATGTGAGTCCGTATGTTGGCCTAGTGTGACACAGGACATCTGAATGATGGGCTGCTTGTGTGTGTGAATCGCCATGACAATACCAGGACAATCGCAGGCAAAACTTGGATTGAGAAGTCGATCTGTAGAGGCACAGTTCGGGTGCTGGACCCAGGCCAGGGCAGAGTGGAGCCGCACACTCAGCAGATGTTAATCTGCCTATCCCTGGTGGTGTTCCAAATCTTGAAAATAAAGCAGAGAACCAGGGAGAGATTTAAAACCCCTGGCCTGGAGCCAGAGCTGTGGTGTGGCAGGTACAGCCACCACCTGTGATGCCAGTATCTTGTATGGGCTGCTCCCCTTCCAATTCAGCTCCCTGCTAATGCACCTGAGAAAGCAGGAGAAAATGGTTCGAGTGCTTGGGCCCCTGCACCCACATGGGAGACCCTGAAGAGGCTCCTGGCTTCAGTCTGGCGCAGCTCCAGCCATTGCAACTATATAGGAAGTGAACCAGCGGGTGGAAGACCTGTCTGTCTCTCCCCACCCCATTCCCTCCTCACCCCCTTCTAACTCTCTAATTCTGCCTTTTAAATAAAATATATTTTTTAAACCTGGCCTCCAGAAGCTCCCATTCGAGTTGGAGCAGAGAAGGAAAACAAGTGAGAAACCTGAATTCCGAAATCCGGCCCTGCAGCCCTCCTCCTCCATCCTCATAGCTCTAAAACTGGGATGCGCTTTCAGCCCGTGCTGAGCCAGCCTGTGCTTGCTCCTGGGCTGGGGGGAGGCGTGGCACGAGAAAAGATGCTGTCGTCCTAGTCCACGCACGTGCAGACCTCAGCACGCCGTTCCCTGGTTGTGGCTCTTGCTGAGTTAGGTGCGCCGCCTGTGGAGTTGGATTTCCGTCGCCGCTACGCTTGCCTGACTAAACACTGTCACTGCAGACGCAGAGGGGCCTGGGCATAGAGCCTGGGCATTTGTTTGACGGCGGTGTGGGCTAACGTGCACCGTGAGGGTGAGCATTGGAACTTACTTCCTTGTAAAGCAGGGCCCACCTCAAAGGCCTGAACAAGGGAGATGCGACTGTTGCTTCTGGTAGTAACTGCACAGGGCCCTGCTGCCCCAGCCCCTCAGCGCTAGCAAAGACTGGGGAGGATGGCAAGTCCTTCTGGGAGGATGTGGAGGGTTGAGAGCTGGCAACATTGTTTGCACATTTCCTAACGCCTGAAATACCCGTGAGCCTCGCGGCAGAGGGCACCTGACGGGACAGATGGTGGCGTGACAGCTGGCAGGAAGTGCTTCGGGGAGCACGGCCCGGGACGAGGGGGGACGAGGGGTAAGAGGTGGGGGAATCGCAATCTCCGGAGCGTGGTGGCCGTTCTGATTGGGATGTGGCCGTCACCACACACGAAGGCAGGGGCTGTGTCGAAGCACGGCCCACCGGACAGCTGATGCTGACCTCGGAGGCCAGGGAAGGTCTCGGAGCACGGAAGGAGGCTTCCACTTGCTCTGGGACATGGACCCACGGCAGGGGCTGTTTTTGGTGCACATTTGATCGAATTGATCCAGTAACTCGGTGCAGCCCCCTGAGCATCTCGGGGAGTGTCACCTGCCGTGCAACTCTGTATCACATTGGGTTTCCTGTGTTGATTTACTTCTCATAGCTTAGTTTTATGCTCTGTAACATTTTTTGCTGTAGAATTTTTACCTTTGACCTTTACACAATCTTAGAGTGGCTCTATAGATGATAATTTAGCCTTAATCTATTTTGTTTCATTATCCTATGCCTATAAAGACTTAAATTAGGAACTAAATATATCACTTATGATAACTTTGAAATCAACATCACAGAATTGGAAACTTGGGACTTAATAGGTTACTGTTACTCGGCAGTCCCCCCCCCCCCATGCTTCAAATACCCACAAAAGTGTCATCGTGCTGTGTCACAGCTCCATCAGGAGACGTGCCAGAGCTGGTGACTCGACACTCGGAGGGTTAATGACAGCAGTGTGACAGCAGGCATTCTCTTTGTCACTTCTGTTGACGCTGTGGGCAGGCGTGGAGCCACCTGGGCTGCACTGTGCAATTAGACTGTGATTCGTGCAGCCCCTGGCCACTCCTCGCACCTCCTCGCACAGGCACAGCAAGCGGCCAACGCATCTCGCCTGGTGATTGATAGGCGCGTGAGCGAGGGCTTTGAGAATCTTAATCAAGCTGTAATCGGCTCTCCAGCACTCCTGAGGGTTCCCCTTCGTGTCCTTGCTGACAGCCAGGGCAGGGACGTGAGAACGTGCGTGCTGAGCACGTGGCCGATGCAGACGATGTGGTGTTGATGTCCCCAGGCAGATGCAGCATCCGAAGAGCCACTGACAGCCCAGGAGATTGGCGTTGTAAGGCCAGGAGATGAGCTCCTCGTGTTCTATGAGCAAAATGGGTTTCCACGTGGAGTAGGAGGGATGTGGTGGCTTCAAGCCCTGGCCCGGTCACTCCCAAGTGACACAGACATGTCACAGCTCCCCAAGCCTGTTTCACGTCTGGAGAACAAAGATAAAATTGCTCTCTGCAGAGCTGTTGCTGTCGGCATCCAGTTAACAGGGTTCCCAGCACACGGTGGGTACCCAGTCGGTGTCACTTAGTTGAAATGACATCCTAGGCCCTTGGAAATAAGCTGCAATAAGACCCATAGAGAGATGATCTAGAGGCGACACGAGGAAGTGTCCGTCGGGCTGACGGGACTGGTGGCCATCAGCGGTGTCCCCCAGGGAGGCCGTGCTGCCTGCGGAAGAACTGCTGTAAAGACCGCACTGGACAGCGTGGGAAGTCCTGGGATGCTTCGGGCGGGCCTTGGTGTCCCTGTCCCCCCAAAACCCACCCAGAGCCCCTGGAGGGGGCTGCAAGGTGGAAAAGGGATCCTGTGGGGGAGGCAGGGGCTGACGAAGTCGGGGTGGCCCTGCTCCGAACGCGCGTGGGACCCTGTTGGCTTTTCTTTGCCTTTAGCCTCAGGGCCGGGCAGTTGAGGTGGTCACGTGGCCCCCTGCGTGGCTGCTGTGTCAGTCACGTATCTCTGTGTGACAGATTGTCACAGCTCAGCGGCTTTCATCAGCGCCAACTTCCTTGGCTCGTGGTTTGGTGCAGCAGGAACCTGGCTCAGCATCTCCCAGGCCTGTGTCCCAGGTGGCAATAGGGCCGCATGCTGTCGGAGGTTGGGGTGTTCTTCCCGGGGCAGGTGGCTGCTGGGGGGAGCTGGCTCCTTGCAGGTGCAGAGCTGTGGGCCCACGCTCTTGACAGCAGGGCTCACCGCGGTTCCTGGAGGCCCCTGCAGGTCCCTGCCACGTGGCTGTTTTGTGACATGGGTCGGGGATGTCCTGATGCACCACTCCATCTTCCAAGCCAGCAGGGTCTCACTGGCGTCTGCCATGCTGGAGTCTTCTGTAACCCATGGCGATCAGGGATGGGCCATCGTGTGAGGAGACACGCTCGTGGAGGTGCCGGCCCTGCCTCTGACCTGTCCTGTGGGCTGGAATGGAGTCCCAGGGCCCGCCGCCCACTCAGGGGAGAGGTTCTGCCGTGGTGCGGCGTCTGGGCCACTCCCAAACCCAGCCAGCCCCACACGGGCCGCCGTCACACGCCAGCCAAAGCCCTTTGTTCTTGTTTGCATTCCTGCTGCTACTTCGCTCCTGGTTCTCCCATGGCCTTTGCTCACCGCCACGCCCATCACCGAGTGTGCCGGCTGCGGCTCATGTTCTTGGATGTGTGAGTGTGCAGCCCGACTCTGGTGCGAATGCGCTTTTAACTCATAGGAAGGACTTTGAGCTAGAAATCAGATTCTTCACTCGACATTGGGTCTGAAGGTTTATTTATGTTGTCATACGGAGTTCTTACACATATTTTTCCTTTTTTTTTTAGATTTTTTTTTATTTGAAAGTCAGAGTTACACAGAGAAGCAAAGACAGAGGTCTTCCATCTGCTGGTTCACTCCCCAGTTGAATGCAATGCTAGCGCTGGGCTGATCCAAAGCCAGGAGCTTCTTGGTCTCCCATGGGGATCCAGGAGCCAAAGTGCCTGGGCCATCTTTGACTGCTTTCCCAGGCCGTAGCAGAGAGCTGGATCAGAAATGGAGCAGCCAGGACTTGAACTGGTGCCCATATGGGATGCCGGCACTGCAGGTGGTGGCTTTACCCGCTACGCCACAGCACTGGCCCCTGTATATATTTTCAAAACTGAAAGTGGGCTCATACTATGCATGAGGGTACTTCACAAAGCTCATGGATAAGGAAATTTCAAGTTTATCTTAATACAAAAGGTTCCTGAAACCCATGCATAATTTTTTCTTAGACACATTTTTGGGGCCGGCACTATGGTGTAGCACCTGATTCAAGTCCTGGCTGCCCCACTTCTGACCCAGCTCTCGGCTATGGCCTGGGAAAGCAGTACCCACGTGGGAGTCCTGGAAGAGGTTCCTGGCTTTGGATTGGCCCAGCTCCAGCCAGTGCAGCTATTTGGGGAGTGAACCAGCAGATGGAAGACCTCTCTCTCTCTCTCTCTCTCTCTGCCTCTCAAATCTAAAAAAAGAGATGTTTTACAAAAACTTAAAGACCCTTTGAATGTGGGCCAATAACTTTTTACTTTTAAATGGGCCTTGGACACCTTTTCGTGTCAGTATACTGTGATTGTCCTTATCTCTCTTAACCACTACTAATGTTCCTGGCATGGGATTGATGTAACTCCCACCTTCTGACCCCTGAAGGGTGTTTGGAAGCTTGGAGGGATCTTCCATTGCACAGGGCAGGGGTCAGTCCTGGGGCTCAACAGCCCCCGCCCCAGGTCTGGAGGTCACCACAGTCTGTCGTCTTCCTCTCTGTGCAGGGTCATGTGACAGCCACCTTTGCTGCCACTGGCATGTCTGTCCCTTCTGGCTCTGTCGTCCAGCCTGAGGGACTGTTCAAGGCCGAATCCAGGCATTTCAACCCAGAGCCCGCCTGGGTCTTCCAGATGAGCAACAGATCAAGTCTGATTTGCTGGCACTGTCAGTCCAGTCAGCAGGAGCCGTGGTCCTGTTCTTTAAAAAGCCTGGAACCCTCAGTGACTGGAGCATTAATCGACTCCAGCTGCCTCTAGCCACTACGGGTGTTTGAGGTTGCAGCCTGGCCTTGTGTGTCACCATCTCTGACACTCGCACCAGTAGAGAGCCTGGGGCTCCAGAGCTTACAGACTGGGATTCTCATGACACTGTGGTCCTTGGCTTCGACGCTGTGACACTGCTGACACCTGCACTTGGCCTGGTGATGGTGACGATGGCTGTGCTGACTGTGTAATGGATTTCGCCACATTCAGTCACAGCATCTCCTTTGGGAGAAGGTGTTCAGAAAGCCACTTAGTGACAGCCGGAGTTATTCACAGCTGGTGAGCCATAGCCCTGGATTGCAACCAGGTCTTAACCACTCAAAGAGTTGAGGGGAGGGAGAAGAACATTCTAGAAGGAGGAGAGAAGAAGGCTGTGGAAGTGGGTGGGAAGAAGTGGCCCGGAGGCCTGGGGCTTGCTCCTGGGACTACTGGAGAGCTCCGAGCCATGGCGTCCTCAAACAATAAGCCGCGGAAGGAGCGGGCTGGCTGCTGTTGTCAGGAAAACGTTTGCAGTTCATCTTGACGCTGGAGCAAGTTCATTGCCGTCAGCAAGTAGCGAGTTCCCAGTGGCTCTGTTTTCTGCTGACAGACACTGTGGGGGCAGAGACATCGCTGCTAAGAAGGAGTTGATAAAATCACTAGGGAGACTTGTTCAATGTTAAATCAAAATTTAATAACAGAAACAATTCATCAAGCATCGGTTAGAACCACAACGGGAGACTTCCGGGCGCTTACCCTATGCAAGCAGAATGCTAAGTGTGGGGCCTGCAGGAACTCCCTGGTCTCAGCACCCCATATGGTAGGCACTAGGACCTCATGGAGAACGTGTAACTAAAACACTGATTTTAGAGATTCATTTTGCCTCTTTGAACGGTAGAGTGACTCAGGGACAGAGATCTTCCCTCCGCTCGTTTGCTCCCCAGATGACTGCTGTGGTCGGGGCTGGGTCAGGTCAAAGGCAGAAGCCTGGAACTCCACCGTCTCGGTCTCCCGTGTGAGTGACGGGGGCCCGGGGACGGGAGCCATGTCAGAGCCTTCCCAGGCACATTAGCAGGACACTGGGTTGGAAGCGAAGCGGCCGAGCCTGGAGCCGGCGCTCTGATACGGGGTGTGAGCATGACGGGCAGTGGCCTCACTCGTGCCCCAGCCCCAGCCCCAGCCCCAGCCCCAGCCCCAGTGGGAAGACGCTGGAAATCCAGGCGTTGTTTTTCCATATACGAATTTTTCATGAGCTTTTTGAAGACCCCTTGCATGCATGGAATTCAAGAGTTTGAAGTAAACTCATTTTCTATGAGCTGCTCCAAGCATCTGTGTATTTTCCCCGATTTCCAGGTGGGCGAGAGTCGGGCCGCCCAGGTAGGAGGACGCAGAGCTGGTGCTGGAACCCCAGGCCTCTCTGGCTGCCCTGCTCACCCACACGGACTCTGGGATGGAGACGGCGTGCCACGGTGCCGGCTGCCTCCTGCGCTAGCAGTTTCCAGAGTACCTTCTGGATACGGATGGGTCTTGTTTGTTGACGTACACAGAGCTCTTGGCACTGTGAAATGATTCTTGGAACTTCTTTAATGATGTTGGAAAGAGCTGTTTGAAAGAAAGATGAAATTGGTAGTGAAAGAGTCGAGACAGACTTCTTGGAGGAGGAGGCTGTTGGCTGATGAGCCTTGGACCAACTTGGAAGGACAGAGGGAGATGCCCAAGGAACACCTGCTTCATCCCGTGGTTGCCCGGGAGGCTGGCAAGTAACCGAAAGGACCCGGATGCCAAGGGAGGACAGTGGCGTAAAGCCAAAAGCTCCCCACCTCCCCCGCCTGGCTGTGAGAAGTGAGGGAAGCACCGGACGGATGCCCAGGGGCTGGGCAGCTCCCACATTGTCCCTTCCCATCTTGCCTTCTCTCTCGCAGCGGTGGGGCAGGGGTGCCAGGGGTCAGTGTCAGGGGCTCGGTGAAAGCAGAGGCAGAAATGACTTCAGCCATGCAGGAGGAGGAGTGCTGGACCCTCCCCCTCGCTGGGCCAGGAGGGGAAGCACACAGCTACGAACTCGGGCTGGCAGAGCCGATCCACCCCTCGTCCGAGTGCTAGATACAACCCCAGAGGCAAACATTGCCGCAGTTAGAGAGGAGTGGAGAGCGAGGCTGTCGTCCAGCAGCTCCTGCTGAGAGCTGGGTTGAACGAACCCCAGCTGGTTGCCAGGTGGAGCGGCAGAGGCGGGCTTCCTTGCAGGCTGCGCAGCTGCCAATCTGATTTTTCTTTCTGATTTTTCCTTCTGCGACTGCTCAGTTACGCTGCCTGCTTTGGTTGTGAGCTGGCAGGGCAGGGTCCATCCTTGGTTCCGTTGCTGCCTCCCTGGGTGACCCCCGCTCAGAAGTGCTGGGTCTGCCTTCAAAGTTTGACTCTTGCCCAGTGGGAGGGGGGATCCGTGCTTGGCTCCCTGTGGACTTTTGGCATCCCGGGGTCTCTGCTGGTCTGTGTCTGAGACCAGGGGCCCCAGAGCCTCCTTGTTGCCATGGTGGCCGTGTCTTGGGCGTTCTGGATTTGAGGACGCTGCTGTCCCCCTTGACTGTGCTCTGTGCCTGCTCTGGTGCCCCTGGGCTGTGACTGGTGAACAAGCAACACGAGGGCCCCCCAAAGTCTGAGGAAAGTGAGCTTTCTGAACTTTGCCTTGGTGCACGGCACTCTTAAAATCTCTGCCTATTTTTTTTCCTAACACACATTTTCTAGAGGCCCCCTTAGAGCAACCATGATGCTTATCATAACTACAGTCAACCAGACTCTGTTCCATGCCCGATGCCTCACCGAGGACTTTGCTCATGGAGACAGAGGTGACTGGAGAGAGCCAAGGACAGCAGGCTTGGGTCATTCTTTTTTAAATTATTTATTAATTTACTTGAAGGAGAGTTACAGCAAAGGCTGAGAGAGAGAGGTCTTCCATCTGCTGGTTCACTTCCCAAATGGCTGCAACAGCCAGAGCTGGGCCGATCCGGAGCCAGGCGCTTCTTCCGGGTCTCCTACGAGGGTGCAGGGGCCCAAGGACTTGGGGCATCTCCCGCTGCTTTCCCAGGCCATAGCACAGAGCTGGATCAGAAGAGAAGCAGCCAGGACTTGAACTGGCGCCCCTATGGGATGCTGGCCTTAGCCCACTACACCACAGCACTGGCCCCAGGATTGGGTCTTGAAGAGCCAGCCAGGAGCCCAGGCATGGCAGCCCCAGCCCCTCGGTGCTCACAACAAGCCTGAGGACAGAAACTGTGTCTTTGCTTTGTAGATGGGAAAGCAAAGCCCGATGTCTTAGCCAGCGAGTCATAGTCAAGACTGGTGCCTGCACCTCTGGCCTCCTGAGCTGTGTGCTGGGCTCCCCTGCCTCGCCCCGGCTGCTCTGGTGAGCTCGCCTGTGGTGATGCTCTCGGGGTGGGCTGTCAGCCCCCTCCCCGCTCTCCATGGGTCCCGGTTTCCTTCGGTGCCCAGTGCTCACTAGATGTCTAATCTCAAGCAGGTGGCTTCTTAGCCCTGGGTCCCCTCAGTTTGCTCATCTGTAAAGTGGGTTTCATTGCTACTGTGTGTTCTGCACCGGGTGTCTTCTGCCCACTGAAACAATCCACTTCTCCTACAATGGAACTGAGAATCAGCCATTGCACTGACAACTTGGAGGTCCCCTGTGACCTTGACAAAAGCGGCCTCCGGGTGGGGGGGAGAAAGCCCCATGGGGGAGGACAGCGAAGATGCCCATGTCCCATTCGGAGGGCCTGGGTTCAGTTCCCATCTCTGGCTCCAGCTTTCTGTCTCTGGGAGGCAGCAGATGATGGCTCAAGTCACCGAGCCCCTGCCACCCACGTGGGACACCTGGATTGAGTCCTTGCTCCTGACTTTGGCCCAGCCCGAGTCATGTGGGTGTTTGGGGAGTTCCAGTCAGTGTCCTGGCTGTGCCTGGGGGTCAGCGTGCCTGCAGCCTGTGCACGGCCAGGGCTGGCTTGCCGGATGAAGTCGCCGATCTGCCCACCAGGCGTTGGGTCTCTAGGGAGCTCCTGGGAAGGCTCCCTGTGCCTGCAGATGGCCTGGAGGGCATTGGCCGCGGCGCCTCCTTGTATAACCCATGACGGCTGCTTTCTCCCAAGGCCCTGGTTTCAGGCCCATGACCCATGAGCCGGGGCTTGGCCCCATCTGGATGGCACAGGGCCATTTCCTTCAGCTTGGCGGACCTCATTCTAACAGACCATTGGGTCTTAGACTGTTTTCAGGAGCACAGAAAAAATGGGTAACTAGGCCCACGTGTGCTCAGAGAGGTTCTAAGTGTCTGTGGCCCCCAAGGACCTTGGGGCGTCCCTGGTGACATGTCTGAGATGGCCTTGTCCCGGCCACCGAGTTCTAGTCCACGGGTGCGTCTCCCGCAGCTGTCAGTGCCGGTGGTGACTGGGTGTTCGGGAGTGGCGAGCCATGTCTGGTAGGTTCTGAGCAAAGAAGTGTCAGTGTGAGCGGAAATCGCACCCGAGACGCCGTGCATGCTGTGGAGTCGGCCTCAGCCCCGAGCTCCTCCGCGGGAGGCTTGCCAGCCTCAAGGTCAAGGGGAGAACACGGGAGGGGCCCGGCACTTCATTCTCCTGGGGCTGCCCTGTGCGTGCAGGGCCATGATTCTCCCTGGCCTCACCCCTAAATGCTAACAGTGTCTCTAAAAGGTTCCTGTGAATTTTCAACTTTTAAAAAATATTTTTTAAAGATGTATTTATTTATTTGAAAGACAAAGTTACAGAGAAGCAGAGAGAGAGGTCTTTCATCTGCTAGTTCACTCCCCAGATGGCTGCAATGGCTGGAGCTGGGCTGATCTGAGGCCAGGAGTTTCTTCTGGGTCTCCCATGTGGGTGCAGGGGCCCAAGGACCTGGGCCATCTTCCACTGCTTTCCCAGGCCATAGCAGAGAGTGGGAGCAGAAGTAGAGCAGCCGGGACATGAACCCGCACCCATATGGGACGCAGGCTCTGCAGGCAGCAGCTTTACCTGCTACGCCACAGTGTCAGTCTCAATATTTATTTTTTTTTTGAGAGGCAGAGTTAAAAGGAGAAACAGCTCTTCCATCCGACAGTTCACTCCCCAAATGAATGCAATGGCCAGAACTAGGTTGAAGCCAGCAGCCTAGAACTCCATCCGGGTCTCCCACATGGGTGACGGGGCCCAGGCACTTGGGCCATCCTCCGCTGCTTTCCTGGGTGCATTAGCAGGGAGCTGGATCACAAATGGAACAGCCAGGACTCAAACCGGCACTTATGTGGGACTCCGGCATCTCCAGCTGTGGCTTAGCCCCTTGCCGCTCACTGTGAACTTCCCACATGCCCTAGTAGGGGCAGCTGCTTCTCATGGAGCCCCTGTGTCTGGGCTGGGCTTAGTGCGAGCCCAACCCCGGTGCCCCGAGGGTCCTAGAGTGTCAGCTGCACGAACCTCTCTTGTAAAAGTGGGGGAGAACGAGGTTTGCCGCTGAAGCATCCAAGGGTTCACGGTGTGACGGGGGTGCCGTCCTCAACACAGCCGTGGTCGCCCAGCGGCCCTCCGTCCCAGCTCGGTCTTGGCTTTCTACAGGGCACACCAGCTCCACCGGGACCAGAAGGTGTCCTAGATGTTGAGGGTCTAATCCACTCTTTTTTTTGTTTTTTGACAGGCAGAGTGGGCAGTGAGAGAGAGACAGAGAGGAAGGTCTTCCTTTTCCGTTGGTTCACTTCCCAATGGCTGCTGCGGCCGGCGCACCGCGCTGATCCGAAGCCAGGAGCCGGGGTGCTTCTCCTGGTCTCCCATATGGGAGGCGGAGGATTAGCCTATTGAGCCGCGTCGCCGGCCCTAAACCACTCTTTGACTACAGCCAGAGAGCAGCCATCCACAGCACAAATGGTACAGCTGGGTCCCAGGGAATCTTTCTTAAGCAGGCCAGGCGGTAGGGGCCCGCATTGGCCTGCGGGCTGCTGCTGGTGGCTGAGCCCACTCTGGACCTGGAACGGCTGCGCGCCTCTTCTGTCTGCTCAGCTGGATGGAGAGCTCCCCGGAGTCCCATGTTCCTCGGCTTCATCGTGATAAATGGGACGGGGAGAGTTACCCGACCGTGACGCGCAGAAAGACTCCACGGGCGGCCACTGGGGGCTTGGGACAGATCCACAAAGCTTAGCAACCTCTCGCCTCCAGCCAGCTGCCTGCAGGGACCCACGCAGCGGGCGAGGGGCAGGGTGCGGATGACCATGCTGGTGACAGGTGACGAGATCTCGGCAGAGGCAGAGTGGGGGAGGTAGGGCAGCACCCCTGCCCCGAGCCGGGCCTGCCGCCCTGCAGGAGGCACTCCCCGGGGCACTGAGCCTGCCTGGGTGTTGGACACGGAGCCCCCTTTGTGGCTGTCTTCCAGTGTCCTCTGGTTGCCCAATAAAAGTGGGCAAAAGCTCTCTAGCAAACCGACTGGAAGCTTGGGGCCACTCGGCTCAAACCCGAGCTGTGGATTCCACTTCGTGGTCTGGCGGGGGGCCGGGGCCGGGGTTGGGGGGAGGGAAGGTAGTTCAAGGACACGAGCTGACAGCCTGCAGGATGGTGCCTGCCCCCAGATGTCAGGTTCCCACGCCAAAAACCCATCTTTGGAGTTCTGAAAACCTGGCAGCCCTGGGAATCCGGGCCATCCTCCACAGGCGACGCCGGAGGGAGGGCGGGGGCAGAGAGCAGCCGGCCCCTGTGCCAGTGCCCGTCCCGCTGCCTGCTGCTGTCCCACAGGCTGCCTGCTGCCTGCCGCCTCCACGGGGGCCTCTGTAGGCGTTTGGCTTGGAGAGGTCTCTGTGTCCCCGAGGGATGGCAAATGAGGTGTTTTTTTTAGCTGCAACCCTGCGTGAAGAATGAGAGCGTGGGCAGCACCACCTGGGCCCTGGGGTGGCCTCCTGCCCCCGTGCTGCGCCCCCTGAGTCTCTGCAGGGCACAGGCACGAATCTGTCTCAAATGCTGACCAAGCAGGTCCCCTCTGCTGCTTCCCACTGCCTCTTGGACAGAGACCTAAAGCTGTAACGCAGCCGCCAGGCCCTGCTCGCCTGCTCGCCTGCCCCTGCGTCCCCCCTTCTCCTCTTCAAATGCCACTTTCCAGACGTGCTGAGCTGCTTTCCACTCCAACAGCTGATTAAGCCGTCTTGCGATTAAACTGGGATTTCAAACGCGCGGCTTCACAGGGACACAGTTGTTTCAGTTAGCATCGGATTGAGCTGAAGTTGACGGGAATCCAGAGCAAGCAGAAGGGATTCTGTTTTGCTCAGAGAACATCCGAGGCTGGGAGGAACAGCAGCTCCGTGGGATCTGTGGCTTAGACACCGCCTCCTGGTGGCTGTGGCCTCTTGATTCAGTGTGGTGGCATGCAGGTTCCAGGCAACAGGAGAGAGGGCACGCAACAAAGAACAGGGGGCAAGCCGGCGCCGTGGCTCAATAGGCTAATCCTCCACCTTGCGGCGCCGGCACACCGGGTTCTAGTCCCGGTCGGGGCGCCAGATTCTGTCCCGGTTGCCCCTCTTCCAGGCCAGCTCTCTGCTATGGCCAGGGAGTGCAGTGGAGGATGGCCCAGGTGCTTGGGCCCTGCACCCCATGGGAGACCAGGAAAAAGCACCTGGATCCTGGCTCCTGCCATCGGATCAGCGCGGTGCGCCGGCTGCAGCGGCGGCCATTGGAGGGTGAACCAACGGCAAAAGGAAGACCTTTCTCTCTGTCTCTCTCTTCTCTCTCACTGTCCACTCTGCCTGTCCAAAAAAAAAAAAAAAAAAAAAGAACAGGGGGCTATGCACCGTCCCTTACGGAAGGCTAATCCTGACCAATAGGATGGGGCAGGGCCACGTGGAGATGCGAGGCAGGCGGGGAGACGTAGTCTCGATTGCAGGAAGCCGCGGTCTAGCCCAGGCCAGCCCAAGCTTAGTGGTCTATTTCCACAGGAGAAGTAGCAGCTCCTGCACATGGCGGTGGACTCTGGTTGTCTGTTTCCCATCAGTGTTGCCCTTGTACTTGGCGGTGGACTCCGGTTGTCAGTGTTTCCCATCAGTGTTGCCCTCCGAAGGTTTTGGTTCAGAATCCTTGGCCACTAAAGCTGTGCTCCTACCTGTGTTATTGAGCACTTAGTCACTATAATGAAACACCCGAGGCAGCTTAGGCTTATAAAGAAAAGAGGTTTATGTTGGCTGCTGGTTCTGGGGGCCTCGTCTGGCCCTACCCTTGCTGGCAGAGTCCCAAGGTGGCACAGAAAATCACATGGGCAAAGGCCAGGGTGTGCATGAGTCTCTCTGTCCTTATAAAGACACCAGGATTCGATCCCAGGGCCCCCACACAGAGGACCCAATCCAATCCTCCTATTTCTCAGAGGCTTTACCGCCAAACACCGTCATCGGCTAAGTTTCCACCCCTGGCACCATTAACAGGAGACGTTGGGGCTAAGCTCTTTTTTTTTTCTTTAAAAAAGATTTATCTATTTATTTGAAAGGCAGAGTTACATAGAGAGGCAGAGAGAGAGAGATCTTCCATCTGATGGTTTACTCCCCGATGGGCCGCAACGGCCAGTGCTGTGCCGATCCGAAGCCAGGAGCTTCTTCCGGGTCTCCCACGTGGGTGCAGGGGCCCAAGGACTTGGGCCACCTTTTGCTTTCCCAGGCCACAGCAGAGAGCTGGATCGGAAGTGGAGCAGCCAGGTCTTGAACCAGCGCCCATATGGGATGCCAGAACTTCAGGCCAGGGCATTAACCCACTGCACCACAGTGTTGGCCCCGGGACTGAGCTCTTGCATGAGTTGGGGGCTGCAGATACTTCCACTGTAGCATTAACTGCTGTGCAACATTACTCCCCCACGTGGAGTACACACAGTGAGGGTTTAACAGGTGCTTGTAGCGGGATGAGACATGGAGGGGGGGCTCGGGTGCCTGCACTCGGGCAGCACAGGGCTGCACGCACAGGCGCCTTCGCCCATTTCTTCCTAGGGAGAGTACAAGGTGACTCTTGGGGCTGGCGCCACGGCTCACTAGGCTAATCCTCCACCTTGTGGCGCCGGCACACCAGGTTCTAGTCCCGGTCGGGGCACTGGATTCTGTCCCGGTTGCCCCTCTTCCAGGCCAGCTCTCTGCTGTGGCCCAGGAGTGCAGTGGAGGATGGCCCAAGTCCTTGGGCCGCTGCACCCCATGGGAGACCAGGAGAAGCACCTGGCTCCTGCCATCGGATCAGCGCGGTGCGCCGGCCGCAGCGCCATTGGAGGGTGAACCAACGGCAAAGGAAGACCTTTCTCTCTGTCTGTCTCTCTCACTGTCCACTCTGCCTGTCAAAAAAAAAAAAAAAAGGCCTTGGAATCCACAAAGTCTTAGAATTGGAGGGAGTGGCTTTGCTTTCTCAGCTGGACAGACCTCGCTAGGATGCACAGGCCACAGCAAGCACACGCTCTATGTGATGACGGACACGTGTGGCCGGGGCTCAGTCTGGAGGGAGAGCACATTGCCAGGGACCCCGAGAGTGCCCTGAGGCTCTGAGCAACCCCACCCCGCCCCCCCAGCAGTCACAGGTCTCTCCCGTCCTGTGCCTAGCCTACTCTCAAGCTTCGCATACATGGCATTGCATTGTTTGCGCTATTTTATTTAAAAAATTTTTATTTAAATAATCTCTGAAAGGCATAGAGAGATGGACACAGAGAGATCTTCCATCTGCTGGTTCAGTCCCCAAACGACTACAGCATCCAGGCCTGGGTCAGGCAGCGGCTGGCGGCTGTCGACCCAATCCCAGTCTTCCGTGTGGGTGGCGGGGACCCGAGTCCCTGAGCCGTCACCTGTTGCTCCCCAGTGTGCATGTTAACAGGAAGCTGGAGTCGGGAGCAGGGCTGGGAGTCCAGCCTCGTGTTCTGACACGGGGTGTGGGCATCCACGCGGCACCTCCGGCCCCCGTCCGGGCGCCCGTGTCCACTTGCAGCTCAGCGTGGGGTTTTGCTGCACGGGTCAGCAGTTTGTTCCCCATCACAGAGCAGCGTCCCCCTGTGTGACGGTGCCTCAAGCTGCCTGTCGCCTCTTGGCTTGGGTTTGGGTTGTCTCCACGTACTGGCTGTTAGGAGTAAAAACGCCATGAACGTTCACGTACAAGTCTTGTCAGTGGACGGACTATTTTGATTCTCTCGTATAAATACTCAAGAGTGGAATTGCTGGGTCACGAGACAGGGGTGTGTTTGCCCCTAGAGAAAACTGGAACAAGTCAGCAAAGTGGAAACGCGGCCTTCCCACCAGCACGGGTGGGAATTCCAGTTGCTTCACTTCTTCTCCAATACTTGTCATTGTCGGCTTGCTTTTTAAAAAATGTGTTTATCTGAGACAGAATGGCACAGGGAGGGGGAGAGAGAGAGATCTTCCATCTGCTGGTTCACTCCTCCAATGGCTGCAACAGCCGTTTGAATAAGCCAGGAGCTTCTTCGGGTCTCCTATGTGGGTGCAGGGCCATCCTCTGCTGCTTTCCCAGGCACGTCAGCAGGGAGCTGGAGCGGAAGTGGAGCAGCTGGGACTCGAACTGTCAGTCTGAAAAGGGATGCGTTGCAAGCAGCATGTTAAGCCCGTGCACAGGGCCAGCCGCTGCCTGTCTGCTCTTGCAGCTCTCCGTCCTGACGGCTATGTGGTGCACCTCCCGGAGGCTTAACTGTGCATTCCCTGATGACTGAACACGCTGAGCGTGTTTGCACAAACGTCTGGCCATCTAATTTTTTGAAATGTCTTCAAGACTTTTGCTCATCTTATTACTGATTTCTATCTTCTTATTGACTTGCGAGAGTTCGTTATGCAAAGATGTTTCAGCAGTCATGGTTCAATATTCAAGGCTCATGGAAGATGGAATTAAAAGATCAATTTTGGGAGCAAACAAATTTGGAATCTATGTAAATGAGGAATCTCCAAAAAGTTCATGAAAAATGCATATTATGAAAAAACCGTAGATTTCAAAATTTTTTGCACCAAAATTAGCTTTTTAAAACTCCATATTCCATGAACCTTTTGAAGTACCCTTGTGTACTCTGGCTACAAGTCCAACCTCGGAGGTTCGCATCGTGAATAGCTCCTCCTGGCCGGCCCTTTGCCTTTATACCTTCATTGAGTCTTCCTGTGAGCAGGTTTTGATGAAGATTTATCCTTTTTTTTCCTTGATGGTTGGGACTTTTGTGCTACATTTTTAAAACACGCTGTGCACCTGCTATGTGGGTAATTGGAAAGCGTGTGGGCGACTGGCCTCCCTGAGGGCAGCCGTAGCTTGCCAAGCTGGGGAGACACAACCGTCCTGGGCTCCGTCTGGCGTTGGGCCGCTGCTTCCCCACCTCGGTCCCCTGTTAGCACCAGGCCTGAGGCGGCTGCAGGGCTGTGCCCGGGGTGTGAGTGTGTGCACTGGGGGCAGGGTGGCTCTTTTCTTTGCCTAAAGACGATAAGGAAAAGGAACACGGGGCCTGTGTGCTTGCAGGTGCGGCGTCGCCAGACGCCGACTCGGGCCGATCTGCTCGGGAAGCGCTGCTTCATAAATATTGAACTGTGCCGCCACCCCCTGCGCACGCTGCCGGCGGCTACTTCCTAGAGACGAATTCGGAGCCGCGCAGTAATTACCCCCTAGAAATGTTCATTCGAGTCGGAGAGCGGATTAAATAATGAATAGGAATGTCATTTAGTCCTTCCAATTTAGAACCCTGAGCTCATTCATTTTCTGGATGAAATTGAATGCCAGGAGCGACAGGGAGAAAGACAACGTGGGGACAGAATGAGAGGAGGGTGGGCGCCTCCGGCTGTGTGCCCTTGGTGGGGGCAGGGGCTCTGGCAGGGGCCCCGATCCCCCATGGAGGCCTGCGGGGACGAGGCAGGCGCGGTGGGGACATGTCTGCAGGTGCCTTTGTCCTTGCTCCTGAGGGTCACCATGTCTCCCCTTTTTGACATCTTTTCCCCTAGAGAAAAACTGTGAAATGCAAAAGAGAGTTTAAGACAGAGAGTGCGTCCGTTGTGCTGCCACCCCAAAGCAACCGCCCCCAGCATGCGCCCCTCCCCCAGCCCCTCTTCGCCACCGAGCGCTTCGCTCTGAAACACGAGTTCAGACCGGAGCCCAAACACCACCGGTGGCCCCTGCGGTGGGTGTCAGTTTGCCCCGAGGACCCAGGACAAAAGCATTTCCGGCCAGGGCCGCATGGACTTGAAGAGAGCGAGCTCCCTGGGTTCTTGGAGTCCTGCCTCCTATGTCAGCACCCCCGGTTTCCAGCAGGACACCTGGCCAGTGCTGGCCCCCAGGGAGCACGGGCTGCAGGGCCAGGCCACTTTGCACACCTGCGTCCGGTCCTTAATGACAGCAGCTCAGAGCGTGCACGGGGTGCTCACGGTGTGCAGGCACGTGCCCAGAGCTTTCAACTGCACACTGCCCCCTTGAGAGCTGATTGTTGGGGAGCTGAGGCCTGCTGGAAGGTGTCTGTCCCGAGAACCCGGCTTTCGTGCTGGGGAACCCGGGTGTGCGCCCCAGAGCCGTCGCTTCCTGGCTGTGTGACTGCAGGTGCACTCCTCTGCCTCTCTGAGCCTCCGTCTCATCAGGTGTAAAAGGGCCCCGTGAACAGTACCCACCTTGTAGAGAGGTCAGAAGAATTCGGTGAAATAAACCAGGACCTAGCAAAGAGAAAGTGGTTCAGAACTCGCTGTGCTACATTTACCACTGTGTGACCTTGAACAAGCCATTTCACCTCTGGGCCTTGGTCTCCTCATCTGGGAGATGGGAGAGGAGTACTGGCCATGGGAAGAGTTGAGCCCAGAGCCTGATACACCACAGGAGCTCGAGGGTTACTATCATTCTCTTAAAAAGCACTATCTGTCTAGCTCCTGCTCCTCCTCTAAAACCCATCCAAAGGGTCACCGCCTCCAGATGGCTTCCTTGATTTCTCCAGCTTCTTCTACCTTCCTGTAATATGTGCTATCCTCCACTGGGGACTTCCTGCGCTGCCTTGTAGTCTTTTTTTTTTTTTTTAACTTATCTGGGTACCCCTCTCATGCCCCCGACTCTTTGAAGGCAGAGACCACCCACTCAGCACTGCTCCAGTGTCTACAAAGCATTCGTGGAGTGAGGCCCAGATTGGAAAAGTGTGCAAAGATGGTGGGGCAGCCGGACGGAGGGCAGGGGCTTGTATTGAGTCATCGCCGAGGGGAGACGGCGGCAGAGGCTTGTGGAGCTAATAGCCGCTGTTATAAACGCCAACTCTGTTTGGTAATGTTTAGCCGATCTGTCTTCTCCTGACTTGATTCAGAATTGGACAGGAGGGAAAGACATTTGTCTGGGTGACTCCAAGCTAAGAGACCGTAATGATGCCCGGGAACTGTGTCGCTGCCGGTTGTCAGTGTGCAGGGAGGGACAGCACTGGGCAGACTAGACAGGCCGGGGCAGGGCTGGGGGCGGCTGGGTTCTGTCAGCGCTCCTGAGTTCCGAGTGCTCCGTACCCCTAAGATGAAGCCGATGGAGGTACAGTTCACGTACAACACGGCACACTCACGGACCTGCGCAGAGTGGATGCTGACAAGGCAGACCCCGTGGGCAGTACACAGAAGGCGCCCCTGGTCCCAGGACGATGCGCCTTGCACCCTTTGTGGTCAACCTGGCCCCGCCCCTGCCCTGAGCAACTCCGGGCACCTGCTCTGTCCCTGTCCGTCACTCTGTGTTGGCTTTGCCGGCTTCAGGATTCCAAAGAAATGGAATCGGGGTGCGGGCTTCAGCACCTGGCTTCTCTCGCTTTGCAGAGTGAGGTCTGTTCCATCGACGTGCAATCGCTTTTCCGGATAAGGCACTCAAGCTGGAGTGTGTTGGAGAGCTGACTAGAGGCCCGCTCCTCCCCTGCCTCCCTCGTGGTGCTGGCCGAGTGAACGACACCGCCGGTCCTCCCCGCCATGATGAGCCTTTCCCGCGCTCGTGAGCGTTTGCTTTATAAAAGTTTGTCTCTCATCACAACCCTGACCTCGGGTGGCTACGGTCGTTCCCAATTCAGAGGAAGGCAGCCAAGCTCCCCTGGGAGACATCCTCTGCACCTGCCTTCAGCTGCTAGCGTCTGAATGGAGGTGTGCGTCTGATTGGCGGGTCCCATGTCACGTGACTAGACCCTGGACGCCAGGGATGCTGGGAGAATGAGTTTCCCGAACAAGGAAAAGGTATTCCCAAGGAGCAGAGCAGCCAGAAAGACAAGTGCCCAGCGCGCTGCTTCTTAGAGCGCGACTTCTCCAGGCCGCAGGAGAGAACCGATTTATCTCTGTACCCTCAGCGCCTCGAGCAAGGCCAGCACGGTGTAATCCGTGGGCGGTGTGTGGTCACGTGGTCGGCGAGTGAGTGAATGGGAATGGGTGCTGACTTTGGATCCGACACGGGGCAGACCGCGACACCTCCTGGTGCGTGTGTGGAAGGAGATTCTCTGCTTGATGCTTCAGCCATAACTTCAGGAGCTGATGGTGACTCAAGCAAGGCACGTGTTTCCAAGACTCGGGGTGTGGAGAGCCCCTCTCTGCAGGAGGCAGCACCCGGGGCTGATGTGGGAGTGGAGGGGGGGAGCCAACGCCATGTACTCCACGTACACCAACCGCAGGTCAGGGCTGTGGGGAGGCAGCATCGGCCACGCCCTGAGGTCGGCTCTGTGCCCAGCCCTGGGTCAGGGGTCAGGAGCTGGGGAGAGGCGGGGCCGCCGCTGACCACTCCTCCTGTGCTCCTGGGATGCCGTGCTCTGACTCAAATCCTGCATCAACCCTTTGAGGCGAAGGACCGACACGTGCGTTTTATAGATGGAGAAATCGAGTTTCCGAGGGGCCAGTTTGAACAACTTGCCTTTTGTGGTTTCATAACTCTGACTCCTACAATACTTACTTGGGAGGTAGAGAGAACGCTCCTGCTCACTAGGTCACCCTCCAAGTGCCCACAGCGGCTGTGGAGCTGCAACTGGACACTCGATCCAGGTCCCATGTGGTGGCAGGGACCCAGCTTTCTGGGCCATCACCTGTGGCCTGAGCGGGAGGCTAGAATCCGGAGCCAGAGCTGGCCACTGAAGCCAGGTTCTCCATGTGGGAAGCAGGCATCTTGATGGGCAGCTGAACCCCTAAGGCCAAACGCGCCGCCAGCATCCCATCTGCTGCTGGGGCTTTTGATCGAAACCTGCTGGGTTCCGGCGGGCCCCCTAGCCTCGACGTCCCCCCTAGCCTCAGCGTCCCTAAGCACTAGAGCTAGGAACGGTCCTCACTTCCTAGTGTGCTGTCGCTCCCCCTCTTCGTGGAGGAACGACACTAAGCCCTGCCTAGGCTTCATATCCGAGTCACGGCACCATTATGTCGCTCCCCGTTTTCGTGGAGGAGCGACACTGAACCCTGCACTGTTCTTTCATCTGCTCGGCCCTCCCCGGGTTTGCTGCTGGTTCTTCCCGGGTTGGCTACTGTCCCTTCCACCTCCGTGGAAGGGCGGTTCCCCCTGGCCACATTCCCCACTTCCGCAGGGGAGCGGCACACCGCCGGCCGGCTCTCTCGGGGGCTGCACAGGTGTTCCTTCAGATGTTCCCCTTAGATGTTCCCCGTGCATGCTGTCTCTCTCCTCCTTTATAGTCCTCCTCCGCAATCCTAACTCGGCTGCCCACACGCCGAGTACGCTGCTCTCCAATCAGGAGCAAGTCCTACAGTTTATTGGTTGAACTGGAGGCAGCTGTGCGGAAGCTGTTTACTTCTCTCCCAGCGCCATATTGTGGGAGAGCAGATGCATAGAATAAGTCTTAATTCCAGTAACTCAGTCCAGTCCGGGCTGCTCCCCACAGTGTGCGATACTGATTCGGCACCGTGAGGCACGGGGACCGCTCCGCATGGTGCCTGACCTCTGGTGAGAGCCGGGCGGCGCCAGTTGTCCCAGCAGGAGCCTGGAGAGCATCACACATTCTCCCGGGAGTCTCCACCACGTCAAAACCACGTGACCGTGATTCCAGGGGTCAGTTTCCGGTGCCCTGTTGCCTTCCAGGGAGCAGCGGGTCTCCCCTTCCAGCAACACCGACCGGTCTCGACGGCTGAGTTTGTGATCGGCCTTGAACTAGAGCAGCAACGCTCCCGCAATGTTGTCCTGCTTGTGAGCACCGTGGGGGCGGCTCTGGGTTCTTGTTTATCTGTGTACGTTTTAGAATCGGCTTAGCGATGCCTAGAAAGACGTTTTTGGAATCTGGTTTTGGGTTGACTTGAAACTGCAACTCAAAGTGCAGAGCCCGAGTCTGCTGCCCGGTCTTCACGTGCTTGGATCCTTGACCGGCGGTGTCGTAGTTTTCGGTGTGCAAATCCCTCACATGCCTGCTGGACGTGTGTATCAGGTCGTGGGTGCCGTCCAAGTGGCATTTTTGAAAAAGTCTCGGTTGCACCTGTTCACTGGCTGGCTTGGGGGAGCGCACTGGCTTTTGCACGTGGCCCTTGTATCCTGTGGCCTCGCTGAGTTCACTTAGTTCTAGGAGCTTTGTGATCATTTCATTGGGTTTTCTACATAAATGATAAAATTGTGTGTGAACAGGGACAGTTTCCAAGACGTATGTATGTCTGTGCGTATGTATTTGCCTTACTGGGTTGGTTAGGATGGCCAACAGAATGTCTAATAGGAGCGGTGAGAGAAGAAGCCCTTCCAGGCACCGCGTCTTAGCAGGGAGACGGTCTCTCCACTAAGCACATCAGCTCTGGGTTTTGTATCTGTGCCCCCGCTAGGTTAAGGGAGTCCCCTCTGTTCCTAGCTTGCTGGGAGTTTTCAGCTGTGAATGAATGTGGGGCTTTTGCTGTGTCTGTTGTGATGATCAAGTTCCTGTTTTTTTAGATTGTTAGTGTGGTAGATTACGTCACTCGGTATCTGCAAACTGAAATAGTGTTGCATTCCTGGGATAAACCCCACCGGTGGTAATATCCTTTTCAAGTATTTTATATATTTTGTGTCTCTTTTTTTATTTTTTGGCAGGCAGAGCGGACAGTGAGAGAGAGAGAGAGAGACTGAGAGAAAGGTCTTCCTTTGCCGTTGGTTCACCCTCCAATGGCTGCCGTGGCCAGCGCACCACGCTGATCCGAAGCCAGGAGCCAGGTGCTTCTCCTGGTCTCCCATGCAGGTGCAGGGCCCAAGGACCTGGGCCATCCTCCACTGCACTCCCAGGCCACAGCAGAGAGCTGGCCTGGAAGAGGAGCAACCGGGACAGAATCCAGCACCCTGACCTGGACTAGAACCCGGGGTGCCGGCGCCGCACGTGGAGGATTAGCCTAGTGAGCTGCGGCGCCGGCCATATTTTGTGTCTTTAAAGATTTAATTTATTTATTTGAGAGGCAGAGTTACAGACAAGAGAGCAGAGAGAAAAGTCTTCCATCCACTGGTTCTCTCTCCAAGTGGCTGCAATGGCCAGAGCTGGGCCGATCCAAAGCCAGGAGCTTCCTCTGGGTCTCCCATATAGGTGCAGGGGCCCATGCACTTGGGCCATCTTCTGCTGCTTTCCCAGGCCGTAAGTAGAGAGCTGGATTGGAAGTGGAACAACTGAGACGTGAACCAGTGCCCATATGGGATGCCAGTGCTGCAGGTGGAGGCCTAGCTGACTATGCCATGGCGCTGGCTCTGTATTATGCATTTTTTTTAAGATTTACTTATGGTGCCAGCACTGTGGTGTACCGGGTTAAAGCCCCAGTCTGCAGTGCCATCATCCCATATGGTGCCAGTTTGAGTCCCGGCTGCTCATCTTCTAATCTAGCTCTCTGCTATAGCCTGGGAAAGCAGTAGGAGATGGCCCAAGTCCTTGGGCACCTGCACCCACATGGGAGACTCAGAAGAAGCTCCTGGCTTTGGATCAGCTCAGCTCTGGCCATTGCGGTCATTTGGGGAGTGAACCAGTGGAATGGAAGATCTCTCTCTCTCTCTCTCTGGCTCTACCTCTCTCTGTAACGCTGTCTTTCAAATCTTTTAAATAAAAGATTTATTTTTATTTATTTATTTGAAAGTCAGTGTTACACAGAGAGGGAAAGAGAGGCAGAGAGAGAGTCTTCCATCTGCTGGTTCACTCCCCAGTTGGCCACAACAGCCGGAGCTATGCCAATCCAAAGCCAGGAACTTCTTCCAGGTCTCCCACATGGGTGCAGGGACCCAAGGACTTGGGCCATCTTCTACTGCTTTCCCAGGCCACAGCAGAGAGCTGGATCAGAAGTGGAGCCGTGGGGACTCAAAGCAGTGCCCATCTGGGATGCTGGCACTGCAGGCGGCGGCTTTACCTGCCACGCCACGGCGCCGGCCCTATCATGCATCTTTACATTGTGTTTGCTGCTCTTCTGTTGCGGACTGCAAACATCTGAGTCTCTGTATGTCTTTGGTTTTGGTGTTAGGTGATGTTGGACTTACATTTTGCCTTCTATTTTCTTTTCTCTTCTTGATGCTACTGTGTAAAGTGGGCATTATCTCCTCTGTGAATGTTCGGGGGAACAAAGCCACCGGGGCCTGGAGTGTGCGCTCTGTTGGGTCGGGCTGGGGCTGCACACTGAGTATGTTTAACAGGTCAGAGGGAGGTTCTGCGTCGTCTTGAGTGGGCTCTGTGGTGGTGAAAGCCCTCTCTTTCCTTCCAGATACTGCTCACTTGTTGCCTTCTCCTCTGCTTCTTGGCCATCTTTGAGAGACTCGTCAATTTTATGGCTCCGTTCAAAAATCAGCTTTGGCTTCATTGTCTCCATTTTCTGTGTCTGATTTCATTGATTTCTACTGTATCATTTCCTCTTTTCGCTTACTTTGGGTTTAATTTGATTTTCTACTGAGGGACACTTTGGTTACTGATTCTTCACTTTGTCCTTTCAAACATAAGCACTTCCATGCTATAAATGACCATTGAAGGATTGCTTCAGCATTTTCCGCAGATCTTGACATTTTCATTTTCATTCAGCCCATGTAGTTTTTTTTTTTTTTTAAAGATTTATTTGTTTATTCGAAAGTCAGAGTTACACAGAGAGAGAAGACGCAGAGAGAGAGAGAGAGGTCTTCCATCCGCTGGTTCACTCCCCAATGGGCCACAATGGCCAGAGCTGTGCTGATCCAAAGCCAGAAGCCAGGAGCTTCCTCCAGGTCTCCCATGTGGGTGCAGGGGCCCAAGGACTTGGGCCATCTTCTGCTTTCCCAGGCCACAGCAGAGAGCTGGATCGGAAGAGAAGCAGCCAGGACTAGAACCAGCACCCATATGGGATGCCGACGCTTCAGGCCAGGGCATTAACCCACTGTGCCACAACGTGGGCCCCCAGCCCATATACTTCTAGTTTCCCTTGTGGTTTCCTCTCGAGTCGCAATGAATTGGTTGAATATTATTTCAAATATTTGGGGGACTTTCCAGGTATCTTTCTCTTACTGGTTTCTGCTCAAATTTTGTAGTGATCCAGGACTAAACTTGGTTTGGTTACCAATTGCTCAGGTGTGTTCCGTGGCCCAGGCTATGGTGTGTCTTGGTGAATGTTCCACACGCACACGTCAGACAGGTGTGCACTCCGATCTTGCTGGGTGGAGAGTCCAGCGCTGTTGGGTGGATGGGAATCGGGGATGGGAGCACACAGGAAAGCCAGCCCTGTCGGCGGAGGAGGCACCCACACAGGACCGCGGCCGCTGCAGCCCCGGGTCTGGGGCTGGATTTCTCAGAGTGGGACGGGCGTGGTGGATGGCCACCGGGGCTTTGGATGCTGCTGTCCCCTGGGGGTTCAAAATCACTATGTGCTTCCAGCGTCCGTCCAGCGGGAGAGGCATCCACACCCTGGGAATCCACTTTCTAAAGCGGCACGTGGCGTGCGTACGGGAGGAACGGTGGAACGTTCCATGTCGGGTGCACTGTTTTAATGGGCAGTGATTTTCTGATGTGCATGGCCGTGTAGCTGCTAGGTGGGCCGTGCAGGGAAGGGAAGCGCTCCAGGACCCCACAGGAAGGACTCACACAGGCAAAGGCACCAAGGTCACGCCTGAAGGAGCAAGGTGACTTCCGCGCCCTGGCTTCTGGCCGACTCCTCATTCCTCCTGTTCTCTTGGCATCTCAGCCTCAGCAGGCGCGTAGGGGGAGGGGAGGGGAGGGGAGGGGACGTTATTAAGGCACTCATGTGTATTCAGTCACCAAGAATAGCCTTCCAATTCTAACTGAAGATAATTGGGGACAGAGCCATGCTGGCTGCTGGCGGCTGGCAGGGAGCTGAAGGTCAACCTGCAGAGCCCTGGGCTGGGGGGGTGGGGGGACTGGGGAACCTGGAGAGGGGGCTGGGTGGCAGAGGGGAGAAGAAAGACTTTGTCAGCTCAGGCTCTGCTCTGTCCCTGGCTGTGCTGTCAGGCCTGAGTGCAAATCCCACCTGCTGTGTGCCTCAGTTTCCTTATCTATAAAATGAGGGCAACACCATTTTACTCACATTTACAGATGCATTTATTTAAAAGGCAGGGGAGAGAGAGATCGATCCTCACTGGTTCATTCCCCAAATGTCCACAATGGCCAGGGCTGGTCCAGCCTGGAGCCAAGAGCCAGGAATCCACCCCGATCTCCCGTCCGGGTGGCAGGATCCCAAGTCCTGGGACCATCTGCTGCTGCCTTCCCGGGTGCAGTGACAGGAGGCTGGGTCAGAAGTGGGGCAGCTGGGACTCAAACCAGCTCTGGTGGGGCACGCAGGTGTCCAAGTGGCGGCTTAACCTGCACGGCAACGCCCCTGCGCTCGCGTGTGCTGGGAGAACGGCGGGGGGAGTTGGGGAGCAGAGTCTGTGCAGGGTGGTTGCGGGAGCTGTGAGCTGCAGGGCTCACCCCGCACGGCTGGTCTGAAGGCAGTGCTAAGAGAGAAGGAAGCACACGGTGTTAAGGAGAAGTGGCCTCTGGGCCTGGCCTGGCCCTGTGACCTAAGCATCCTCTCCCCAAGGCGCTCGGTGTTTTTGAGGACTACGGCCAGTGTGTTTGGTTTGGGTGCTCATCGACCCGTAGCTCCCGTGTGGCCCTGGGAGCAGGGAAGCATGGCTGCTTGGGCCTGCCTGGGCCCTGTGTGCTGGGGCGGCGCCAGGCAGCCTGAGTGCCATCCCCCCCCTCCCCCGCCCAGAGAGATGTGGCCTTTCCATGGCAGCTGTGTTTTCCGTGCCCCTTCCCCAAGGTCTTCCCACCTCCCACATAAACCTGAGCCGTCTGTGTTCCTGTAGCTCTGAGGACCTCTGACTGCTCTCTGGGGTACTGTGGCTGAGTTCCCTGGTCCTGCCTTTGCTCCCCACCCCCTCAAACACCAAGATCACCCTGGGCATGTTAGCATTTGTTAACATTTGTGAATAGACAGCTGCTGGCAACTTAGGTCTTATTCTTCACGTGCCCCCAAGGGAGCCCACCATTGAAAGAAACCCCACCGGGAGCCCTTCTACAGGCAAATAATTGCCCATGAATTCATTCATTTTACACAGCTCTGTTTCTGCATATTACAGACAAAGCGGTTGAGCTGCTGGAAGCTGTAGGCTTTCATTAGCAAGATTCAGGGGTGTGGGGGTGGCGTGGGTGGAGTCACCTGCGGAGCCTTAGTCTGGAGCAAAGAGGTAGCAGGTGTGGAGTCCTTCCACGGCCCTCCCTGGGAAGAGCGCCCCCTGGAGGGGAGCCGCCCTCTGCGTAGGTGAACTGATCTTGAATTGCACACAGTGGCGTTGTGCTCTGTGTCCCCTCCTGTGCGGCTCCTTTCACTGGCTCGTCCATGCCGGCGTGTGTGGTAGCGCGGGTCTGTGTCGTGTGGCAGCACTCGGTGCACTCGGCTGTAGGTGGGCATCTGGGTGGTTTCCACGAGCGTGATTTTTTTTCACGCTTTGGCGCGTCGTTTCTGCCAAGGGTGTGTGTCTAGGTGTGGAGCGCCTGGGCCCCTGGGTTTGTTTTTCTTCCACCTTAGCAGCTCCAGGCAAACAGGGGAGGGTTCCGTGGTTCCAGGAGAAGCTTCTAGAACCACAGGTTCCCAGACTCTTCCGACCTGAGAGTTGGTTCCCCTGGAAGAACCAGCATTTTCTTAGCAAAACTCAGCGGGATTTCTTTTAAAAAAAAGTTTCTAAAAAACATTTGAGAGACCAGCATTATAGAATAACTTTCAAGCCACTGCCCGCCATGCCGGCATCCCTTATGGGCACCAGTTTGCATCCTGGCTGCTCCACTTTGATCCAGCTCCCTGCTAATGTGCCTGGGAAGGCAGCGGAGGATGGAGAGGGAGAGAGAGCGCTCCCGTCTGTTTCACTCCCCAAATGCCTGCAGTGGTTGGGACTGGGCGAGGCTGATGAGGAGCGGGAACTCCATCCAGGGCTCCTTTATGGGAGACAGGGGCCCAACCACATTAGCCATCACCTGCTGCCTCCCCGAGTGTGGCTCAGCGGGAAGCTGGAGTCAGGGCAGAGCAGGGCTCAAGCCCCGGACGAGGGGTCTGAACTGCTGGGCTGAAGGCTCACCCCCACCCTGCGCAGTGGTTTTGAAGAGAACTTCAACTTGGGGAACGGTCAGTCCTGAATCCCCCAGTCTAAGTGCCCTGCAAACAAAATGAAGAGAAAATTCACCTGACGCACCTGCCGGGAGTTCTGCAACCTGGAGGAGGATGGGCGCTCGTTTGTGTTTTATGATCTTGGACTCTGTCTGTTCTTGGCCAACCTGTCTGTTGCCAGCGCTAGGGTGTAAGGGTCGTCTTCAGGCCCTGGAATTACTTTACGGGGTTCTCCTAGGGTCTTCCCCTCTGCCTGCTCCCCAGTTCAGCCTCCTGGTGTACAAGACTCCACTGCCAGCACAGCCTCTCTGAGCTCCTAAAACGTGAGCGTCCTTCTGGGGAGCGGCCTGCGGCCCCAGTGCCGGGGCTGGAACAGGACTGCGAAGCAGACACGTGACTGCTGACGCCCACAGAGCAGTCAGCCCTGATCCTGAGGTTATCGTTCTGCTGGGCACAGACCTCTTGTTGCTGTGGATAAAAGTAACTTACAACTGACCTTTCCAAAATCCGGCTTCAATCAAGAGAAACATGGACGGACGAGGCTGCATCTCCCCTGGGCCAGTGGTTCTCCAACTCCAGTGGGCATCGGACGCTCTGGAAGCGAAGGCAGGCTCCACGGGGTTTCTCATGCTGGGGGGGGGCACGTTTCACGAGTTCCCAGGGACACGGATGCTGGGGTCCAGGGACACGGATGCTGCGGTCCAGGGACATGGATGCTGGGGTCCAGGAACACGGATGCTGGGGTCCAGGAGCACGGATGCTGGGGTCCAGGAGCACAGATGCTGGGGTCCAGGAGCACGGATGCTGGGGTCCAGGAGCACAGATGCTGGGGTCCAGGGACACGGATGCTGGGGTCCAGGGACACGGATGCTGCGGTCCAGGGACATGGATGCTGGGGTCCAGGAACACGGATGCTGGGGTCCAGGAGCACGGATGCTGGGGTCCAGGAGCACGGATGCTAGGGTCCAGGGAGCACGGATGCTGGGGTCCAGGGACACGGATGCTGGGGTCCAGGAGCATGGATGCTGGGGTCCAGGGACACGGATGCTGGGGTCCAGGAACACGGATGCTGGGGTCCAGGGACACGGATGCTGGGGTCCAGGGACACGGATGCTGGGGTCCAGGAACACGGATGCTGGGGTCCAGGGACACGGATGCTGGGGTCCAGGAACACGGATGCTGGGGTCCAGGAACACGGATGCTGGGGTCCAGGAACACGGATGCTGGGGTCCAGGGACACGGATGCTGGGGTCCAGGAGCACGGATGCTGGGGTCCAGGGACACGGATGCTGGGGTCCAGGGACACGGATGCTGGGGTCCAGGGACACGGATGCTGGGGTGCAGGGACACGGATGCTGGGGTCCAGGGACCACATTTGAAAACCGCCGTCCAGAGCCGTAGGCAGGATGCCCTTAGTGTGACTTCCAGGGGTGTTCGCTGTCCACCGACGTGGCTGACAGCCGCTCTGTCCGCCCTCCCCACGGGCTACACCCACCCCCCCACTGCCTTGCCTGCGTGGGGCAACCTGGGAGCCATCAGCCTCCTCCTTTCTTGGCAGCCATGCCCTGATTTCTGTGACAGTTTTGGATGCGGGGCGGCGGGGGGGGGGGGGGGTTGTTGAGACATTTCTGTTTCCGGTGCGTGTTTTCTGAACCAGAATAGCTGGTTTCTATAGCTGTCGGTCCTCAGGCAGAAGAAACAGGAAGAGAGGAGGGAACAGTTGAGCCGGATCCACGGCTTCTCTTTCTGACGCCGCTGAACCTTGGGTTCCCAGCTCACGCCGGACCTGCGTGGAGGCCACGGCAAAACAAGAAGAAAGGAGTTTGCTGGAGGCCCAGGTAGGGAGCAGAGGAGGTCCAGGCAGACCTGGAGGCCGTGACTCCCAGGGTCTGAAACCCCAGGGACATGGCCTGGCTCAGGGACTGTCCTTGGAGGCAGCAGAGGACAAACCAGGTGTGCTGGCCTTGAAGGGAGGCTTTTGTCTTAATTCTTTGAGCAGAATCCTTTTGAGGTCTGAGGGTTTTGTAGGTTTCCCCGATTGCCTTCCTTTTAGTTTTTACCAGTTGAGTTCTTTGGGAGACAGAGAGCTCCCATCTGCTGGTTCACTCCCTGAACGCCGACAAGGGTTGGGGCTGGGCGGAGGCCAAAGCTAAGAGCCAGGAACTCGGTGACATCTCCCACGTGGGTGCCGTGCCCCAGCCACTTGAGCCGTCACCGCTGCCTCCGAGGGTCTGTGCCAGCAGGAAGCTGGAGCCAGGACCCAGAGCTGGGTAGCCACCCCGAGGACTCGGATATGGGGCACTGGCCCCGCCTTGTTTGTGCTGCAGGCTGCCCCCTAGTCTCCCTGGTGGACATTCCTCCTCCCCACTTAGGAGCCCGCCTTCCCCTTGTGCCGTTTCCCAGGGAAATTTTCCCCAAGTCCGGAGTTCCCCACAGCAGGTGCAGGGTTTCTCTTTAGAACATGTTTTGGAAACGTTCTGCCTCTGACGCTCACGGGCTGGAGCTGGGATATAGCGTGATCCATCTGTGCCCACAATTTCACGTACGCCTGCGTGCCGCCCTCGGTACAACATACTGGACAAATGAAAGTATCTTCTAGTGACCGTCACCGCTGTCACAGGCAGGCCCCCGCGTAACCGCCAGGGGACACGGAGCAGCGCCGAGTGGCTGCCACCCTCCCCGAGCGCCAGGGAAGCAGGACAGCAGCTGGGAAGGCAGCCTGGCCCCCGGTGCCACCGTGGCCACCCCAGTCGTGGCGTGGGCGTGTCCACAGGCGAGGTGCTCTTGCATAGCGGCAAGTAAGCTTCTTGGAAGTTTGAAGACAGCGGAACCGTCTTCCCCGAAGTGACGTCTGTGTGGTGGTCACAGCCCTGGAGAACCCAGGCCTTGTGCAGGTGTGCAGGCGATGCTGGTCCAGGCACGCGGGCTGGGGGCAGGTGTTGTGGCGGAGCGGGTTACGCGTGCCCTGCGATGCCAGCATCCCATGTAAGTGCTGGTTTGAGTCCCGGCTGCTCCACTTCCACTCCGGCTCCCTGCTAGTGCGCCTGGGAAAGCAGCAGCAGAGAGCACTTGGGTCCTTGGCACCATGCGGGCAGCCTGAATCGAGATGTTGGCTCCTGGCTTCAGCCTGACACAGCCCCGGATGTTGCAGCCATCTGGGGAGTGAGCCAATAGATGGAAGATCTCTCTTTCCACCTCTCTCTTTCTGTAGCTCTGCCTTTCAAATAAATCTTTAAAGACTGTAGGCAAGCTGGAGTTAGGGTCTAGGAGTGCATCGTAACCAGGGTTTTGTCAGGGAGGAGGTACGTGTAGGCAGGAGAAGGCAAGGGAGACACCAGGGACACCTTGCGCGTCTCTACCTGGAGCACCTGGGCAGGTACCTTCCCTGCTATGGGGGAGTCTGGAGGGGGCTGGGATGTGGGCAGAGAAATCGGCAAATGAACCTGAGCCTGGGCAGGCTGCCTTTATGAAGGGAAGGTTTGTTCAGAGTCGTGGTGTTGGAAGGTCAGTCCGAGGCTGGGCAGACCCCATTGGTTCAGCAGCTGGGAGGGCCTTGTTGCTGGCAGAGGCCCGAGGCAGTGAGGAGTGCCCCCTGGGAAGACAGGACACGTGTGACTGTGTCGCCTCCAGCCCTCTCTCTGTGGAGTTGCCAGGATTCACCCATGGGGGCTCCACCCTAATGACCTGGTCCAACCTAATCACTTCCCAAAGGCCTCTAAGCACCACAGCTGGCTTAGCTTTCCACACTCAGCACCACCATCGTAACGTTTAGACCTCTGCATGAGATGCCTGGGAAGGACCGGCACAGAAAAGTCCAGCACATGCCCGAGTGTGTGACTCCGGGCATAGAGACCCAGCGAGAAGCCTTGGGGGTGCGTGAGGCCTCCTGGGAGCCTCTGCTTTCTACCCCTTTGGGCCTAGCTCTGATTGACATCTCAAGGTCAGGCCGGGGAAGGGAGTGCAGTCACCCCTCCACCCCCGGCCACTGTGTGCAGCAAACCTCCTGCAGGTCCCCGATGGGCACATCACCACGCCTCCTGGAGCTACCAGCACATTGTATCTGCAGGTGGGGGCGGGGGGCTCAATGGCTATTGGCTGATTGGCTGTCTAGAGTTGCGTGGGGGGGGGGTCACGTTTCGTATTTGCATATTCAATTTGCAGACAGCAAGAAGCTGGTCTGTGTGTATCATTTGCTTCCTGGCCCTGATGGCACTCAGAAGTCCCGAGTGTGAGGCTGGCGCCAAGCTGGAGCGCTTCCAAATGGAGACGCCCGAGGGTGCAGCCGTGGGGTCGTGGCACTGCCTGGCGTGAAAGCCTTGTCACTTGCGTGGCTGCCTACCTCACGCGAGGAAGCGCTGCCCATCCGAAGTTCCAGAGCCTGCAACGTCACGAGGTTTCAGGTGGAAAGAGAAGTCTCTTGTTTTGGGGCCTTGGAGGTCCTGGCCACTGACCTGGTTGGGTACTGAGATCCTATGGCAGCAAATGTCACTCAGCTGTCGCCACGCACTACCGTGTAGCTGCCCCTCTCGCAATTCAGCGGCTGCTAAGGATGCCCGCGTGGCCTCGCCTGCATGCTGTGGGTTGCCTGACCCAGGCTGGGCTCCTTTCAGTCCAGTGGCTACCCGGAGGTGTGTGTCTCAGGACCGTGGCCGAGGCTGGGAGAAGTCGGATACACCAGCTCCTAGCTGTGCTGTGTGCACCCGATCCCACGTGCTGAGCCCAAGGCCAAAGGATGGGGAAGAGCTTATCACGTGGACAGTGGGAGGGTCTGTGTGTGGGGCGGGGCTGGGAGCTATAAAGGAAAGGATTGCGAACGCCCATGGCAGCCCGGCCAGGCAGGCCACGATGAACCACTCGTGTGCTGGCAGGTACTGACGCGAGCGTGTGCTGAGTTAACGAGGCCGTGGGTGTGTTCACGCCCTTCATCAGACTTAACGTGGTCTGTCCCACCTTGCTGGCGACCTCTGCCCTTCAGCCTCACATTTTTCCATCTCTGAAGGAGGCGTGAGTCCAGGGAGTGACTCCTGTAAGGAAGCTACGAGCGTTGATCACAGGCAACAAGGAATCGTGGGGTCTGTGGCAAAGTGCGGAAGGCAGGGCTGGAGCCGAGAGGGCAGCTCTCCTGTGGTTTCCCGTGGCCGGGTCTCTGCGGTCTTGCGGTGCCAAGGCTAAGATGAGTGACGAAACCCATTGGCGCATGGGAGACAGACTTTCATAGGCTGCCACCTTCCTGTCTCTTCCGTTCCGGAGTTGGGATTTACGGGGTTGGCGAGAGCTGGGGAGTGCTTCACTTTCCCTACGCCCACGTGGCACTAAGGGGACGGCGGTTTCTGGATGTCCCTTAGCGGTCCCAGCAGCCCCGTTCCCCACAGGGGTGAGGGCGGAGAACTCGGATGCCAGCGCTCTGCCGCCCTCACCGCCCTGTTCTTCCAAAGACCCAGCTCCATTGAAGCCGTGAGGCATGGTGAGTGCTGATTACTGTATTTATGAAAATTATATACAATTAGAGCAGGGTTTCAGGAACGAGGCCGGCCCTCCCTGAGAATGTACCCTGCAAAGCCCGATTGAAAAGGACAAAGGCGGCTTTGCACGGAGGGATCACGCACCTCCTGGCAGGGCCATTTGGGTCATTTGTGTTCGGGGCCAAGTAGAACTTCTTCCTGGGCTCTTTGTTCTTGCACCCAGACTGTCCCGAGAAGGGTGGGCGTGCTTCCTGGAGGTTGTGGGTGGAGCAGCTGCCCTTCTCGGACCCAAAGTCAGAGCACACGGTTAGCAGAGGCTCTTGGTTGGAGACCAGCAAAGGCGGGTTTGGGAGTGAGAAGGGGACAGGACGCTCCCTGGCAGCAGCCGTAGAGTCTCCAGGTCCTCTCCAGGCCGTGTGACCTGCGGCGAGAGGCACTGGGCAATGTCCTGCTGATGGCAGGGTCAGGTGGCTTAGGGGTCTCTCTCTGGCCGCTGAGGCTGGCCCAGGTGAGAAGCATGGGGCCAGAGCCCAGTGCACCTCCCTGTTCATACACTGCTGACCTCGGGGCTGACCGCTTTTCCAAGCAGGAACCCGTGGAACGTTCACCCCAGCCAGAGCGAGAAAGAACGTTGCTCCTGAAGCCGGGGCTGTCCTTGGCCTCTCGCGAGCCCTCGCCTGCATCCACCTGCATCTCCCCCTCTACCCCGGCCTCAGTGTTCACGTGGGCTGCTGCTTGCACAGCCCGTGACCTTGCACCCTTCCAGATCTTTCCTGACTTGTGTCCTACTGGGGATGTCATCTCCTTTGCCCGTGTGTCAGCACCTAGTCGCCGAGGTCTTATCGGGGACATTTTTCCTGATGCCCACCCCATGCAGAATCCGGAGCTTTCTCCTCTGAGCTCGTGCAGCACGGAACTTCTCAGCAGATGCTTCAGTTGGCTGCTGGAGGGTGGGTGGCTGTGTCAGGGACCCAAAGTAGCAGGGACTTGAAACCGGTGTGTCCGTTTCCTCCCGTCTCTCATTGCATGTGAGCGGCCTGGGGCAGGCAAGCGCCCTGTGCAACCACTGCCCCAGCATTCCTGGGGCTTGTCTGTGTGGCCCCAGATACCCACCAACACCACAAAGAGACTCAAGCCAGTGGTGGTGGGGGGGATGGGGAGCGTGGGGAAACTTGGGTCTCTCCCTCAAAGGCACCACTGGAAGCCTCCCCCATCCGTTCATTTAGCTTTTTGAGTGTTTTTCATGGACCAGAAGCTGTTTTGGATACCGGGAATGTAGCAGTGAAAAATGCTAACAAAGTCTCTGCCGGTAGGGAATGTTCTATGGGGAAGAGGAGAATTGGTGGTAATAAAATAACTACAGCATGTTTGCCAGGTGGTGCGAAGACGACCAGGCAAGAGGGAGCTGACGTCTTAGGAAGCTCCCAGTGCAGAGGGGCAGAGGGCACTGCGGCTGAGGGAGTTGTTTGCACTTAATAAGACAGAGGCATCGCTCAAGGTGGGGAGAGGTGGGTAAGGTTTGGCGAGGATGCAACCCACAATGCAGAAGTTCCAGATTCTTCCTGCAGGTGGCGCACTTGAGCTCGTGCACCGGCCACTTGTCCAGTACAGATGGAGGACGCTGCCCCGGGCTCCAAGTCCCCGGGCTGCAGCCTGGGCGATTCTGGGAGTCGGTGCTTTTCATCTTCCACTGGGGATGATCCGTTTTCCCCAGAGTCTGGTTCCATTCATTTCCCAGGATCGGAGGCTCATTTGTTGCTTGGATTTAAGGCGCTCTTGTCACTTCGTTTTTATGTCCTCATTTGAAAGAGCAGGCAGTTCCAATTTGTTGTTTTTCCATTTGTCCCCAGATCTGCAGAGCACTGTGTGTCAGCATCACAGAGCTCCCCAGGTTCTCCATCCCACGTAGCTGCACCTCGCAGCCATCAAACGACCATAATGATGCCTGCCTCGTGACAGCTACATAAAATAAGGCGTATAATAAATAAGACAATGCAGACAAGCAAGGCCGCTGGGGTCAGGAAGGGAAAGTACAGGACACGTGTCCCATCAGCAATTATTTTAGTGTACATCCCAAATATTCTATGGGGATTATTTATAGTGAGAAGATTATGAATTTTTATATGAAATGCAACTTGATTTTTTAAGGATTTGTTTATTTGAAAGGCAGAGTGACAGGGAGAGACAGATATTCTTCTGCTGGTTCCCACCCGAAATAGTTACCATGGTTGGGACTGGACCAGGTTGAAGTCAGGGAACCGGGGACTCCAGGTCTCCCCTAAACCTGTTTCGCACCACATGGGCCACCATCCACTGCCTTCTCAGGCTCATTGGCAGGGAGCTGGATTGAGATCAAGGTAGCTGGCACTCAAACCGGCACTCTGACGTGAGATGCTGGTGTGGCAGGTGGCAACCTGACTCCCTCTGCCACGGCGCTGGCCCTGTGTGGTCTGTGCGTAATCTGAGAATCCGAACATGCCGAGTGTACGAGGGCGCGGCATGTAGTCACAGCGTATAGCAATAATGGTGATGAGGGCGAGGACTTCAATGCCCTCCGACAAGCACCAAGCCCGGAGCTGGGGTGAGGGTGGCGTCCACAGGTCTCCTAGAGCCTCCGAGGCCTAGGCTGAGTCTGGGAGGGGTCCACTCATCCGGATGACAGATACTGAGCTCATGTTATGTGCCAGGCTCTGTCTTGGGAGCTAGGGACAAGGCAGTGAGCAAAGCAGATCACGTGATTCTTAGGAAGTAGTGGAGGAAGCGGGTGGTGAGGTAAGCAGCCCGTCGGGCACAGCTCGGGAGAAAGTGGCGGCAGCAAGGCGGGGCGTGACGTTGGAGACGAAGCCTTCGAGTGGGTGGGAAGGAACGTCTCACGAGAAGCTGACTGGAGTAGGTGGCAGAAGAGGCTGACAGCTGGTGCAAAGGCCCTGCGGTAGGGTGTGCCTGGTCCCTCAGGGAAACAGGAGGCCAGTGTTGCAGGAGCTGGGTGATGGGGGGAGGGGCACAGTAAGGACTCTGGCTCTTACTCAGGGTGGGAGGGAGCCCCCAGAGGCTGTGACCCACATATTCTGACCCATGTTCTGTCTCCCAGCTGCTTGTGGAGGACAAACTGGGGCCGTCACAGGCAGCCACACTGTGAGCAGTCAGGTGGAGACAGAGGCCATAGGCACGATTCTCGCCGTCTTTTAATGAACTTTTGTTTGAGAGACATGTGTGGGGGTGGGGGGAGAGCACTCCACCTGCAGGCTGAAGCCAGGCATTCAGTTCAGATCTCCCATGTGGGTGTCAGGGATACAAATCCTTGAGCCGTCGCCCGTGGGCTCCCGGGGTGGGCACCAGCAGGAAGGTGGAGTCGGGGGCCAGAGCCGCAGCCCAGAACTCGCCTGCGGGAGGTGGGCGTCTTCTGTCTGAGCCGCGAGGCCAGCACCTGCCCCTCCTCCCAGACGGTGATGTCACAGCAAGTGGCTCAGCCTTGTGGGAGCTTGGCAAGGATTTCACACCCATGAATGGCTACGTTTGCAAACACCTTTTGGAAAATATTAGAGATTGCAGGGTAATTCAAGGTTAATCATTAGCCTTAACCACCTAAACCTAAGCTTACTTGTTCCCCATCTGGGAAGAGAAGAGTCATTAATCGCTATAAACAAGTCAGGATGGCGGAGATGGCCTGAGGACGTCCACACCTTCTCTAGCTCCTGTACTGGAGAGACCCCCACGGCAGTCCATACAGGACCGTGCCACATTCTTTTTTAAGGTTTAATTTATTTGAAAGGCAGAATTACAGCGAGGCAGAGAGAGAGGTCTTCCATCCACCGATTCACTCCCCAAATGGCCGGAGCTGCATCTATCGGGAGCCAGGAGCTGCTTCCAGGTCTCCCACGCCCATGCCATGTTTTTAATGGCTGCATAGTATTCCACATTATGGCTAGAACACGTTTGTCTGTGTTGATTTATCTGAAGGAGGCTAATGTACCTGTGGCCTTTTACAGAGAGGCAGTAAGGGATGTTCACTAAGATCCATCGGTTCCAAATCCTCACTGTGTGGCCTTGAACTTGTTTCTCCACCTTTTTTTTGTTTGTTTTAACAGGCAGAGTGGACAGTGAGAGAGAGAGACAGAGAGAAAGGTCTTCCTTTTCCATTGGTTTACCCCCCAGTGGCCGCTGCGGCCAGCACACCATGCTGATCCGAAGCCAGGAGCCAGGTGCCTCCTCCTAGTCTCCCATGCAGGTGCAGGGGCCCAAGCACTTGGGCCATCCTCCACTGCACTCCCGGGCCACAGCAGAGAGCTGGACTACAAGAGGAGCAACCGGGACAGAATCCGGCGCCCCCACCGGGACTAGAACCCGGTGTGCCGGCGCCTTAGGCGGAGGATTAGCCTATTGAGCTGCGGCGTCGGCCCTCCACCTTTCTGTGCCTCAATTCCCTCCTCCGTCAAGAGGGGGCAGTGTTAAGGGGCGAGACACAGATGCAGGAGCAGCTGGCGCGGCGTCGGGGCGCCGAGAGTAGCGGTTGTCAGGATCGGTGATGAACACTGGGACGCGTTTTGCCGTCATCAGGAGAAATTCGTGCTGCAGCAGTTGTGTGTGGGTTTCCTTGTCTTTGCGTCTCCGGGAGTAGGGTTGGAAAGCGGGCTTTTAAGAATGAATTCACTGGTAGCGCTTGTTCATCACAGAATTGTTAGAAGTCCAAGGAGAACAGTTCCCAGGCAGCGCTGGTGCCATGCTGCGTGGTTTGTTCCCAGCAGCGGCTCTCGGTGGCTTTGGTGCTCTGCTCCGTCCTGCAGACCAGGGCTAGCGGAGAGAGCAGGAGGAGGGGGCAGGTGCATGCGCCCACGGCGGAGCCCGCAGCCGGGGGCGGAAACAGCAGGTTCGCACCTGCCTGCACACAGGTGTCTCCCTTGCGGAGAATGATGGGGCGCCACCCCCAGCGAGATGGGCTGTGTGGAGCTGGCGGTGGGCGGTGCCCGCCCTGCAGTTCACCATTCAAACATCCACCCCACCAGCTGCATCCAGCCAGCCCCTCACGTGCTGAGGTGTTCAGAGAGTGCACAGAGCCCTTTGCAAAGACAAGTGAGCCTTGGCAATGGGCCTCACGCAGGATGCGCAGCCTTGGGAAGCGATAGACACCTGCACCACGCAGCCGTGGGGCTGGCAGAGGAGGAGGGGCCTGGAGTGCGTTCAGAACGAGCTAGTGCGCTCTCCACTCGTGTCCGCTTCGCCAGGCTTGCAGAGTGAAGCCCCAGCCTGGGGGCTCGCTGGGTGGGGGAGCGCTGGGGTACACTGGGCTGGTCAGGGGGCGAAGCCCTCGCACGTGGCGGGCGCTGACCACTGTACACAGCTGTCTTAGGCCTTTGAGGATCTTATTTTGGAGCCTTGGCCTTGGCTGTTGCGTGGCCAATGCAAACACAGCTGAAAAAGCCCAGAGCCAAGCGCATGGTCCAGGGGCCTCCCCTGGGCAGCTCAGCTCTCAGCCTGACCAGGAGGGACATCGTGGGGACAGTGGATGACATCCCAAGCCCTGAGCTGCTGACCGTCGCTCATCTGGGGGCGGGCGATGAGGCACAGCTGGTGAGGCTGCCACAGGGGATGCCCACATCCTGGATCACCGTGCTGGCTGCACCTGGCAACCCAGTGCCCTGCTAATGAACCTGGGGGGCAGCAGACAGTGACTAAAGTCCCTGGGCCCCTGCCACTCCCATGGCAGACCTGGGGGGAGTTCCTGGCTGCTGGCTTCGGCCTGGCCCAGTCTCAGCGGTTGCTGACATCTGGGGGACAAACCAGTGCAGAGAATCTCTCTGTCTCTGTCTCTGTCTCTCAAACTCTAAGAAATGGTTAACTGAGAACATGGTGGGAAAGTGTTTACGTGATTGAATCGTGTCGCTTCCCCAAAGGGACACGTCCAAGTCCCAACCCTCAGTACCTGTGACGGTGGCCTGAGGGAGTAGACTTTGCAGGTGTAACTAAGGTAAGGCCTGGGGTAGCATCCTGCTGACTTGGGGCTGGGCTCTAAACCCGATGACTGGCACCCTTCCAGGAGGAGATGAGAACACGGCAGGATGCAGGGAAGAGGCCGTGGAAGGCCCAAGAAGGATGCTCCCTGGACCCTGGGAGGCGGCAGGCCCTACTGGCCCCTTGATCTTGAACTTGGGACCTCCATACCTGCAGGACAGTGCACTTCCGGGTTGTGAGCCATCCAGGGGGCCGTGCTGATTTACTCCAGCAGCCCTAGGAGACGCATATGGCGTGCCCGGCAAATCCTGGCTCTTGGTCTGCCCTGTGCTCCTGTCGCCTTGTGCGTCAGCCACAGGGTGTCAAGCAGTGTCCGCTTTCTTCCCTGTCAGGGCCTTCACCCCATGCTGTCCCCTGGCTGTGCTGTCACCCGTGTGTTGTCCCCTGGCTGTGCCATCTGGCGCTGACACCTGCCAACCCCCCCGTCCAGCCACCTTTCAGAATGATGCTGTCCCGGTCAACAGAGTCCTTCCCAACACCACCCATATCCCAGGATGCATCCCATCCCAGGAATTGTGCCACAGCCTTATCAGGCCTGGGAACAAGTATTCATGTGGCTGCGCCGCCTCTCGTGCTGGGCCACACAGCCCACTAATTCAGCAGGTGCGCACGGAGCACCTGTCAGGCTGCCACACTCGTCCAGGTGGGGACTCTGCGGGGGGGGGGGAGCCTTGCCGACTTCCCTGCTTAAAACGGGCAAGAGCAGCCACTACCCATGCGGGAAGTTTAAGAATCAGATGGAAAACTTGTTAGCCTGCTCCCCAGGAAGAATTCAATAAACTCTAGTTGTTGCTACGGTTTCTGTTATTAGGATGTCATTATTGGAAAAATCCCGTGTAGCCTCAGCAGAACGTATCTCTAGGCCAAATCCTGCTACTGTGTTGCAAAGCAAGGGAAGAAGAGACCTGAGCTGTGCGGATCGTGGCCCAGGGCTCTCTGCCCCACCTGCTGGCCTCTGGCTTCAGATCCGTGTCACTGTCATATGTGCACACATGTCCCTGTAGCCGTGGATCCCGTGTCACCTCCCAGGCTGGGTGCCTCAGGGAGCACAGGGGAAGTTCTCAGAATCCGTCCCCTCCTGGGTGGGAGCACCAGGCAGGCCACTCAAGCAATGCCACGTGTCCATGGCTTCACACGCGCACCGTTCTGAGGTCAGGGTTCAAAGCAGGGCGGCAGGGGAGTCTGATGCCAGCCTCTTCCAGCTGGGGGCTGCCCACACCCACGGCCCGGGACCCTCCCAGCTTCAGCATCTTCCGGCCACTTCACTCGCTCACTCTCTCCATGGTCACGTCCCCCTCTCTGACTCTGCCCCTCTCACCATCCTCTCCGAGTCCCCATGGCCATGTTGGCCCCACCCAGACAATCCAGGATCTCGCCACTCTCAAGACCCTTAACTACATCCACCTGCAACGCCCTCCTGGGCCTGTGAGTGGCACGCCCCCCAGGGACCAAGGTGCCATTGTTCTTTTCGTCCTCAAAAAACAATGAGTACTCAGAAAACAGCAGTGCTGATCCAGAGAGGAGGTGGAACTGTGGCTGTCAGCATCTTAGAGAACAGGGTAATGCGGGAGCATTGAGTAAAACAGAGCAGAAGGGGCAGTGGGTCAGAGGGTCTCCATGGCTCCATCCAGCTCTGAGACCGTCTCTAAGGCTGGGATTGGTCCCCACTAACCCCGCCCACCTTCCCTAAGGCTGGGAGTGGTCCCCACTAACCCCGCCCACCTCTAAGGCTGGGAGCTGTCCCCACTCAGGGTCAAGGCTTGCTGGTCCCCACTAACCCTGCCCACCTTCTCAGGCAGGGTGTGGTCCTCACTAACCCCGCCCACCCTAAGGCTGGGAGTGGCCCCCACTAACCCCGCCCACCTCTAAGGCTGGGAGCTGTCCCCACTCAGGGTCAAGGCTTGCTGGTCCCCACTAACCCTGCCCACCTTCTCAGGCAGGGTGTGGTCCTCACTAACCCCACCCACCCTAAGGCTGGGAGTGGCCCCCACTAACCCCACCCACCATTGCAGGTGACTGGGCTGTCTGCCATCTCCCAGACTCTCCCTTTCCACCCTTGAAATCTTTCTCTGGCCCTCAGGTGATGTTAAAAATACCGGTGAGTGTCCTCCCTTGCAGGTGCAAGTTCCCAGAGGCCCCAGGGCCTTGTGCCGCCCCGGTAGTCTCGGGGAGCGCCTGTCTGGGTGCGTTGGGCCTGCAGCAGCGCTGTTGGGTCCCCGGTGTGGTGCTGAGTGCGTTCCTGGGTCCAGACCTTCCAGAGCAGCTTGGGGAGAGTCCCAGGGGAGGCTTTAAACGAGCTGATCCAGGTTCCTCGTGGGGACGGCGGGGAGAGGGTTTGCTGCTTCGCACATGAGGCTTGGCCCCGCCCCGTGTGCCCTGTGCCCTCCCTCCCAATCCCCCACAAGCCAGCCGCTCCAGGGTCTCCTTGTGCTACTTTCCCTCCAGGCCTCTGCCCTTGCTGTTCTCCTGTCCCTGGAAGGATCTTCCCAGAGTTCTCTGGGGGTCTTCCTCACCTTGTCTTTTTTTTTTTTTTAGTTAAGATTTATTTATTATTTTGAAAGTCAGAGATACAGAGGAGAGAGAGGGAGGTCTTCCATCTGTTGGTTCACTCCCCAGATGGCTGCAATGGCTGAAGCTCCACCAATCCAAAGCTAGGAGCCAGGAGCTTCTTCCAGGTCTCCTCCGTGGGTGCAGGGGCTCAAGCACTTGGGCCATCCTCCACTGCCTTCCCAGGCCACAGCAGAGAGCTGGATCAGAAGTGGAACAGCCGGGACTCTAACTGGTGCCCATATGGGATGCCGGTGCTTCACGCCAAGGTGTTAACCCTCTGTGCTACAGCGCCGGCCCCTGTTTTTTTTAAGTTTTACTTAAAGGCAGAGATAGAAGGAGAGAAAGTGAGAGGTCTTCCACCTGCTGGTTCACTCCCCAGATGGTGGCAATGGCCAGGCTGAAGCCAGGAGCTGCTTCTGGGCCTCCCACATGGGTGCAGGGGCCCAAGCACTTGAGCCATCTTCTTCTGCTTTCCCAGGCACATTAGCAGGAAGCCAGATTGCAAGTGGAGCAGCCAGGGCTTGAACTGGTGCCCATATGGGTTGTTGGCACTGTAGGGTCGCAGCTTAACCTTCTACGCCACAGCGCTGGCCCCTTCCTGGGGTCTTGATGCATCAGTGTCACGTCTGTGTCCTAACTTCATTGCAAACCTGCCAGCAATGGCTCAGGGCCCATCCTAGAGTCCTTGGTTTGACCTAATTGCTGCTTCGAAGGTCCCGTCTCCAAATACAGCCCCAGTGAGAGGTACTGGGGGTTAGGGCTTCCTCCCAGGGAACTCGGGACGACACAGCTGGGCTCCCAGCATGGACCGTGCAGTCTCTGGGCTCCCCTGGGCCTGGCACTCTGCACCGTGTCTGGTTCTATCTGCCGAGCATTCGTCACTTCCTGGACTCCCCTGAACCAATGATTTGATGACTTATTTCTCGGCTCTCTGATGTCCCAGGGAAACATAAGACAGGCACAGAGGTCCCCCAGGTATAAGTTTACATCTTCTGTTAGCCACGTGGGGGAAAGGTAAAAAGAAACACAGCTGTGATGTTTTTATTAATCCAACACATCAGCATGTTGTATCCCACACGTCCGCAGCGGGAACATCTTTGATGAGGTTTGGCCTGGCCACGTGTTAGGTGCCCAGTGGCCACACGTTTCCTGAGTGGGCAGCCCAGCTCTGAGAGTCACGATTTCTCCTGTTTAGTTCCACATTTCCCTGTGCCCGCACGTGCGGGGGGGCGGGGAGACAGATGGTAACGGAGTTAAATGTGTGATGCGGCAGTTGTTCATGTCAGGAAGGCGAGGATGCAGGGTGCTGGGGACTGCCTTGCAGCTCCGGGTAGGGCGGTCAGACAAGGCCTTGCAGCTCCGGGTAGGGCGGTCAGACAAGGCCTTGCAGCTCCGGGTAGGGCGGTCAGACAAGGCCTTGCAGCTCCAGGTAGGGCGGTCAGACAAAGCCTTGCCTACTGAGAAGGTGAGATATGAGCCCAAACTTTCAGAAGGCAATGGAGTGGGCTGCATGGGTCTCCGGGGGGTGACGAGTGCCTGGAGGCAGGACTGGGCCTGGCCAGTAGAAGGACCAGCAGGGAGACTGGTGTGGTTACAGCATTGGAGCCAGGAGGGGAGAAACAGGAAATGAGATGGAAGAGTTTGGGGGAGCCCGACCGACTCGGCTTTGAGGGTCCTCGTAAGGACTCTGGTGGGAGCCATGGCAGCCTGAGAGCAGTATAGGAAAACAGCATGGTCAACTAGTATCTTTGAGTGACAGGGAGAAACAGAGATCATCTGTCCTCTGATTCTACCCTAAATGGCCACAACAACCACGCCTGGGCCAGGCTGAGGCCAGGAGCCAGGAACTCCACCCTGGTCTCGCACATGAATGACAGGGACCCGAGCACTTGGCCATCATCCACTGCCTTCCCAGGCACAGTAGCAGGAAGCAGGCTCATAAGCAGAGCACCTGGGACTTGAACAAGTGCTCTGATAAGGATGGCCGCATTGCAGGCAGCAGCTTCACCTGCACCACAGGGCCAGCTCCTGGGCTGGGGTTTTGACACAATCATCCTGCCGCAGGCTGACAGGGAGGAGGCCAGTAAGAAAGGAATGGGTCTTGGTTTTACGAGGAAAAAAGAGGGGAGAATGTCCCAGGCTACGGAACTCGCTTGTGTGGGGTTGCAGCGGCTGGCAGTGTAATCACTGAGCTGAAAACAGACAGCAGGGGACGGGCGGGCAGCAGCCCCTGTGCGGCCATCCAGCCCCCAGGAGTGTGGTCCCCAGGTTGGTGGGGGGGAGCCAGTGCAGGATGGGCAGCTACTGACATACTGGAGTGACCCACGGCAGGCGGCGGGCCCCTCCCACTTGGCCAAGCTGCCCAGAGCCTGGGTTGGTGCTCATGGCTACAGCTTGCGGGGGAAGCCCCCAGCGTGGTAGGGTGGTAAGGGCCGAGGTCTCATGCCTGTTTTATGGAGCCGTTAGAAAATTTGACCATGAGCAAGCTCCTTGCTTCCCGGCTAGAACGCTTCTAGAGGAAGACACACTTGCAAACCCATGTCATGTTTTACCTTGTTCGCGCCGAGCCCGCCACACTTGGTTCTGTTGATTTCTTCGCCCCCACCTTGCCATGTTGTGCTTGAACCATCATTCAGCTCTCAACGAGGCTTCCACAAGCCGATTTCCAGGCTCCACAAGCAGTCCCAAGCCCACACATTATTTATGAGTCTAATTTAGCTCGTTGCCACTCGGCCTTTCTGCTGGCGCCTGCAGTCCAGGATGCCTTTGATCTTGTTTGAGCTTGTTTGTGTGCAGAACTGGTCGTGTGTGTGACAGCCCGGAGAAGCCGGGAGCTCGGTAGTCCCTGCTGTGCTATTGGGAAGGACCCCGTCTCTGAGGCTCCATGGGCCCCTCGGGAGGCAGCAGGCTTGGCAGGCCCTGGAAGGGAGGCAACTCTTATTCTTTTTTTTTTTTTTTTTTAATTTTTTTTTTTTTGACAGGCAGAGTGGACAGTGAGAGAGAGAGACAGAGAGAAAGGTCTTCCTTTGCCATTGGTTCACCCTCCAATGGCCGCCACGGCCGGTGCGCTGCGGCCGACGCACCACGCTGATCCGATGGCAGGAGCCAGGAGCCAGGTGCTTCTCCTGGTCTCCCATGGGGTGCAGGGCCCAAGCACCTGGGCCATCCTCCACTGCACTCCCTGGCCACAGCAGAGAGCTGGCCTGGAAGAGGGGCAACCGGGACAGAATCTGGCTCCCCGACCGGGACTAGAACCCGGTGTGCCGGCGCCGCAAGGCGGAGGATTAGCCTAGTGAGCCGCGGCGCTGGCCGAGGCGACTCTTATTCTAAGTGTGCCGGGACGTCAGGGCAGGACTCTGAACAGAGCGGGGACACGACCCCACAGGGCTTCTGCAGGGTCCCTCTGGCTGTGCCAAGGTGGAACAGGGCTGTAGGGAGAGGGAAGTCACAACGGGTACAGGGCCAGGTGGCCAGCTGGGACATCCCGCCCAACCCTTCCCCTCTGTTTTTCTGGATCCGGGAGGGGTGTCGCGCCCACCCTGTTGCAGTATGGGAGCTTTCTGAGCAGCCTGGGGCACTTTGTGCGATCTGCCTGCCAAGGCTTTTCTGGAATGTGCACAAGAAAGATGAATGAGCTGCCTGCTGGCAGTCTCTGGGAAGGATCCTAGAACTGCCCTGTGTCGTGGAGAGTCGTCCGTGATCTCCAGCTGAAACAGACTATCCCGAAGATCTAAGGATGATGCCAGGACTCTGAAGAGGGAGTCAGTCAGGCTGGGGAAGTGATGGAATGTTCTAGCATCCTTTGAGCTCCTTGCGGCTGCCTGAAATGTCAGCCTGAGACCCCTCGGGACCAGGCATGGCTGCCTCGTCCTTCTCCTTCCCTCCACCCTGGCCACATTGCAGGGCAGACACTGCCGGGCAGGTGACAGGGACACAGAGCAGGGGGCAGGACGCCCTTGGGGTCTTTCACGTGGCTGGGGGAGGGGGGGAGCTGATCAGCAGGAGGGGCTGCAGCGGGAAAGAACAGACCCAGCCCTCTGCAGACCCTGGCATCGTCCTCTGTTGGAGTCGTTCTCGGCTGACAGCTCCGAGACAACCTCATCTAGGCTCCGTGCTGGAGTCTAGGTCACTGCAGAAATGGGTTCATGGAGCTGTATCGGAGGGGAGACGCAGGCCCTGGGTCCTGGGAAGGGGGTTGTGCAGGAAGCACTGGCAGAGCCATCTTCTCTTAGACCTTGCGGGGGCACCAGGACCGGAAGCTGCAGTAGTCTGGAGACTGGGGCAGTGCGGTGCAGTGGTCACCAGTGTGGACTCAGCCTGCAGTCCTAACCCCACCGTCCAGCCCCGTAACACACTGAGATGTGTGAGTCCAGGCAGGGCAGGGAAGCCTGCTGGGAGTTACGAGAGGTTAATAATCCAAGGAATGGGTTGAGCAAACAAGCGCAGAGAGGGCAAGTCACTTGCCGATGCCACTCAGCAGGTGCTTGGCTTCGCCGCGACTTGAACCCAGGCTGTCTGACTCCAGAGTCCACCTGCTTAATGGCCATGCCCTGAAGAGGAGCTTGTAAGAGCACAGCCACCGTTAAGTGGCCTGGGTTAGCAATCCCTGGCCTGAGAAACTGTTACTAATCCTATAATCACCAATGACATGGAGCCCTGAAGGGGCCGTGCTCCCTAGATAAGCCTCCTATCTACCCTCCACAGAGGTTGGGGTGGGCACGGGGCAGGGGGTGCAGCCATCACTGAGCGCCTAACCCAGCGCCTGGGAAGCAGCGCCTGCTCAGACAGGGCTGTTCTCATCCAGCTGCTGTGGCCCCCTGAGCATACAGGACGCACAGGGAGAATGCCATCCGTCGGGGTCTTTGAGGAACTTCACTTGGTCGTAGCCCTTTTCTCTACTCAGTCACTGCTGCTGCCTTTTTTTTTTTTTAATTATGTGGAGCCAGCACTGTGGCGAAGCAGGTAAAGCCGCCACCTGCAGTGCCGGCATCCCATATGGGCATCAGTTCGAGTCCCAGCTGCACCACTTCTGATCTACCTCGCTGCTCTGGCGTGGGAAACAGTAGAAGATGGCCATGTGATTGAGCGCTTTGTGCATGTGAATACGGAGTCCTGACCTCACTGGACAGAGGGAGAAACTGAGTCGCACTGAGCCTAAGTGAGCTTGCCAAGGCGGTGGCAGTAGGCGGCCAGCCTGGACGCTGAGGTTGACAGCGCACCCAGACTGTCCGCCTGCCGCCTCCGCTTCTCCCCACGAAGAGCAGACTGGGTGGAGGCAGCGCTGTCCTGTCACCCGCCGCCCCCACCGCGAAGGCCACAGCCCGGCGGATTGACCACTGAGGCCTCCTGGCTCTGCTCCGAGGTGACCTCAGACAGCACCACGGGGTCTCGCAGAGAGGGTGCCGCTGGCTTCAGGCCTCAGGTGCAGACTGTCTCTGGCTCTTGCACGTACGTCCCACCTCCGGAGTCCATGTCAACCTCACCTGCCACGGGCGAAGAAGCCACGTCTCTGCCAAGATGGTGGCCGGAGCTTCAGAACCAGCTGGCTGCTTCCGGGCTCTCCTCCCTGTCCTGGGCTCGCCTCTGCACTTTCAGAGTACGTGCAGGGGCCAGAGTTGTGGCTTGGCGGGTCTGAGCCACCGCCTGCCACTCTGGCACTCCGGATAGTGCTGGTTCAAGTCCCGGCTGCTCCGTGACTGACCCAGCTCCCTGCTGATGCGCCCAAGTGCGTGGGCCCCTGCCACCCTCGCGGGACGTGGGAAACCCAATGGAGTTCCAGGTGCCTTGCTCACCTCCCCTGGCCCCAGGGCACGGCAGCCATTTGGGAACGGAACCAGCAGATGAAAGATCTGTCTCCCCCTCTGTCTCCATAACTCTGACTTTCAAATACATACATAGTCTTTAAAAATAAAAGTCTGAGTGTGGGACTCCTCTTCTTCACTCCCTCCAGAACCTTCTTGGAACCCTGGATAAGGTCTGAATCCCTAGCCGCGCTGCCGGGCCCTGCAGGCCTCTGCCCTCCGCCCTGGCCCAGCCACGCCCGCTTTACCTCTGCTCCTTGAACCCACCAGGTTTGTTCCCACTTCCGGGCCTTCGCTCTTGCTGTTCCCTCCTCCTGGGACACTTTTCCCTCATCTGTCCATGCACCAGGCTCGTCCTGTTCTTTCCCCCTTAGCCGATGGCTTTTCTGCCGACAGACTCCCTGCTCACTAATTAAAAGTGACCACCCAGCCACTCATCACTCTGTTCTCTTATAAATAAGTCAATCTGACTACTGCATTTATAATGGACAAGCCAGGGGGAATAGACGGTGGGAGGGAGGATTTTGTCTATTTCTGACCCGCTTAGTGCGGTGATCTGAATGTGCCTCCCGGAAGCTCTGTGTTGGAACTTAATCCCCAAAGCCAGACTTAATGGGGCTCAGGGTGGGGCCTCTGGGAGGACCAGGATCGGATGAGATCGTGGGGTCATGCCTTAATGGTTTGGGGAGTGGCCCCTTGAGGGTGTTAGTGGCTCTGTAAGAAGCGGAGAGAGAGCTTGGGCTCTTCCTGGCTCTGCCTGTGTTGCGACACCGTATGGAGGCCCCCACCAAGGGCTGAGCTGACGCTGGCTCCAGGTTCTGGTCTGGGCCTTCCCCGACCCCAGGACCGTGAGCCAGATACACTTCTGCTGTTTATAGAGCGCTCAGTCGGTGGAGTTCAGTGATGGCGGCGGGTGCCAGAGCAGCCCTGGGCTGGCAGCTGTGCCGCTGAGGGTCTTGTCTGTCTCACTCATCTCTGAGAAGCGGGGCTTGGGGCGTGGAGTTAGAGCCACTCGGCGTCGGCAGGATGGACGTATACACGCGTAGCTCTGGTACCTAAATCTGTCGATAAGTTCAATGTTCAGTGCTTGGGTGCGAGAGGTTCTTCCAGGCGTGCTGCACCGAGGTCACGTGGTGCCTTTTGTGGGATGGGGCGGGAATGCCTGGGAGCTCTCTGACCTAACCTCAGCTAGAACCCGCATTCAGTCCCATCACCCACCGAGTCTGCCTGTGCAGTCTCCACCCTGTCTCAGCCTCTGATCCAGCCCTGCCCACCCGTCTTCCCTCCTCCCTCCACGTTAACCCTCTGTCTAGTCATCGCCAGTCTGTGCCGCACACCCTGCCCGCTGACCCCTCCTCTCTAGCCTCACACACGAGGAATTCTTCACTTCGTCTGGGTCTTGGATGAGCTTGTGTAAGACAATGGTGAATTCTTCCTGGAGTGCTTGGTAGGACTCACCTACAGAACCAGCTGGGCCTAGAGCTTTAGACGAGGGGGAAAAGATCTCGAAATGCCTTTTAAGATTTTTCTTGAACATCTTTAATCAAAGTTATTTCAGGGGCCAGAGTGCGTCTGCATCCCATGTGAGTGCCAGTTGGAGTCCTGGATGCTCCACTTCCAATCCAGCTCCCTGCTAATGCTCCTGGGAAAGCAGCAGAAGATGGCCCCATGCTTGGACCCATACACCTATGAGGGACATCCAGGTGAAGCTTCTGGCTCCTGGCTTTGGCCTGGTCCAGCCCTGGCTGTTGTGGCCATTTGGGGAGTGAGCCAGTAGATGGAGGAGGGTCTCTCGCTCTGTCTCTCTGTCTCTGCCTCTCCCTCTCTGTAACTCTGCCTTTCAAATAAATCGGTAAATCTTTTTAAAAAATTATTTCAAAATCTGTGCTGTTTCACATCTGGATCGTTTTGGCTCTCCACACTTGGCCATTCCCCTTAGTCTGGCTTCCTGGCGTGGCTAGTGACTTTCGATTGAATGTTGGACATTGTGCCTGAGACAAATGAGAGTCTGTGCCTTGCATTTTCATATCCTTTGTAGGAAGCTGATGTGAGAGGGATCCCTTCCATACAGTCAGGAGCTGAGCTGGGTGCCCTCCTCCAAGGACTCAGCCTGTGATGTTATCCAGGGCCCACTGTCCCTGGCAAGCCCTGAACTCAGTTGCCTCCCCAGTATTGCAACACTGCCCCAAAGTGTGGTCCGTTCTTCAGGCTGTTTTCTAGGACTCTGTCTTATGCAACTTAAGAACCCAGTAAGGGTCTCAGAGGAGCCACGTAGCTCTGGGCTCACTCCGCTGCACTTCCTCCTTGCAGGAATGCTGCCCCTGGGGCCTGGTGCGTTGACTCAGCTCCGTGAGATCCTGGGAACTTTGCTGCCTGTCCTGCTGTCAGCCCTCTGCCTGGCCTCTTGGACCCTGCACACGGCAGACGTCTGAGGGGAAAGGCAGAAGGTTGGGTTCACCTCCCGCACCTCTCTTTTTTGGGGGGCCAAGTGCTGGCTGTGTCATGTTTTGAAGGCTGCAGAAGCTGTCTTGTTTTTCCTTTCATCTGGCCACACTAGCTGTTGCTGGTGCTGTCGCTCCCCCTCTTCGTGGAGGAACGACACAGGACCCTGCCTAGGCTTCATATCCGAGTCACGGCACCATTATGTCGCTCCCCGTCTTCGTGGGGGAACGACACAGGACCCTGCGCTGTTCTTTCGTCTGCTCGGCCCTCCCCGGGTTTGCTGCTGGTTCTTCCCGGGTTGGCTACTATCCCTTCCACCTCCGTGGAAGGGCAGTTCCCCCTGGCCACATTCCCCACTTCCGCAGGGGAGCGGCACACCGCCGGCCGGCTTTCTCGGGGGCTGCACGGGTTCCCTTTAGATGTTCCCCATAGATGTTCCCGGTGCATGCCGTTTCTCTCCTCCTTTATAGTCCTCCTCCGCCAATCCCAACTCGGCTGCCCACACGCCGAGTACGCTGCTCTCCTCCAATCAGGAGCAAGTCCTACAGCTCATTAGTTGAACTCGAGGCAGCTGTGCGGAAGCTGTTTACTTCTCTCCCAACGCCATATTGTGGGAGAGCAGATGCATAGAATAAGTCTTAATTCGAGTAACAGTCTAGTCCGGATTGCTCCCCACAGGTGCGAGCAAGGAACCACTACCGGTCACCACGCCGTGGCCGGGAGCCGCAGCCTGCCAGGATGGTTAATACTGGTCTCTACAGTGCTTGCTATCCTTGTTGCAAATTTAGTACCTCTGCTTTTCAAGGAACCTGCCCATGCTTCAGGTTTTCCCTTCTCTTTGCTGCCTGTGCAGGGTCATGTCTGAGCCACACTTGGCTCAGAGCCCCTGTCCACTGCCTGGTCCTGTGCTGCTCTGTGTTGTCTTCTGAGCAGCTGCAGTAGTAGCCGTGGTGCCTTCTGGAGGATTTGCTGTTCACACATTGTCGTAGTCCACGTAGCAATGCAGGTACCATCACTCCCATTTCACAGATGAAAAAAGGGATGCTGGGTATTATTAAATGAGATGCCTGAGGTCACCCAGCCACTGGCAGAACTAGCATTTGAGGCCCAGCCCGCCGGGTCGAGCAGGTTGCCAAAGCAGAAGTGGGGCTGATCAGCTGGCAGCCCTGGTCCGATGGCATCATTAGCGCATCTGGGCTGCGTGAGCCTGGCTTCCTCCGTCGTGTAAGTCCTTTCATTAACCTGCTCAACCTCCTCCTTCCCAAAGGAACCTCTAATTCTTCCAAAAAATACCAAGGTGGTTCCTTCGCAGTAACATCTCCTGATCGTTTTGGAAGAGAACGGGGCCTCTGTCCTCGCCGATGGGCGTTAATAAACGTTTCACCCGCACCCAAGGCAGCTGAGGTCACACAGGGTCAGCCGTGGGCAATGCCACCGATCAGCCGGGAAGCCTAGGGCAGGGCAGGTGCTTCACCCCCTGTGCCTCGTGTTCCCCAGCTGCGGGGTGGGGGTAATGATAACCCCTCCCTCCCCGGGAGTTGCTCAGAGGGGTTTAGCCCAGTGCAGGAAACACAGTGAGTGCTGGATACGCTGGGCGTGTCACTGTCATGGCCACGCGTGGTTACGAGCTGACTGGCTTAATTATGAGTGTCGTGGGCGATGGTATTAGCCAGTACCTCCGGAAGGGGGCGAACACTCTGCAGATTACAGCTCTGGACCAGCGTTCCCTTCAGTACCGTTGCTCTCTGCAGTGAGGATTTGGTGGCCCTGGCAGCATCTTAAGTTGGTGATGTAGAGAAATGAAAAAAGGAGAGTGGGTGAGTGTAATGGGGCCCCGGTGGCCCGTGAAAGGATCCCGGCCATGTTCTGTTCTGGCATCTGCCACTGGGAACTCACAAAGGCCTCGGCTCTGTTTTCCGTTTTGGCATTTGAGATGGCGCTCGGGCTGTGGGGATGCCTGGGTGGCCCTCGCCATCAGTGATGGCTCATGTCTGCTCACGTGGCCCGAGCCGGGCTTCTACCTCTACCGAGAAACATCACAACTCTCCCTGAGTGCCCCTGGGTGTCACTTTGCTACTCTGGAGGGGGCCAGTGGGAGGAGCTAGAAGGAGGAACTTAGGAATGGCAAGCTTGGCTCCGACAGGCTCTGCACCCGGCGGGAGGTGGTACTCCCTGAGCAGGCGGCTGCTCCACGCTGCCTCCCCAGTGCAGGGGGCTCGGCTCCCGGCCCCACACCCGGCTCCTTCCACCCTCACGGTGAGGCAGGCGGCCAGGCTCCATCTTACCCAGGGGGAGCCCGAGCAGTTTGTCCAGGGACTCGTGGCTGGGAAGGGCAGGGACCGGGGTTCACCCCTGGGCTGCTCTTCCTGCCGCACATGGCCTCGCTCTCTGGAAAGTGAAGGAGGCTGCAGGTTAAGGAAAGGGGAGGTTCCCCCAGCTCTCAGAGGCCACTCGCACCCCGGGATCCTGCAAAAAGGCGCTAGCTGCCCACTCCCCACCCGCGGGTCACAGCAGCTCCCTGTGTCGTGTGCTCAGATGCTTGGGCTGTCGGGGTGTGAGCAGCTCCAGCCCACGCGTCTGCACACGACACAGCGGGCTGCCTCCCCATAGCAGCAAAGATTTCAGCTTCACCCCTGCAAACCTCTTCTCTCGGCCTCTACACTCTCCCCTGCCTCCCCAGCGAGCACCGTGAGACGCCGCACCTCAGAGCGGCTGGGGGTGCACAGCTCACAGGTGCGGTGGGGCTGTTGTTCTAAAGCTTCTGGCTCTTTCGACACTATTTTATCACTTCTGAGTCCCTACCAGGACCCCTGGCAGAAGGCGGCTATTTTAGGGATGGTGGTGTTTTCTCCTGGGAAATTCGTTTTGCCACCTCTGTGCTGTGTGATCTTAGTCATGAAAAGGACTCCTTGCGTCCTGGAGCAGTGCTCACTGTCCTGGTCCCCTTTCACGCACATCACCGCGTCCGCCAGAGCCCTGCGGAGGAGCCGGTGTGGCTATAATGGCCAGGTCCGAGCCAGGCCAGGTCCAGGAGCTTCATCTGTGTCTCCCGCACGGGTAGCAGGTGCCCAAACACTTGGGCCATCCTCCACTGCTTTTCCCAGGCAAGGAGCTGGATCAGAAGTAGAGCAGCCAGGACCCGAACCAGTGCCCAGATGGGATGATGGCATCGCAGGCAGCTTTATCCACGACGCCACAACACCGGCCCCCGATTCACCCATTTTACAGATGATGAAACTGAGGCTGGCAGAGAGGATCTCAGAGTTGAGTCCTGATTAAGGTGGGCTGCCGAGGCATTTGTTCAAGGTGATGTTCAGTGGTGAAGAACTGTCATGGGCCCAGAGAGGGACAGGGACTTGCTTGTCGCATGGCAGGGCATAACCACTACGCTAGCCAGGGCAGTTAGCAGGGGCTCCTTTTTCCTGCAGATAGGGGGCTTCTGAGGAAATGCCACTTCGGCCAAAGCTCGGCCTTCAGTCACACGGCGTCTGTGTGGTTTGCATAGCGACGGTGCCTTCCTGCTCATTGCTCTAGTGGGACTTCGGCCTCGGCTGCCATGCGTGGATTTTTGAATGGGCTCGTTCTTGCTGTGCAGCCACCCTGGGCATCGCAGCGTCTCTGACTTCTACCCGTTAGATGCCAGTAGCACCCCGGTCCTGGCCATCAAAACCGTGCCCACATTGCCAGATGTCAAGAGTTGGTAGGACAGGGGTTGGCGCGAACGCGTAGCAGGTAAAGCCACCACCTGCAGTGCCGGCGTCCCACCTGGGTGCCGCTTCGAGTCCCTGACGCTCCGGGAAAGGCTGCGGGATCTGCGGGGCGTCCTTGCGCTCCCTGGGGAGCTCAGCCCTGGCTTCCGGAAGCCCCGAGTCTGGGAGAGCCTCTGGGAACAGAGGGCAAACGCAACCCCATGGCCTGTGCGCGCCCAGCGGCCCCCACCCTCCGGGGCTGCTCCTGAGCCTGTTTGGCTCTGACTTTGCAGGGACTCAATCAAGGCCCCGCAGGGAGGAAGGGGCGGAGGCCGGACCACGTCTGGGGCAGCAGGGCCACCACGGCCACGGCCTGGTCACTGCAGGAGGGGCTTTGTGCTCCCTCTACTCCGACTGCTTAAAGGATCCGCCCCCGAGCTGAAGGTGGTCCCCAGGGATCCCCCCCCCCCCAGCTGACCAGGTCCCCGGGGGCAGCAAGGTTGAAGCACTGCTTGTTTTTTTCTTTTTGTGAATCTTGAAAAGCGGAGGCAAAGGGCAGGCATCGTGGCAACGTGAGTGGTTTGTGATGACGGCGTCAGTGTCCCGGCGGCTCTGTTCCTGACCCAGCTCCCTGTTAGCGTGTCCGCCACGACAGCGGAGGATGAGCCAGTGCTGCCCGTGTGACAGCCCCGGATGTGGTTCTCGGTTCCTGGCTTTGGCCTGGTCCTGGCTGGACAGACAGGTGGGGAGTGAGCCAGCAGATGGAAGGTCTCTCTCCCCCTCTCCCCCTCTCTCCCCCTCTCTCCCCCTCTCTCCCCCTCTTCCCCTCTCCCTCTCTCTCTCCCTCCCTCTCTCTCTCCCTCCCCCTCTCTCCCCCTCTCCCCCCTCCCCCTCTCCCCCTCTCTCCCCCTCTCTCCCAAGCACTTGGGCCATCCTCCACTGCACTCCCGGGCCACAGCAGAGAGCTGGCCTGGAAGAGGAGCAACCGGGACTAGAACCCGGGGTGCTGGCACTGCAGGCAGAGGATTAGCCTAGTGAGCTGCAGTGCCGGCTGCCCAGTAGCAATGCTACGTTCCTCTCTTCCTGAGGCAGCCTGCACGTGCCTAAGGGGTGAGTGGGTGGCTGCTCGGCCATCTGATAACCAGGCTCTGTATCTCTTGTTCTGCCATCTTCCACTCATGTTTTGTATCTCATGGCACGGTGTGGCTGCTATAGCTCCTGCCACCACCACTTCATTCCAACCATTGCTATCATGTCTGCTTGCCTGCCAAGGGTAAATGGAAAAGAGCATACACTTCCCTTTAAGGGCATGATGCGAAAGTTGGACACATCACTTTTAGTCCCATACCGTTGGGAAGCACCCAGGTACAAGGCCACACTCAGGTGCAGGCCAAGTTGCAATTATTTTCGTTCTAAAGATCATGTTCCCAGCTAAGATGTGTGGTTTCTGCTTCAGGGAGAGAAGAGAATGAGTTTAGCAAATTTTAACACGTGCTAAATCTGGCCGGGCCCCGAAAGGGTGTTGATAAGGAGATTCTTCACACACTCCTGGAGGTGTAAAACACTTTGTGGTAATGAAAAGCACTGCACAGCACTGCTCCTCGCTGGTCTCCATCTGCTCCGTCTCAGCCGCTCACGGTGTGATGCTGGCCTCAGTCTCTCCATCTGTGTCATGGGTTTGTGGTGAGGAGTAAATGAACGCAAAACATTTGCAGCAACCAGAAACCTCCCCAGACAGTGCCACGTGTCTCCTGGGGGGGGGGGCAGGTCGCCCCCCTGAGGACCACTGCTCCAAGGCAGCAGGGAAGGCGAGGAAGCTGTTCCCGGGGACATTTGTGTCTCTTCAGGGAGCAAATCCTTTCTCAGATCGTCCCAAGCACGAGACCCGCCTTCCCTGCTCGGCCTCGGGGGACCGCGTGTCCACTGTCTCCTGCCAGGGGCTTCCCTGGAGGAGGTGGGGACAGAGGGCAGAGCAGAGCCCAGGCTCGGACTGACTCTCTGAGCTTCCCTCCATGTGGGAGGCTCGGGGGAGCCACCCAGGTGGGGTCAGGCTGGGAGCTGGGCCAGGCGACTGTAGCGGCCTCCAGTGCTCGGAGGGCTGGCTTGAGAGGGAGGCTGTGGGCCACCTCTGTCCACACCCCCGTGCCGCCTCCTTTGTCACTTTTCTCCTGGCTGTCACCATCTGGGCAGACCTGCTGCTGCTGGGTGTGCCGATGCTGCAGAGACTAGAAAGGGAAAAAAGGAACAACCCATTCCCCCCGCTCTGCACCCAGAGTACCCCGGATGCGAGCCGGTGCTTCCCGGTGCAGGGCAGTGAGGCCAAGGTCATCTGCTACATCAAGGGTCCCACGCTGCACTTGGGAGCTGCCACCAGCTTCCTGGGAGTCGAGGGCCCTTGGCATGGGGCAGGCTTCTTGACTGCTGCATCACCGCTGCTGCCGAATGTTCTAGAAGCCGGCCGATCCAGCATGGCCGCCGGGACTCCACGTTCCCGCCAGAGGCAGGTGCACCTGCTTCCCCGGGGCTGCCTAGAGGCTCCTCACAACTTCTGGCGGTCGCTGTAAGCAACTAGTGCCCGGTGCCGGGTTCCTTTCTCTCTGGCATAAGTCGGGCAGCTCGCTCTCCCTGCCGTTGGTCCCTGATGGCTGAGATCATGCTGTAGCCTGCACGGCACCGACTCCCTGCTACGGAGGAAGGAACTGCGGGAGCCACACTGGTGGGTCAGGGTCGGAGGCACCGTACAAGGCCAACCTCTGTCTTCCTGCTGAGCCTCTCCTGGAGTGAGAGTGTGGCCTGACCCACGCTGGATCTGCAACACATCCGAGCCCCGGCCCCGTGTGTTTCCTTGTGAGCTTACAAAGCGGTCGTGGTCCTCCCCTGGGGTCTGTCGGGGACAATGGCTATGACCCCCAACGCCCTGCACCTGCACACCAGCTCCATGGTGCTGTGGGGTAGGTGACTGCTCCCGATTCTCCCCTGACGCTGGCACTCGGGCCGTCTAATGTTGCCTTTCCAGACACATTCTCAGGAAGCCGGATCAGAAGCAGGGCAGTCGGGACTCGAACTGGCTTTTTTATGGGATGTCAGCGTTGCCAGTGGTAACAACCCCTGCACTGCAATGCAGGTGCCTGCTATTTGTCCTGACGCCTCAACTTTGCTGTTGTAATGTGGAAATAGCCGTGGACAGCAGTCAAGCCAGCAATGGGGCCATCCTCTAATCAAACTTTATCGATAAAAACAGGCAGCCGAATTTACAAACACAAGGCTGTGTTGGCAGAGCCTGTGATAGAGTATTCCTTTGTACAAACACAATCACTGCTGCATCTACTCTACGACTGATGAGCTGGGGGGGGGGGGGTTCAGTCTGAGACCACTCACCAATGGTGCTACCACGAGCATTCTTGTCCACAGGTTTAGTAAACATGTCTGTATTTCTGTCCCGTCTGTAGGAAATAGCCTCACCTACCCACCCGAGGGAAGGACTCGGGCTCCGAGAGTGCAGGGAAAGCAAGACTTGCTCATCGGTCTTGCAGGATCAGGTGTCTGGCGCGCAGGCACGGCTGGAGCAGTTACACAAGCCCTTGATATCCTAGCGCGCACTTCCCTTCCCTCATTCCTCGCTGGCTGCGAACTATGGGGTGTGCGGTCTGCCCCAGTGTCCCCTAAGTTACAAAGTTACCTTCCTCTTTGCTTCTGTGATTTAATTGTGTCCTGTGCGGTGGCTACTCTGTAGCATCCTGTTTGCCTGGTGAGATTTGCTACATCTGCAAGTCAGCTAACAGCGATTTTCCATTCTGACCCGCAGACCTTTTCTTACAGTGTCTCAGTGGACCAGCGAGGTCAGAAGTTGTGTATCTGCTCCGCTTTGGGAGACACTGTCAAATAGTTCTCAGTTCTCCAAACAGCCCCTGCCTCCACCCCCGGCCAGCAGGGCATGGCATCCGGCGCCTCACCTTGCCAACGCTTGCTATTTTCGCCCTGACCTTTCGGGTGGTGTGTGGCGGTATCGCTCTTTGGTTTTAATTTGCATTCCCCTGATAAGTCGTGAAGCTGAGAACTTTTCTCCATGTTTTATAACCATTTTGGATATCTCCTCGCTACGGTGCCTGTTCCAATAACATTTTATGCCTTTTATTTGCATAAACTTTATTCCATCTTGGTGATAAATCTGCTGCTGTATTCTCTCCTTCGGAGAGTGGGGTCCTCCTTCCCACAACCCCTGAGTCTTCAGGAGCCTGGGTCCCACATGAGTAGCTTCTTTGCCGTTCATCACGGGGTCTGTGAGATATTCGCCCAGTCCAAGTTGTTTCAGGTTCACTTCCTTTAAGAAAGTCGAGCTTGCCCTGCATGTGCAACTGCCTGTTTTAAAATGCAGACACCAAGAAGCTGAAATTGTTAGAGATCAGGATTACCTTGAACTTGGAAGGTGGGCCTTTCTGATTCTCAGACCAAGGGAGCACAGAGGTGTCCTGGCACACAGTGATGTAATTGGTTGTCACCGAACTTGACCCCACGGACCTGGCCCGGGTTCCTTGGTTCCCCTATCATCTTGCACAGGACCTCGCTCCCTAAGTCACATGGGAGTCAACCATTTTTTAAAAAAGATTTATTTGAAAAGCAGAGCTATGGTGGGGAGGGCAAGGTCTCCATCCACTGGTTCTCTCCCCAAATGGCCCCATCAGCCAGAGCTGGGCCAGGCCAAAGCCAGGGGCCAGGAGCTCCCCCAGGTCTTCCACACGCGTGGCAGGGCCCATGCACTCGAGCCGCATTCTGCCATGTTCCCAGATACTTTAGCAGGGAGGGAGCTGGACTGGAAGTAGAATAGCCGGGACTTGAACCAGTGCTCGTATGGGATGCCAGCACTGCAGGTGGCGGCTCAGCCTGCTACGCCTTAGTGCCAGCACCTGCTGGAGTTTCTGGAAGAGCAGCTCAAAGAAGAGCCCGTTCCGAACACACATGAACACCACCTCTACGAGTTCCTCCCCACTCCTCCCTTCCGTGCACAGTAGGGGCCGGGAAGGCACCTGCTCCTCACCTCCCACGTTCACCCGAGGTGAAGCAAAGCCACCTCCAGTTCAGGGTCACAGGCTCTCTGGCTCTGGGCCCCTGTCCCCCATCTCCCCATGTCTCTCTCTCCCTCCCTCCCCGTGGCTGTTGGGTTTTCCTGCTGCGACTCCACAGCCCCCTCGCCAGCACGCCTCGTGTTGATCGGTACAATCCCACCGGGGTCTGTCGCAGTAGAGGAAGAGCTGCGAGGAAGCTGGTGGGGTCGCCTTCAGAACTGGGGAGGAGGAGGCGGGGCCTGCGCCCACTGCCCCGGCTCTGTCCTGGCCACGCCGGGGCCCTGGGTCCGTGGGAGTCAATACCATTTTACTTTTCTTTAAAGGGAAGACAAGTTGCTCTCTGAGCAGAGGAGCGCCTCTGAGTGGGCTCTTGAAGGAGGGACACTGTGCCCACAGCTGTCAAGGAGCTCACACTGGAAGCTTCTATCGACCGAGGACTCACGGCGGGGGGGGGGGGGTTAGGGCTCCCAAGAGTGCCCCTCCCAGGTTCAGGGACTTCCTGGGAGTACGCGGCACATGGTGGCACCTGTGGCTGCGGCGTATGGCGAGAGGAGACGGAGCATGAGCAGCACAGGGAGAAGTCACGTGAAGCAGAGTCTCAGACCTCACCCAATGGGGCCACCTAGGGACTGCGAGATCACGTGTGCGATTCTGCACACCGGGGAGCCCAGCAGGGCCTCTGCACCCAGGGCTTTCTGGGGGCTGATCCCGAGGCACCCCCTCCCTGGCATGTGTCAAGTTCCTGGAAGGAAAGCAAGGGGTTCGGCGTGAATCACAGCGTTCGTGCAAGTGGGTTTGGCACAGTGAGTGCCTCTGGTCAGGGCATAGCAGGCCCCCGAACCGCACCCCCCCCCCCCCACACCAGATGCTGGTGGAAAGCTGGCCATGGGAGCCGTCTCTTCTGGGGACAGCAGTCAGGCCCACCGTGCTCCTTGGTTCCTGCATTTAAAGTTAATGAACCCATCAGCCACCCGTGGCAGCCTGACCCTCGGTCCCCATTTGGAGGGAGAGAAAGCAAGGCTGAGAGAGGCAGGAGGCCCTGCTCCGAGCCAGTTTGTGATCACCCCGGGCGGGGACTCCGCGAGACCACAGCCGTCATCATAGTACTTAACCCTTAGCAGACAGCGTTCCCGAGCATGTGTCCTCGCCCTGTGAGATGTTGTGTTGTCATTACCCACGTTTTACAGAACAGAACACTGGGGGATGGGGCGACCGGAAGCCGTGCTGCTCACGCGGACGTGGCCGTGGTGGGTGCTGTTAGGTCCAGGCACCGCCAGGTCTCCTTTCCGGCTGATCACTAGGTCTCGCCTGTCTGTTGGCCGGCTCTGTGGCAGCCCCAGAACGCGCAGGACGGACTGCTTGGAAGGAGCCCTGAGGTTTCTCCGGCCCCACCTCGGGTGGAGGAGACCCAGTTGTTGGCGTGGGACAAGGAGGCAGATGTGTGGACCCTTGCAGCCATACACAGGGCACCCCGATGTCACACACGCGGTGGTTCCACCGCTGTCACCGTCCTGAGGGGACACGCGCCCTGCCCACCCTGGAGGAAGTCGCTGCTCGAGCCCACGTGCAGCAAGGCGCGCTCAGTGTCCGCCGCTGACGCCGTCCCACGGAGTTCTCACCCATCAGAGTGCTGCGAGGTCTGATGGGGTCCTCGGTTCTCCACCCTGCAGCTTCCAGACCGCTGGGCGAGAGGCAGGGAGGGGCTGCCGGTGAGGCCCTCGCAGCCGTGCTGGTGCTGCGGCACCGTCCACCCGGCCCACGTGTCTCCAGTACCTTTGCGGCCCTAGCGCACCTGACGCTCCAGCCCCGGCCAGCCACCCTGGGCAGCTTCGGTTTCTGACCCTGTAGCAAGCCCATGTCGGGGCGCTGCGATTCCCTGCACTGAGAGGCGGCCCCCATACCCCAGGGACTGCTTCTGGGCCCAGCCTGTGGCCGTAAACTCCCATGGAATGTGGGGGAAGGCCTGGGGGACCGGCTCAGCGGAGCCTGGACCACTCCTGCCTCTGACAGTGCTATAAGCCCCCTTTCCCCATGTCCTCTTCCTGCTTTGGGTGCAGCTGACTCCACCCCCTTTGTCATGTCCTGGGTCCTGATTGGTTTATGGGGTCCATTTTCCTGCACAACCATTGGGTCACAGGCTTGCATGTGACCTTGAAGGTCCAATCAGGGGGCGTCTTGTTTGGAGCAGGTTCTGCTCCTGGGAGCGTTGGCCGCAGGCCGCTGTGCTGAGGGGTGGTCATGGGTGGGATTGTTGCAACTCGGGCTCACCGAGCCCGGGAGCCTGCTCTGACCCGCACTTTGCACGAGACGAGTCCCCTGTGTGGCTGCGTCACTTGCAATGGAAAAGTCCTGTCGCTGCCATGCGCCTTCATGGGGCCACGCTTCCATGTTTGCCCTGGAGCGCACAGCCGGCTCTCCGTGCCCCCAGCGTCTCGGACGCCCCAGGCCTTTAATCACTGTGGAAGTCAGGATGAGACTTCTCTCATGGACCATCCAGTCTCGCCGAAAGATGGGACACGGCGTGACTGTAAAGGAGGCGCGAGATGGCTGTGACCGGCCCAGGGCCGCTTCTCGGGCAGCACTGGAATCCGCGGCCCTCCTCTCCTGGCAGCGGCTTACAAAGGGCAGACGGCAGGTGCCAGCACGACACAGGGCCCTGCTGGGCTTTGGTCAAAGATTCATGGGACAAAAGGGAGGGAGTTTCCTTTAAAAACGAGCTGGAGGCGTTATGACAAGTAGGAGACGGCAACCCTGGAAATTATGGAAAAGAGTGGCCATGGCTGTGTGCCAATAAAGCCTCCCTCCTTCAGGGAGGGTCAAGGCCCATGAGGGCCCTCCTTGCCCCAGCCATGGGCCCGGGCCTTTGGGATGAGCCCCCTTTGCATACAAGGAAGTGCAGGCTTGGAGAGGGAGAGGTCCAAGACCTGTCATTCACTGCCGTGCAGCCAGCACTGGAACTCAGGTCTTGGCGACCACCCAAACTCTTCCTCCTCCACGGAACTGCCTCTCCCCCAGCACCGACCAAAATAACCCCCACGCGGCCCGCGAATGGGGCGCCGTCCAAAGTGATTCATTGCCTGCCTTGCTTCCCGCCACCCCGCGTTTCCTTTCCTGATGCCACGGTGCAGAGCTGAAACAGCCTGGTATTTAAACTTGCCAGTGGCAGATGGGGGTGGGGGTGGCGGTGGGGGCCGTCTTGGCCCCCTAGAGCACGAAGGATGGGAGGCTGGACCCCACCCCCTGGCTGCTGAGGCTGGCAGGAGCCCCCCAAGGCCAGATGCTCCCCCAACCTGAAAGGGGAGGGGTGGGGGGCGCACGCCCACGTCCCCCGCTTCCCAGCTCCTGAACCGGTGCTGGAGCAGGCGGGAAGGTATGCTTTTCCTAGCACGTAAATGTCACTTTACTTCTTGCCTTCCTTTTATATCAGCCCGATCAGAAAGTGGCTGCCGTCTCCAAAGGCAGCGTGCCGGTTCCAGCTCCGTAGCAGATGATCCTGACAGCTTGCGTCCTGCCCACCTCTGCGCCCTGCCACCGTCTGGGCCGGGCGCGGGAGGGGTGAGCGGCAGGTGGCCCTCCACCTGCCCGGCGGGCCCTGTGCCACGCAGCCTAGTCTGGGCCCCTCCTGATGGGACTGGACTCCTGGAATGAATTCAGGCTCGGGGAGTTAGCGGCAGAGGTGCGCGATTTTTCTTTCAGTCCAGCAGTTAGCCGTGTCTGCGGATTTTTCCTAACCTAGTTGCTTCTAAAAACGGACCCTCAATTCCCCAAGGGGGCTGCTACCACCTCTGCATGTGGGTTGTGCGTTTTGGGAGGGGCTGGACTCTTCCCCTCCCCCCAAGTTTTCATGGGTGGTCTGATTACCTAGGCCTGCCGTTTGGTGCGTTCTTTCTCTGAACCACCTTGGCGCTCCGGGTGTGAACAGGAAACCCTAGCGGGGCCCGCAAGATCTGGCTTGGGACTTTGATGAGAATTCCTGGAGCGAGGGAGTGGGGAGTGCTCTACTGAGAAGTGGCTGGGAGGAGAAAGATGAACCCGGGAGCTGCCAGCAGGGGGCGTTCTGGAGAGACTGCCTTGCACCCGACCCAACTGGGGAAAGGTTGGGGGAGGGGAGGGAGGGATGGAGCACTCCACCTGGCAGGCGGAAAGGTGGGGAGGGGAGGGATGGCGTTCTGATGACATCACGTGAGCCCCTAGATCTGGCCATTCCTGAAGTTACTGCATGTCGGATTTGGGGTCTGTATCAGTTCTATGGCAAGAGCGTCAGTTCTATGGCAAGAGCGTCGCCCGATGCCTGTCTTCTGTGGCCCTGGCCGCATAGAGCAGCCTCATCTCCTGTCCCTCACAGGTCACAGCTCCCTGGGGGGAAAGGTGTGCAGAACATAGACCCGTCTCTTCCCACCTGTAAGGGTCATCTGGGGATCCCCTAAAGGACACTCAGAGTGTGAGGATCAGAGCTGGACGGAGCTGGCGGTGAGGGGGAGGGGCAGGACTCTGGGGACCATGGGGGAAGAAGCCTGAAGGCGCCCCCTTGCCTTATGTGGGGGGCTTCAGCCCTGCTGGTGGCTGTCAGCAAAGGGCGCCACCCTCCTGCTCAGTCACTCCCAGAATCGCGCTGACAGCAGCAATAGTGGATGGAGGGCTGGGGGGAGGGGGCGTCTGCAGTGCTCTGTCCCGTAGGACCCCTGTGGTGTGGCGAGGTCTCTCACCACTCGTCTGTAGGATGGGAATAGCAGTGCCACCAGCTTCCAAGGGTCGTCAGAGGGCCTGACATCAGCACACAGCCCACACACGTCTGCCAGCGTGGTGGTTCCAGGGACGCGTGAATCCCAGTTCCGTGGGGCGCATCAGCGTGACACAGAGCTAGAGCAGCAGGTTGGCTTCAGGTTGTATAGGTGCTGATCGGCAAGATGGGCAAAAGCCAGGACAAGAGGCTCTGGGCGCCCAGGAGAGGCGTCCACCCTGTAGGTGTATTCAGGGCAGGCTTCCTGGAGCAGGCGGCTGCTGAGCGGAGTCCTGGGGGTTGAAGGGAGCAGGCGGCTGCTGAGCAGCACAGGAGGCCCAGCGAGGGCTGCAGGTGTGCCCGCTGCTGTTCCTAGTCTGTGGGATACGAGGAGCGTGGAGAGACTTGGGAGCCTGCAGGGAGACACGATGGCAAGGGTCGCGTGGAGCCCGGGGGGCAGTGGGGAGCGCTGGGAAGGGCTGCACATCAGACTGAGCTGTGGCAGGTCCACGCCGACACTGGGGGGCGGGGGCAGCAGGACGCATTGCTATGGGGTCCCGGGCCTGGGGGGCGGCCATCTGGAGGGGAGGGGTCTCAGCCCTCAGCGCCAGGGCACCACAGTGCCCTCTGGTCTTTAGCTTCCCTTTGCTGGGATTTGTAACAGATCACAGGTGTCTTGCAGCATGGCAGGCTGTCTTCCAGGCTCTGCTAATGCTGATGTCCTCTCTCCCCAGGTTGGCCTCAGCCGTCTCATCCAGGAGGCCAGACCTGGGCTTGTTCTGCCTCGATCGGCTGTTGTCTCATTTGCAAGTTGTCTCCTTCCCAAATATTGAGCCCAACTCTTAGCCACGGACCTGATTCTCAGGTTCTCCTGGGATCGTAGCAGACGCTTGATCTTCGAGTGGTCCTGGCCCACTTCCTGGGTGCTCACAGAAGCCCCGGGGGGGGGGGGACCAGGCTGGATGGACGGTGCTCGGTTCTGAGATAGCAGAACGTAACTTTCCCAGGATCGTGCAGCAAACGCTGCAGTGGGCGTTCAACTCCCGGTCTTTTCCCAAATAAACCTCTGGACAAATCAGACCAGGGAAAAGTGGGAAAGAACACTTTCCATGTGGTCTCCACCGAGCTCTGTCCGTGGCTCACGGCTTACGTCTCCATGGTGCTGCGTCACAGCTAAGGAGGCCGCACTGGGGCGTGCAAGGCTGAGTCACGGTCCCCCAGCGACGTCCCGGTCTCGACCTCGGCGCCTGTGCATCCGTGACCCTGGATGGCAACCAAAGGCCTCCGCAAGCAGGTGCAGCCCTGTGTGCGCGGCACCACAGACGGGGAGCGGGGGAGGGGCTGCCCACCTGAAGGGAACGTGGGGGTCTGTGATGATCAGAGGTGGGAGGAGAGGAAAAGCATTGCCACTTCTCTAAACAGTGAGAGTCCCAGCGGTTCACGGGCAGGCGGCCGTCCGGACATGGGCATCGGGTGTCCTTCCTATAGTGGACGCTCTGTGGTGACGCACACAGGGCTGTACCTGTTTGTCGAGAAGGACTTTCTGTGGTGCGCTCGGCTCACGTGGACTCCGATTCTGTGGGCTGAGCGCGGCTGGCACCCACAACACTGAGCGAGGGCAGCCCAGCAGCCATGGGGCTTGGGTGCCAAGGGGTCACCTTAATGACCCAGGCAGTTTTTTGAAATGTTTATTTTAATTCATTTGAAAGGCAGAATGACAGAGAGAGAGAGGAAGACCCCTGGTTCACCCCCCCAAAACTCACAATAGCCAGGGCTGGGCTAAGCTAACGCCTGGAGCCAGGAACTCCATCAGGGGCTGGGCCAGGCCAAAGCCAGGGGCCCAGAATTCAACGTGGGTGTCCCACGTGGGCGGCAGGAGCCCAAGAACTTGAGCCATCGTCGGCCGCCTCCCAGGGTGTGTGCCGGGAGGAAGCTGGATCGGCGGCACAGACGGGGCTGGAAGCCAGGCCCTGAGATAAACCAGCCGCCCGTCCCCTGTCGCCACAGCACACAGCCGCGACTAAGCCAGCGTCACGGTCATCTCGGCTGTAAACACTGAGCCAAAGCAACACATGGGGTGAGCATTCAGGAGCCCCCAAGGGCCGCGATCAGGGCGATTGCTCAGAGCTCCGGTCTCCTGCACGGTGCGGGCAGTGGAGCCGGCCGACTCCAGCCTGCAGCTCCCTCCCTCCTGCTGCCTGCATCTGCCTGTGACCGTGGAGCAGCCCCGGGGAAGAGATGGGCGTCTGTCTCCTCGCTCTCAGGACCGGGACACCTGTAGCAACAGGACTGCTTTCCTCGGGTCAGAAGCTCGGAGCTCACAAGGATTCTGTTGGACAGCACCTGTGAGCCCCTGAGCTCTGTGCACAGCCCTGAGTGTGCTCCTCGGTCCTCCTCAGTCACTGGGGGGAGTGAGAGCTGCAGGTGCAGCCACAGGAGCCCCGGCACACAGGTGGTCACAGTTGATAGGGCTTTTTAAAAAGATTGAGTTATCTGGAAAGAGTTATGGGGAGAGCGATCGATCTTCTATCAACTGCTTCACTCCCTCAGTGGCCTCAACAGCCAAGGCTGAAACCAGGAACCTGAAACTCCTCCCGGTCTCTCATGGGGGTGGCAGGGGCCCAAGCACTTGGGCCGACTTCTGCTGCCTTCCCAGGTGCATTAGCGGGGAGCTGGATCGGAAGCAGAGCAGCCAGGACTTGAACCGGCGCTCATCGGGGATGCTGGCTGTGCCTCGTGCCAGCCCATGGATTTGATTTCTACACACGAGTCAGCTTTGTTTCATTTAGCCCCGGATGGGATGGCCACCCCTGTGTTATAGCAGAATTAACAAGGGTCCAGCAGGGCCACACAGGCAGCTGAGGCCGCGTGGATCTATCAGTACAGAGCCAGGCCTGGTCACGGGCCCCCACTCTCCTGCCCAGGGTCAGCACCAGGGCTGGGCCTGCAGGCATCAGTGGGAGTGCTAACTGCAGGTGCGAAAGATAAAAGATGCAAAGAGCTCAATCCAGAGGATAAATTATATCTGAATGCAAAATTTTTAAATCAAAATTAATGCAGAAGGAATCCACGGTTAAGATCCCTGAGGCAAAATAGCACATTTTCACACCAAACCGGATTGTTCTGGTTGGTTTTCTGCTTAGATGCCTGTGCAGCTCACCGCGGCGCCTGAGCCTGCGCTGGCTGCGTTCCCCAGCAGGCTGGGGTGGTCGGCGGCCCGGGCATCCTCCATATGAGGGGAGGGCGCCCCCCTCCAGCTGCCAGCCGAGCAGCGGGCTGGATTCTCGCTGGCCTGGGTGAGCGGCCGCCTCTGGAGCTGCGAGTGACCTGCAGCCTGCCCCCATGTGCGAGGCCAGTTGGGGAGGGGTGGCAGCCCCCAGATGTCAGGAGCTGCAGTGCTACACAGAGGACAGGGCGTGGCGTGCCACAGGTCCCCCCATTGCCATTGCCGTGGGCAGTGGCCTGCACCCAGTGGTGCCAGGTGGGCTGAGGGAAGAGTGATTGGGCCAGAGCCCCTTGCCAGGCTGGCCCAGGCCCCCGCCCTGGTGCTGCCCTCCGCTCCAGCCTGCTCCGCGTGGTTGCATTCCACTCTGCCTCCTGCAGAGCCATCTGGCCGAACTTCTGGGTCAGTGACAGACGGGAGCTTTTGCCGAGAGCGGCCTCTTTTTACCCGGATGCCAGAGCGCTTTGTACTCTGTCCCGCCCCTCAGCAGAGGCTTCTGGGGGAGGAGAGCCAGGTGCTGCAACAATCCCACTCCCTGGGGCAGACACAGCGGCGTGGGGAGGTCTGTGCGACACGGCGCGAGCAGCAGGAAGCTTCTAGAACATGCAGCTCAGCCAGCAAAGACAGCAGGAGTCCGGGGCGAGGTTCCTTCCACAGGGAGTGTACGGGCGCTGGGCGCTCTCCCCGATTGCCCTAGACCCCAGCACTCCCTACTGTCTATATCCTGTCCACTCTGTTCCTTGTTACCTGTCTTGCTACTGCAGAGGCCGGGCCTGGCTCTCTCCTACCCCCGGGAAGCCAAGCTCTGCATCCTAGGATCAGAGCTTGTGAAAATGAGAGGGGGGAGGGGAGCCCCCGGCTCTCGGCCCCCCAGCCGCCTCTGGGGTTCAGCATGTGCCCGCTGCTCCCCCCAGCCCCCGGCCTGGGAGCCCCTCTGCAGGGGGCGCTCCCTGCCCCATCAGTGCTGAACTCCGCCGTGTGATTCGGCTTAGGCAGCAGCAGGTGGCTGGCAGTGACCTTGTGCCAGACCTGAGCCTGGGCCTTAGGCGGCACCGAATATTTCCACTCACGCTGGCCTTCCGGGAGCCTCGGCTTCACTCACGACAGCAACGGACTCCAGGGCCCGGGATGAACGCACGTGGAGAGAAGCCGTCTGCCTTCCCAGTCACCTTTGCGCCTGTCATCCGCCGCTGGGTTCTGGAAGGCTCATCACACAGCTGGAGCTGACAGATGCAGGGCTCGGGGTTCCAGGTAGACGGTGAGCGGAGTGAGTGTCAGCGGCTTTGGGATAGGACAGAGCTGGGGCCAGGTGGGGCTTGGGTGGCCCTGGTGAGATCCCGTAGTTGTCAGCAGTGAGCCTGCTGCAGCCTCCTGCCGTGATGACCAGCTACAGCGCCCCTCGCAGGCCGTACCCAGTCAGCGCACTCTCCGTGCCTCGGTTTCCCTTCTCCTTTCCCAGCCACTGAGCTTTGAGAACGGCGCTCTAACCCGCAGGTCACTAGAGATCCAAGCAGAGCAGGCTCTGCAGGGGCCCTGGCCTGCCTCGTTCCGGCTGGGTGACCTCAGCTCCAGCCGTCAGTGGGCGCAGAGGTGGGAGGGGCCCCTGAGACAGGCAGTGCCCATCACGGTGGCCCGTGACCCCGCTGCTGCCCCACCTCGTGGCCTTCTCCCTCCATCCATGTTTCTCCAAGGAGAAACCTTAGCGCGCCCAGCACAGAATGACCTGGACCAGGGAAGGCGGGGTTTGTCAAAATTCACATTCTTGGGTCCTGAGTTGGGCAGTGAGGGTGTGCCCCAGAATCTGCATTTTAACCGTCTGCCCGTGGTCTTAGGTCTTGTGCACGCTGGCCTGGTTCACCTACTGCTGGTGGTGTTAGGGCCGACCCGGCTTGCGAGGCCTCCATGGTTCCCCCCTGGCTTCCCGTAGCCCGTGAGTGGGCTGGCTGAGCTCAGGGCTGATGGAGCTGACCTTGGGGGTCATGAGGGCCTCCTGCCCTCAACTGCTCTCTGGATTCGAGCCTCAACTTTTGAGATGGGCAGAGAAGAGCAGCTGGGGGGGGGGGGGATGCGGTGTGGGCTTGTGTCAGGAGTGAGCAGGGAGAAGGCGTTTCCATGTTCAAGGTCTCGCTGTTGACCAGGAAGTCCCCCTTGCTCCATTACTTAGGTGCTTTTCTGCCAATTAATCACTTGCCGGGAGCAGGCGTGCTAGCCTGGAGGTTAAGATGCCCACGTCCCACATTCAAGTGCCGGGTTCGAGTCCTGGCTCCGGGTCCTGGCACCAGTGCAGACCCTGGAAGGTTGTGGAGCTGGCCGTAGTCATCGGGTCCCTGCACCCACGTGGGGGACCTGGATTCCATTCTCGGCTGCTGGCCCGCCCCGTGGGTGTTTGGGGGGTGAACCAGAAGGTGGGAGACCACTTTGTGTCCTTCTGCCACTTCCATAAAAATACAAAGTTGATACTTGCCAGAAATCCAGGAAGGCTAACGACGCACAGCGCGAACTCCGCCTTTCCACTGCCTGCCAGGCGGGTCCCGGTGCCTGCCGAGGCCTTGAGCCCGAAGCCCCGGCTCTGTGTCATGCAGGAGGGTGGGATGGGGAGAGGGACTCAAAACCTGTTTGCGCCAAATGGACACAGCAGTTACCATAAGGAGCGGATCCCAGGAGGATGGGAGAGAAGGGGAAAGAGCATCACTTTCCCACTGGGGGCCTCGGGGCAGCTGGTTCTCATTATCTGTGAATTCTGTGTTTGGGAATTCACCTGCTCAAAAAAGCACTTGTCTCCCCCAAAGCGATGCTTGCGATGCAGTCACTCAGGCCCCAAGCAGCGAAACCAATCCATCACCCTATGGCGCATGTTCCCGGCCTCCCTTGGAGGCCCTGAACCGAGACAAAGCCCAGCGGCCCCGAAGGATGCAGAATCAGTGTTCCAAACCTCACCTCCGCGCTCCACTGTGCCGCGTGGCCTCTGCTGGAACCTTCTGGAAAGAGGAGCAGGAAATCTCCATCGCAGCTGCCTAGTGGCCGAGAGGTAGACTACGGTGTGCACGGATGGGCCCGGGGAGACAGAATGGATGCCAGCTTGGCGATCGCCCCCGAGTGCTAGTCCACCGTGGTGCTGCCCCTTGGCGGGAGGGCAGGTGGCACACATCTGTGGGGGAGGGGTCTCGTTTCCCAGAGGGGAGTGGTGTAGTCTTCCGTGGCTGCCATCCTGTGTCCTGCTCCGTGGCTCCCTGTGAGCCGTCTTCCTGTGGCATCCTTGCGTCTTCGGGGCAAAGGTTTCCTGTGCAGTCCCAGGGCCCTGCTCCTGCAGAAATGAGATGAGCAGCTGAGGGAGCTGCTGTGGGCCATGATTTAGAGCCAGCAGCCCCACGTGCAGGCTGAGCCTCCACTTGCTCATCTGTGAAATGGGGGCGCATCAGCCACTCCCAAAGCTTCAGCACGGGTGCACCGGAGCAGGGGCTCTCAGCACCCACCTGTGAGTCATCTTTGGGGTGTGTGGGGGTGGGGGGTGTCCCAGAGGTCCAAGCGCATCTGCGGCTGTCACTGCTCCCCCACCCCACAGATGGCGGGCTGGCCTGGCAGGTGTCTTGAGGAAGTGGAGGGTTCCGACCTTGCCCATGGGAGGCCAGGACTCCACGTGTAAAGGCCTGGAGCCTCGAGGGGCATGGCTGGTGGCAGGAGTGGCAGAGGCCGAGAGGCAGGCGCAGGGCTGCGCGGGGAGCTGGGCCTGTGCCCCCCTGCTGGGGCCGGAGCACTGAGCCAGCCGCGCCCGCTGCTCACCCAGGTCATCGCGGGCCTCTGCATCAGGGAGCCCTCAGGGACCCCACTTGTCACACCTGCCATTTCTGCAGTGTTCGCTTTACATCGGAAGGAAAACTTCCATCCTGCAGGAACCGCTGACCGGGCTAACTGCTTTCTGCCACAGCCTTCTACACGCAGGTCAACCTGCAGCCTCGGGCGGCTTTACCTCGCCAGAGCACGGCCACGGTCGTCCGCAGTCCCCAGCCGCCCTCCGGGAAACGCTGGGTAGGAAAGCAGACCGCCAGACACGGCACCATCTTGCTCAGCCCCCCGCAGGCTGGCTCAGCTCCCAGAGCTGGCGAGGGGCAGCCCTGGGGCCAAATCCTGACTGCAGGGCTCTGGTGCATGGGATGGTAGATGATCCCCAGAGCACTGGGCACTCCTGCCCCGCCTGGAACTGTCCTGGCCCTAAAGGCCGTGCCCTGTGGCTGGCCGGGGTTTCAGGGACTATGTCTGGATGATCTCTGTCACACCCCCAGCACTCACTGTGAGCACACCTGGAGTGAGGATCTTTTTAAATATATGTATATTAAAGATTTATTTGAGAGAGAGAGCTTCCATCAGCTGGTTCACTTCCCTAATGGCCGCAATGGCCCGAGCTGGCCAATCCAAAGCCAGGAGCCTGATCTCCCATGCAGGAGCCCAAGCACTTGGGCCATCCTCCATTGCTTTCCCAGGCCACCAGCAGAGAGCTGGATTGGAAGAGGAGCAGCTGGGACTTGAACTGGTGCCCGTATGGGATGCCGACACTGCAGGCAGAGGCTTAGCCCACAACGCCACAGCGCCAGCCCCTGGAATGAGAGTCTTTAGGTCAGTCAGGGTTGTCCCACCCCAACATGACTGGTCTGTAAGAGATCAGGGTGCAGGGAGGTAGTGGGTGGCTGTGCAGTGCAGCCCAGGGAGCTGCTGGACTTGGACAAGGGGCCACCTGGGAGCTGTCCCCACATCCTCTGAGCTCAGCTGTTCCCCAACTCAGCAGAGGTGGGTGGGGGTTGCATTCAGAAAGGGCCTGCATTTTACACCTCATTGCATCACTTCTCCGGGCATCCCCCAGGTAGCCCCAGCTGCCATACGCACCTGCAGAGGGAGAAACTGAGGCACGGAGGGGTGATGGGTCAGGGGTCACAGGGCTTGCACTACCCAGGTCCATGGGACTGCAAGGCCAGCCCTCTCAGCTGTGGGGCAGGAGTGGAGATGGCCGTGGCCACTCTGTGTCTGTGGGCATGATGGTACCCCGGCTCCAGGGTGTCCCCACGTCTCGTGTCTCGTGGGCTAGAAACCAAGTCCCCACTGCAGCAGCACTGAGAGGTAACTGGGCCACGAGGGCTCTCCTCTCTCTCCCCTCTTCCATCTCTTTCCTCCCCTCCTCCTCTCTCCCTCTGCCCCTCTCCCCTACTGTCCCACTCCCTGCATGGGATGACTGGAAGAAGGCTCTGACTATGAACTTGGCCATGTCCAGGGCTGAGAGAGAGAGGAACCGCTGTTCTTTCCAAGCCGCCCAGCCTGTCTGCAAACAGGCACATGGCCGGCAGGGGTCTTCCCAGCAGCCGCTGCACAGACCTGCACGAGGGGGTCAGGAGAGCCCCCTCCCCTGCCTGTCCCAGGATTTCCCCACTTCCTCTCCTCTCCACGGCGTGCCCCCCCCGAAGCCACCTGCTGGGGAAATCGGCGCTCACGTGAGCTGAGGGGACGTGGTGTGGCCACTGTGTCCCTGTGTCAACATCAGCAGGGTGGGCGCTCGTCCCCTGAGGATGAGTGTAAGTGCCGGGAGCGACACTGCAGGGGAGGGGCGAGGGCAGAGCTGGCGCCTGGGCCGGCACAGCACAGGTGTTTGCTGCCACTTGCTTCTGATTGGTCTCCCTGTCCCCTGATCTTGGGCGAGGATTCTGCACGCGCAGGGAGAGAGTGAGGCGAAGACAAGAACAGGCTCACGTAGCAGGTGGTCCTCGTTTCTCTCCCGTGGAGTGCGCTCTAGGCTGTCAGAAAGCCAGGCTCCCGCAGGGGTGCACAGGGGAGCGGGGGTGGTGGTAAGTGCCACGAAAAGATGGAGACGGGGCCCTGCTCCTGGGCAGGTGGAGGAGAGAGTCCACGAGGGGCCTGAGGAAGATGGAGACGGGGCCCTGCTCCTGGGCAGGTGGAGGAGAGAGTCCACGAGGGGCCTGGGGAAGATGGAGACGGGGCCCTGCTCCTGGGCAGGTGGAGGAGAGAGTCCACGAGGGGCCTGAGGAAGATGGAGACGGGGCCCTGCTCCTGGGCAGGTGGAGGAGAGAGTCCACGAGGGGCCTGGGGAGGTGACGGCTGAGCTGAGGGTGAATCGGAACAGTCGGCAGCTTGGAAATTCGGGTGAAGAAGGACCAGCAAGTGCAAAGGGCCGGGGCCAGAAATGGACTTTGTGTGGCAGAGGGGAGCACGGAGAATCGGGAGACCAGGAGGAAGCAGGCTGGGTGAGGCCTCTCTGGGATTTATGCTACCAGCCGTGGCAGCCACCGCACAGTCAGAGGGGCCGGGGAGTCTGAGGACCTTCCCAAGACGGGCAGGAGGTCTGGCGTGGGCCAGGCTGCCCCGCTGCCCACTGTCTTGTCGCCCCACAGTCTCAGGACTGCTCCCATGGCTGCCCGTGTTCCAGGCAGGGGGACAGGTGAGGGTGGCTGTTGACTCCATGGAGCAGACAGGACTCCAAGGGCGGGAAGAGGCCAGGAGCCCCACTGGGACGGGTGGAGGAGAAATGGCAGGCCCAGTGCTCAGGCGCAGAGCGGAGGCCGGGCAGAACACACTGAGGACAGCGCTGGCCACTGGGGGGGAGCAGGGGTCAGGGAGCCCAGGTCTTCAGTATCCTAAGGGAAAAGGGGCACTATGGCCCTCTGTGTTAGGAATGGTACGTGCGCCCTCTTGTGGCAGTTTGGAGAGGCACCTACATCCTCCTGCCGCACGAGGAGGGGGGGCAGGTCTCGGACAAGCAGGGGCCTTGATCCCCTCCCTGCCTCCTGCTGGGTCCTCGGGGCCTGGAAGGGGGTCCATGATGGGGAATGGGCCAACCCCGACTGGGTACTTGCAGGTGCCAGGTGCTGCCCTCCTGGGCTTCCTGGACAGTGCTAGAGGGAGATCCTGTTCATATGAGGTCATTTGTCCCATGGTACTGGGATGGGTACTGGGATGGGAACTGGACCTGCGCCAGCCTCACATACACCTCCCTGGATTTGGGGACCCTAGGGCACTCCCCTAAAGGTTGCACCTGGGGTTCAGCTGCATTGATCGTGAATTATACTTGTATTTTAAAAAACGTTTTACCTTCCATCCACTGGTTCACTCCCTGAATGCCCATATAGCCAAGGCTGAGCCAGGCTGAAGCCAGGAGCCAAAAGCTCCATCCAGGTCTCCCATGTGGGTAGGAAGGCACCAAGCACTTGCGCCATCATCTACTGCTCTCCGGTGCATTAGCTGGGACCTGGATGGGCAGCAGAGGCGGGACTCGATCCCAGGGACCCCCCATGGGATGCAGGCCCTCCAAGGAGTGGCTTAACCTCTGTCCCACCATGTCCCCACCCCTTGACTTGGCCTATTTTTTAAAAAACCTCAGCTTTGTTTTTGTTTTTTTAAACCTGGGGCTTTAGGGGCCGATGGGTGGAGTCTGGGAGTGGCTGACGTTGGGAGTAAAATGCCCGTGCTCGCTGCCCTGCCCTCTGCTCGCGTCCTTTGGCAGAGGCAGGAGAGGCCCTCAGGCGGGCAGGGCGCTGGGCTCCAGAGGCGCGGAGGAGGCCGCCGTCCGTGTTTCCCGCGGCGTTCCTCCGGGCGCTGGGAGGGAGCTGTCGCACGATGTTTGTCACCGAAGCGCGTCTGGGCCCTGCTGCTGTGATGCGGGCACGTTCTCCGTCTTTGTCTTCTGCCTTTGTCGAGCCCCGGGAACCTCTTGCTGGTGACGCCTGCTCGGGGCCTCTCACGGGTGGGGGAGGCCGAGACCTATATTACAGATTTTAAAAAGCCAAACAGGGATATGAGAACCGTGGTAAGTTTTACCATGTCCCAATAACGCTGCTCATATGAAATCCAGGGATCCTACCTGAAAATGTGGCGCCAGACACCATCGAAGTCTGGTCGGGGATTCTGACCACGTGGCCCACACCGTCACGGGGCGCCCAGGGGCGGACTCCGCCTGGGTGCTGGTTGCGCGCAGACAATGAAGCCTGCGGCGTGTCCCCAGATCTGAGAGCAGAGACGGGGGGCTGCCCCACTTCAGGGGAGCAGGTGCATCTGGAGGGCGCCCCAGGGCGGGGCCGGGGGCAGTGGAGAGCAGCTGAGGACAAGGCCACGGTCCTGGGCTTGGTTCCTCGTGCTGTGGCCCACGTGCTGAGCCTGACAATCCCCAGGCCTCGCCCCACGTTCTGGGGGCTGTGCCCTCACTCACCACCAGTGGTCAGAGTGTGGGCTCTGCAGAGTGGTCTCTGTTGCTGCCGCTCCCAGGCTGTGTGGCTCTGGGGGACTCTCAGCTTCAGAGTGGAGGGATGCCTGTTCCTTCCTCGGTGGCTGCAGGAGTGGGTAGGGTTGTGCAGCCGTCACTGGGGCTGGGCCTGGGAGTGCCCCTGCCTGGGTGCCTGGAGGAGGCGGCCTGTCCCAGAGGGCTTTCGGGAGCAGAGCAGACTTCCCCAAGGTTCAAATCGCGATGGGAGGCCGTGCACAATCAGGGATCGGCCTGCTCTCAGCTGAGGGCCCCGGCTCCCGGCTCCTGGCTCCCAGCTCAGCCCCGTGGGCCAGCTCGTCTCCACTAACCCTTCTCCCCTCGCAGCAGCTGTCCCTCTGCAAGGCCTCCTTATCTCTGCGCTGAGCAGGTGGCCCTCTGTTGCTGGCCTCACTGTCCCACCCGCTGTGCAAACACAGCCACACTCTGCAGGCCGGCCCCGCCTACCGCCTGTGTTTATAAATAAAGCTTTATTGCAACCCAGTCAAGGCGGCTGATTTACTTGTTACTACCCAGCTGCAGCGTTGTCAGGTGACGGAGATGGTGGCAGGCTGGCAGTTTATCCAGGGCAGAGACCACTGAGGGGCTGGTTGAAGGTCACCCGCTGTCTGATCTTCCCGCTGCTGGGACCCGGCCGTGGGCCTGACCTGGAGGTACAGAGGTGCCTGGTGACTCCGCATGTGGCCAGGAAGCCCCGAACCAGGTGGCTGAGACCATCACACGCTCCTTAAGGGCCCAGTGTGTGGGCAGGGCCCACCCCTGGGGCGTGCGGAGGGCAGGGGGCAGGAGGGAAACTGCCCCAGTGTGGCCGTCTGGGCCGGCAATGGCACGCCTGCCCGACCCGTCACCCAAAGCCATGCCTCCGGCCTCTGTGTGAGAGCTTCAGGCCTGTAAATGTTAGCATTCGCAGCTCAAATATCACGCAGGCTGCACAGCTCCACAGGCTGCTGGCTTGTAGTTTCTGAACAGAGGTCCCTGACGCTCTGCCCGGTTTGAAATCACCATGAGTCCGATGCATGCGTGTGGCACCGCACGGGCACCACACCACTCAGGTCTCGGGCCAGAGCTAGGGGACAGGGTGGGTGGCACACAGCATGCGCTAGGGGGCTTGGCTCCCGTGGCTAACGCAGCCAGAGACCCTGGGCCAGAGACCCTGGGATGCCACTAACCTGGCTCAGGCCAAGTTCCAGGGCCTCCGTGTGGGGGCAGCCGAGGCTGAGTGTCAGCCTGGTGTCAGCCAGGAGGCTGCGGGGGGAGGGTCCAGGAGGCTGGCAGCCAGTGGTGGCGGGCACGGCAGGGGTGGAGCGAGCCATAGCCCAGCGTGAGGCCTGAGATGCCCGCTGGGTTTGGCCTCTGCAGACCCCAGCAGCCGGGTGGTGCCGGCTTCACCGAGGCCCCACCTTACCCGCAGCCCAGCCACTCTCATCTTTGAAGCCTCCTCACCAGCACCCCCCAATATGGCTTCTCCAGACTTCTAGGAGTTCCTTAATCCCATCAAGTTGACCACACAAAATTAACCCTCAGACACCTGGAGCTACAGACGCCCTGGTAAACCAACCCCCCACTGCAGGGTGCAAGGCCGCGCTCAGGGTGTGCGCTGTGCAGCCCCGGACGCTGGAAGTCATGGGAACAGGCTTCAGACTTGGACGGGTCCGGCCCTGCACTCTTCACATTGCCTTGCTGAGCCTCAGTTTATCCATCTGGCAAATGGGGAGGCTGAAGCTCACCGTGAACCGTGACGGCCCCAAGGCCGGGGCTCCGGGGATGAGCCGGGAGCAATGGGGTGGGGGGGCTGGGGCAGCCATGCGTGCAGCTGGGTGCTATTAGGGGCCTGCAGGTGGCCCTCTAGGAAGCAGGTTCTTTCCTCGTGTGTCGCCTCACCTCGCACCCTTCCCTCGGATGGACTTGGCACGGGCTGAGCACGGTGGAATACGCACATAGCGCAGAGCCCGGCGTTTGACAATGGCAGGCTGTGATGGGAAGGTGATCAGTCGTCCAGGAGGGGCGGGCTCGCGCCAAGCTGGGCAGGAGGAAGATTCCAGGGCGCTCCAGGTAAGCTGTAAGAGCGGCCTGAACGGGGGCTGGGAGTGAGGCCTGTGGCTTGGCCCCCCAGCGGTCACTTGGCGAAGTCTGGAGATATTTGTGCCTTAAGCTTGGGGAGGTGTTGCTGGTACCTGGGGGTGGAGGCCACAGGTGCAGCTCAGCAGTGCACAGGGTGGCCCCGCCACCAGGACGTGTGCGGTCCACAGGGTCAGCAGTGCCCACGTGGAGGCCTCTCGGCAGGGCAGAGCAGAGAACAGACGTGCAAATGGCCTGTTGCAGCTGGAGGCAGTGTCGGAAGGGCAGCTTTTGGGGAGTGCTGACTGCAGAGGAGCACTGCCCCACCCACTGCTGTCACCAGGGCCTGCGATTGGTGAGTGCCGAGGAAGGGGCGGGCCCATCAGCCAGCCTGGCTGCCTAGGGGTCAGGAGCTGGTCCTGGGGGACAGACAGCCTGGGGCCGTCCAGGGGCAGCACGGTGCACACTCCGGCATCAGCCGCCTCGCTCACCGTCTGCTGATATCTGGGCCCCCCTGGGTCCCAAGGCCACGTGTGCTAGACAAACTTGAAGGATGAGCTATGGCCCCCTCTCAGCACTGCTGCAGGACAAGGCACCACCGTGGCCTCAATCAGCACCGTTTACCTGCCGGGTCCACGGCCGAGAAGCCCAGGCGGCCACAGCGGGGCCTCACAGGCTCCCAGCAAGGTGCGGGCTGGGCTGAGCTCTTGCCTGGGAGCTGGGGGAAGGGACCCCATCCAGGCACGTGCAGGCTGTGGGCAGAACCCGGCTCCGGTGGCCGCGGGGCTGTGGCGCCGTTCCCCTGCTGGGCGTCCTCAGACGCTGCTCTCTGCCCAGGCCTGCTGGGAGCCCGTCCTCAGGGGCCGCTCCACCCCAGCCCCTTTCTCCGGCTTCTTCCCCATCAGCCAGGGCTGTTCCCTGCTCCCTGAACCATCAGCTGTGCCATCTGCTGTAGACCGGGACCGGGGTCCCCTCAGCTTCATGGGCCTGGCTGAGAGGGGTTGGGGGGCAGCCTCGGGGGCCGTGCACAGCCCCCGCCCAAGTCCTGAGGAAGAGTGAGATCTTGACGCAGCCTCCCATTCGCACCACGACCTCAGCCGCCGGCTCCGGTCGCACTGCCGCAGGCGGCTCAGGCAGAGCCAGGTGCTGGGGCCTCGACCCCGCTCTGCTTGGCTCCACCTTCCCGGCCTCGGTTCCAGCCCCGGCCCTGGACTTCCCAAGGACGTCTGGCTCGGGTTTCTGCCTTGCTGCGTGTGGCCTCTGCCCAGCAGGTGCATGCTGCTCCCTGGCTGGTGGCGGCTCCGCTCCGTGAGGTCACCAGGGACCCAGCCTCCTGCCTTCCTCGTCCACATGTCCGCCATCCCTGGCTACATAGCAAAGCACCCCAGGCTGAGTGGCTTGGAGCAGCGCATGCCTGCTGTGGCCTGGCCTCGGGGGTCCCCTGCGTCGAGGCCTCCTGGGGGGCTGCAGTGCCATCTCAAGGCCGGGTTGTGGAAGGATCTGCCTCCGGGTTCACGCGGCTGCTTCGGTGCCGTACAGCTTACGGGATTGAGGGTCTCGGCTCCTTGCTGGCTGTTTCTGACCTCCGTTCCTGGCCTGGAGTCCCTCGCACATGTGCCCTGTGCCTCCAAAGCCAGCAAGCCAAAAAGGAGAGAGACACTCAGTCCAGACAAAACAGAAGTCACAGTCCCTTGGGTATTCTTGGCAGTGACGTCATCACTTTTGCCCTGTCCTGTTGGTCAGCGGCAAGTCTGGAGCTGCAGCCACCTTGGCAGGCAGGAGTCGCCAGCGTGTGAGTGCTGGTAGGGCCTTGTCGGGGCCAGGGTCAGACACTGCCCCCCACAGTAGCACCCTTGGGGACCCCCTGGGGCCCCTGACAGCAACGGCCTGGCTGTCACTAGCACCTCCCGGTGGCGGGGTATGGGGAGAGCCGGCGAGGGTGCCCCTCCTTTCAACACACAACCCAGACCTTGCAGGGGCCTCTTCGTGCGCCCCACACTGGCCAGCCCCAGCAGTCTCCACCGCTCCCGGGCCCTGCCGTGGGGGCTGGGGTCAGGGCTCGCGCTCCCCCTTGTGCTGCGTGGGCAGTGGTCCCGCCTTCCTTGGCTGCAGGCTTCCCCGGGGTCTGGGCGAGGGCAGGGTACCTAGAACCTGCTGTACAGCTTGGCTAGATACTGAGTGGCCCGTGCAATGTGTATGGAGTATTGTCCAGGGAAGTATGTGAGCGCAGACAGACTCCACCCAGAACAGCATCAGGACTGGCCTGGCCACTTCAGCGGCAGATTTTACACCCAAAGACAGCCCGTCACCGTCTCGCACCCCGCGCTTTCTTACAACCTAAAGGAGCCCTCAGCCCCCCGAGGCGGGCGCCTGGTTCCCTCCCCTCGGACGTGGGCCAGTCTTGGGGATTGGCTTCGAGTCCCTAGAATGTGCCAGGAGGGCTGCCCTGTGCCTCTCCAGGTCACAGTCTGTCCTCCGCCCGGGGGACCGTCTGTCTGGGGACACTCGCCCTGGGAAGCCGGCCACCGGGCTGTGAAGACGTTCCCATAGCCCACATGGACCGGAGCCACCATGCCGCCGCCAGCCCTGGGAAGGAACAGGCCCTCAGACGGGCCAGCCCCAGACGTCCTGGAGCAGAGACAAGCTGTGCCAGTGTGTCCTGCCCGCCCGCATTCCTGCCCCACAGCATCAGCAAGCAGAATACACAGTTGTTTCATGCTCCTGGTATTTGGGGTAATGTGCTACACAGCCACAGCAACCGGAGCTGCGTCCCTGGGGCAGTGACATTTAAGCAGCGCCTTCGAAGATGACGAAGCATCAGCCAGGCAGAGAGAACGGAGGGGTGTAGGGGGAGGGGGCGCCGTGCAGGGGAAGAACCTTCCAGGCAGAGGAAATGGCCTAGGCAAAGGCCCTGGGGCAGGCGCGAGCTCTGTGATTGCAAGAGCAGGCCAGCCTGCACAGCTGAGCTCAGACCCGGGTGGTTGGTGGTGTGGCCTTGGTGGTGTGGCCAAGGCGGCGAACTTCAACTTTTCCTCTTCCCTGGGGCGGGAGGGAGAGGGGAGCAGTGCAGTCTGAAGTGGGCTTTGATTTTTCTAGAGTCCTGGAGGCTCAGAGTGGAGGGATGATGGCGGGGGCGGGGGCAGGGGCAGGAGAGGGGCCGTGGCCGTGGAATGATCTGCCTGAGGCCACGTGATTGACAGTGTGGCCATGGCCGTGGCCATGGACGGAGAAGGAAGTGGCCTGATTTGGAAGCAGGGACAAGGGAGGAAGACCCCGGGGTTCTGAAGAGGAGAAAGGGTCAGGAGGCAGCAGCATCCCCGCCGCGGGCTAACACTGCTGTTGTCGGACAGCTGCCCGAGCCTTGCCTTAGCACTCATGGCGGCTGTGGCTGGCTAAGGGCTGGCTGAGTGCTGTCCGGTGCCGCGCGGCAGACAAGGCAAAGCCCTGCTCAGATCCCGTCACTCAGAGACACTGCGACTCACGCGTGGGCCCCGAGACCACAGCCACCTCTCAGGCCAGCATCCCCAAGGTTGGGACGTTGGGGCAGTGTCTGGGGGCTGGCAGGGGCAGGTGCCGGTTGAAGACTCTGGGAGTCGGTGACAGAGGTGGAAGACTCGTAACTGCCGTGACCTGCTGAAGCGGCTTACACAGATGACGTCACTCTCCTCCCGGGGACATGGGCGGAATGTTAGCAGTCACCTCCGTGTCCCGGGAGGAAGTGCACCGGATGCCTGCCAACATGCCCCACACCGGAAGGGCTGGAGGCAGGATTTGAACTCGGGTCGCTGATTCTCTAGCTGGGTGCCTCCGTTCTGCTCAGGACTGCCCGGAGTCACCGTGGCCGAAGGTTGGGGCCACTTGGGACACTGCAGCCCTTGCTGGCAGATGGGTACCTGGTGAGAAGGAAGTAACCAGCAGGTGCTCATTGAGTGCCCAGGTCTTAGCTCTGTTCTCAGCCTCTGTGCCACCCTGAAGGCGCTGTCCCTTTTAGGTTTCAGAGGACCGGTGCTGTACATGTGTGCATGTGTGTGCACGAGTTGTCCACCTCCACTCGGAAACCCACAGACTCGGACCTCGCTGTCTGTCTACGCTGAGTCCAGTTCCTCTCCACAGTCCCCAGATCCATCTCCCATGGGTGCCAGAAGGAGAGGCGCCTGGCTGTGGCCGGCGGGCTGAGGGAGACTGCCCCCGGATCCCCCGCTCCAGCCGCCTCGGGGTTGCCCTCCAGTCTGGCACAGAGGCCGGAGTGAAATCATCGACGCCGCAGTGCGGGAACTCCCCTCCGTGGTGTCTGTGGCCAGAAGTGTCTCCCTCCCGGCCCGGCCCCTGGTGTCCTGATGAAGTCAGACGGCCTGGGCTGGGGATTCGGTTGCAGGTAATTGCCTTGCGGACTGACGCATGCAAAACAAATCTTTCTGGAGCCTGGAGCCCGGGCAGTGTGCACTGCTGCGGGGCCACCAGGAGAGGGCAGCAGTGAGGCTACCACGGGAGCCAGCAGCCGCCACTTGGGTTTCCTGTTGCATAGGGCCCTAGCACACGTATCGCGTGCACACACACACACACACACAGGGAGGACTGGGGTGCTGAAGGCGGGGTGCATCTGGCTGTACCTGACTTTTAACTCCAGGGCCATGAGAGAGGGGGCTGGGCGGGCCAGGGTCGCGGGGCACCACCCTCCGCAGGCCCCGGGGCGGCGCAGCCTGGCGTGTGGTTTCCACGCTCACGCAGAGAGCAGATCCGGCAATCGCAGGGCCCCCTGCCAGGGCGGCGGTGAGTCACTTTTTCCGATAGCCGTCCGCTGCCCGTCTGCTCCCTGGAGCTGTGGTTGCTCTGGGTGGGGGCACAGAGCCTGTCTGGGGGGGTGGGGCAGCCCCCAAGCCTGGGGTTAAGGGAGCCGGCTCCTTCCCTCTGGCCAGGAGAGGGTAGAGTGCAGGGACCCCCTGCCCCGCCAATCCGGACCAAAAAAACTAAATGTGATCCTTGAACAGTAGGGCCTCTCCATTCACAAAGAGGATAAAAGCCACGTTCCCACAAGGCCCTAGGTGGCATAGCCCTACCTGGCACACACAGGAATGCTGGCCTCTGTCCGTGGGCCACCTCCTCAGGGAAGCCCTCCAGGACCACACTTTCTGCGACGCTGTCCTCATAGCTGTCTCCTAAGCTCTGGCGCTGTGGTGTGTGTGAGTGCGCGGTGCACAGCCACGTACCGTTTGCCTGTTGGCTGCTGTTTCCCCCGCTGAGACACCATTCCCGTGGGAGCCTCCTTGGCTGTTACATCCTCAAGCCTGGGACACAGCCAGGGTTGAAGGTGTGGATGAGGGTTGGGCACGCAGCACATAATCCAGGAGAAAGAATCGAGGCTGGGTCGCGGGGGCCACGGTGCCAAGTCGTTTGCTTCAGGCTGGGGGGGTCACTTGGGGAGGTGCCCATCTTGCCCCCCGGGGGAGGTGAGATCTGATGAAACTCTCCGTGCTGGGAGAGCAGTGCGCCCAGGGAGGGCGTCAGGTCTGGCTGTTTGAACCCCAGCCTGCTCCCTCCTCGCCTGGCCGCCCGGGGGAGTGAGCCGGCCCTCCGAGCCCGTCTCCACACTGAAGACTGGAGCCGGAGCTGACACCGCTAACCGTCTCACAGAGACATCCGGAGTGGGCAGGGTTCGGGTCACACAGCCGACCCGTCCGACCCCCAAGCCAGGCACTCAGCATTCCTGCAGTCGTAGCTTTAGGAGGGCTCTGCTGTGTGAGGGGCTGTGTGCTCTAGGCCAGGTTGCTTACCCTCTCTGGGCCCAGCAGCTTCCCGTGGACATGAGAACCCCGGGTCCTCCCAGCTCCCCGTGTTGCATGCTGGTGGTGCAGGCCCCCTCCCCGCGTTGCATGTGCATGCTGGTGCAGGCCCCCTCCCCGTGTTGTGTGCTGGTGGTGCAGGCCAGCTCCCCGCGTTGCCTGCTGGTGCTCCCTGCATTGCCTGCTGGTGGTGCAGGCCCGCTCCCCGCGTTGCCTGCTGCTGGTGCAGGCCCGCTCCCCGCGTTGCGTGCTGGTGCTCCCCGCGTTGCATGCTGGTGGTGCAGGCCTGCTCCCTGCATTGCGTGCTGCTGGTGCAGGCCCGCTGGGGCTTCCCCCCGTCTGCTCTTCTCTCTTAGATCTTCATCTGGTTCCTAGGAATCTTGTAGCATAGATTGAAAAGTAAGAAAAAAGATCTAGTTAGCGGGTCAAGAAGCGAAGACCCAAAGTAGCCAAGTGTGTGACCTCGGGACCCAGGGGCTCTGCGGATCCCGGCTTTGTGCCCCCAGGGAGGGGGGTGCGGAGAGCTCCGACCGGCCTGCTGAGCCAGAGCACCCTGTGCTCACCAGTGCCCTCTGGTGGTGGTGAGGACACCGGCCGTGATGCGGGGCTGGGTTTGGCACTGGGACTGACCCCTCCCCCCAAGAGAGTCCCAGAGCTGAGATGATGGGGGTGGGAGGGAGGAAGCAGGGCTGAGGGGCGTCACTGGTTTATCAAAAATGGGAGAGGTGTTCAGGCACCTCCGGGGCCCTGGAGGTGATGGAGCAGCCCGGCGGTCAGCTCACCTGGCCTCAGGGGCCGCACAGTGGACGGCCCAGGCTCTGCAGGCTGCCCACCCACTCCTGGATCAGAGCAGCACAGACCAGACGCTGAGGCCACGCGCGGCTGGGCTCCACGGCGGCCCCGGGCCACAGTGTGCCGACCGTGGGGACAGCCAGCCGGGGCTGCCCTCCCACCGTGGTCACTAGGGGCTCACGCGTGGCTTCGTGCGCTGGTGCCCTCCTCGGGGTAACTGGTCTCCACTTTGCTCACCGCTGCCGCGCTCCGCGAGTGGGGAGCTGTTTGTGGTTCTGCTACTGCACTCTCGCCGGGCCAGCGGGGCTCCATCAGCGGTCTCCTGGTTGCTCATTCTCCGGGAGTCCCTGCCAATGCACGTGCTGTGTGCACATGGGCACATGCATGCCGAGTTAGACATACGTGCATACATGCCGAGGAATGTGCAATTGTAAACACGAAGCTGCTCGTGGCCTGCGCCCAGCGCGGGCAACGGTTCTGTTTCAGATCATATCTGCTGGCCTCATCCAGGGAGACCCGTCACTTCCTGTGGTTCGGGAGCACCTCCTCCAGGCTGGCCGCAGGCTTGCGATACAAGGCCCAAGCTGGCATCAGATTTTCCACTAGATGGGCCGCATTCCCCAGGGGCCAGCTTGGAGAGTTCCTGCTCTCAGAGCGTCAGTCAAGGGCAGGACTGCGGGAAGAAACCACGGGCTGATGTGGAACCGGGGCGCTGGGGTCCAGGGCACCGGGCGTCCTCCCAGCCTCATCGGGAAGGTATTTTTTCAAACCTTCGAGCCTAATTGAGATGATGAGCAGCACTTGTAGGTGTTCCGTCCACGCTCCCAGATACGAGCTTTGAAAACGATGAAGCAATGGAAACGGGCCTGGGTTATTCTAGTTACAATCCATGAAACGAGACTCGGCTTCTGTGGTTGCCCGGGAATCGAGGAGAGCGCGAACCAGTGGGAAGGGTTGATCATAGGGGTTTGACCTTGAACTTCCATGGGAGCCGGTCCCCTACTCCAAACGTGATGCGGCATGGCCAAGTTGGCCACCAGGAAGGAGGGGTGGGTGACGGGGTGGGGGCGGCTGGGAGCCTCATCCGTGTCTCCCACCTCCCAGTGTGCATCTGTGAGGACCACCAGGGTGGTGGGGGCAGAAGAAAGGTGGCGGCCTTCGTCACGCAGCTGAGCAGGTCTCTGCCCCATGAGAGATGCTGGGGGTAGTGCGCAGGCCCCGCAGGCCCACGAGGTGAGCCAGGTGACGAGTGCCCACCTGAAGGAGCTGGGCCCGCGTGCCCGGTGCCACCTGCCACACGTGACAAGGACACAGAAGCTGCTTCACTGCAGGGCAGGCCCAGGAAGCCTGTCGTGGCCCACACTAACCAGAAACCCCACTGGCTAGGGAGCCCTGGGGATTCCAACTCAGCCAGGCTGACATAACGCCAATCCTGGTCACAACAAAAGATACGGCAGGGAGTGAACCGGCCGGAGTGCTTATTAGAAGCGTCACGCCCTTGTCAGTTTATCTTTATTTATTTTTTAATTTATTTGAAAGACTTATAGAGAGAGGCAGAGGCAGAGGCAGAGAGAGAGGTCTTCCATCTGCTGGTTCACTCCCCAGATGGCTGCAACAGCCAGAGCTGTGCTGATCTGAAGCCAGGAGCCAGGAGCTTCTTCTGGGTCTCCCACATGGGTGCAGGGGGGTCGTCTTCTACTGCTTTCCCAGGCTACAGCAGAGAGCTGGATCAGAAGTGGAGCAGCTGGGACTCGAACTGGCGTCCATATGGGATGCCAGCGCCACAGTTAGAGGCTTAGCCTACTGCGCCACAGCGCTGGCCCCTCCCCTGTCGGTTGAAATGTGGACATTTGGAATATCCAAAAGGAGAGGTTCGGGAATCAGAAAACCTGGACTTGACTCTCCGGCTGTGTGGCCTAGAACAAGTCGCTGAACCTCTCTGAGGTGGCAAATGATGAGGTGTGGGAGAGCGTGCAGAGGCCTGGTCAGCGCCCGGACGACAGTGCCACACACGGCCTGGCGCCCTTCCCGGGGCAGGTGGAGGGGGCGGATGAGGAAGGGGAGCCCAGAGAGGTGACAGGTGGCCAGGCTAAGACTCCGTGAGGAGCTGATGGCCCTGGCGACCCCTGCTCCCCAGCCCAGGTCGGCGCCAGACGCCCCTTCCCCTGCACCTGCCGCCTTCGCTCCCCACAGACGAGGTGGGCGCTGCAGCCGTCCCATTTGCCAGATGAGAAAGTTGAGGGCCACAGAGGTTACGCAAGGGAGCTCCAAAAGTTTCATGGACAGCGTGTGTTATCCTTAAACTCCGTGTTTCACAGACTCTCTGAAGTCCCCTCTTGTGACTTCGCTGAGGCCACGTAAGGAGGACACCGAGAGCTGGGTGGAAGCCAGGCCACGGGCAGGTGTCTGGCCTTGCAGTTGACCCCGGCTAACGTAGCCTCACCCCACATCTGAGTGCCGGGGCTCGATTCCCAGCCCCGGCTCCTCGATGCAGCTTCCCGGTGTTGCAGACTCGGGCAGGCAGCTGGGACGCACCAGGAGTCGGTTCTTGCCACCCACATGGGAGACCTGCATTGAGCTCCCGGCTCCGGCTCCCAGCTCCAGCCCCTCCCCCGCCCTGGCCACTACAGGCACAGGGGATGGGAGGGCATGAACCTGCGGGCAGGAGCTCTGTGTCTACCCCGCCTCCCAAATGAATCAACATTTCTGAAAGTCAGGTCCGAGGCGCCCCCACTGGAATTGGGTGGGGCGGAGGCTCTGCTGCCCCGGGGAGTCCCTGGGGCCCCCGCGGGGCTCTGTGTGGGAACTGGGATCTGCTGAATCCGTTCCTGGAGGTGGTCAGGGTGTGGGTTTGGGGTTCCGGAAGCAGCACTGACCAGGCGTGGCCACCAGGGTGGGCCCGGGTTCCGAGGAAGAGCAAGGCAGCTTGGGGGATCCCAGCCCTGGCCAGGGCAGCACCGCGGAGGCCCCCTTGGCAGCCGAGCGTGCGGCCTGGGTCCTGGCTCCCCACAAACGCGCATGACTCACCGCGGGCAGGCCAGCATGCTCCGCCCGGGACGCGCTGTTCCGTGGGGACCACACTCGGCTGAGAGCGGAGCCAGGCCGGCAGCAGGCGTGGAAAAACGCTGCGGCGGGGTCCACCCGGGGCCCTGGGCTGAGACCGCGGTCCCACGTTCCCCGGGCCTCCTGCCAGCCGAGAGGCAATCGCTACGGTGGTGAAAAAAATGCCGAGGGAGCACTTTGGGAGCAGCTGGGCCCGGATGTCAGAACTGCTGCTCTCGCCCTCGCAGCTGGGCCCGGATGTCAGAACTGCTGCTCTCGCCCTCGGGCCATCAGCACGCTCTCGGGTGACACTGAAAGGACCCAAGTGCCGGCTGGCCACCCGTCGCTTCTCTAATGCCCCCCTCGAGGTAGCGCCGTGCCCACCTCCGTTGGCCCTGGGGAAAAGCCAGTCCCTCACATGGCCTTATCACCACAGCTCCTCTTTGTTACCATCTTGGGGCCGGACCCACCCTCTTCCTGCTTTGCAGGAGGGGAAACTGAGGCCTGGGAGCAGGTGGCTTGGCCGAGGTTTGGAGGGTGGACTCCACTGTGAGTTTCACACTGCGTGTGCCAGCACCACCAAGCCCTCAGGGATCCTTCCATCAGAGGGGCACCCGCCCCTCCCCACTTGCATCGGAGCCCAGCTGGGGGAGCTGGTGCTCACCCCATCCTGTAGCATGTGCCCTGGAGCCAGCAGGAGGATGCGAAGCCACGGCCAAGGTCAGCTTCCAGTGGCTGAACGTAAATGAGCTAAGACGTAAAGACTCCATGGGAGAGAAGATGCACACGCGTGTAAGCAGCTCTGTGATCTGCGTGTCGTGTGTGACCCGTATGTCCTAGGCGTCGTTTTTTTTTTTTTTTTTTTTTTTTTTTGACAGGCAGAGTGGACAGTGAGAGAGAGAGACAGAGAGAAAGGTCTTCCTTTGCCGTTGGTTCACCCTCCAATGGCCGCCGCAGCCGGCGCGCTGCGGCCGGCGCACCGCGCTGATCCGATGGCAGGAGCCAGGTGCTTTTCCTGGTCTCCCATGGGGTGCAGGGCCCAAGCACCTGGGCCATCCTCCACTGCACTCCCTGGCCACAGCAGAGGGCTGGCCTGGAAGAGGGGCAACCGGGACAGAATCTGGTGCCCCGACCGGGACTAGAACCTGGTGTGCCGGCGCCGCTAGGCGGAGGATTAGCCTAGTGAGCCGCGGCGCCGGCCCCCTAGGTGTCGTTTTTAACACAAGCTCCCTGCAGTGCAGTTGGTCCCAGGACCTCCCCGTGCACGGGTCCCAGAATCCCCAGACGCTCCGGCCCGGTGTGCAGTGGCACAGTTTTTCCTGGAGCCTACCCAAGCCCCCACCCCGCAGACTTTCTAAAACCATCGCTAGGTGAGTTACAGCACCCAGAACAAGCAGAGGGCAGTGCACCTGCTGGCGAGGCCGACCGTTCGCAGGGGGAATCCACCCGCTCCTTACAGATGCACGGCTGTTATCCTTGGGGGTGGAGCCCACGGGTCGACTGCGCCCACCCGTCCTGTCCCACCCGGACACAGTGTGGCCGCCGGGACAGGGCCTCGCTCTGTCTCTATCCGTGGGAAGAAAGAAGTGACGGGAGAAACGAGATCTATTTCCATCTCCCGATGGAAACTCGCTTCTGCCGTTTGCGGCGAAGCAAATCACATTGGGTTTCTGCTGCCCTCTGCAGACGGTGTCTCCTGGGGAATGGGCTGTTCTCTGAAATCAGACGCCAGGCCCACCACCCTCTGACATCACCGGGGCTCTCGGTGTCCCGTCGCGCCGCTGCGGATGTATGGATGCCGGGGCTGCCGGCGCTGACGGAGGATGCCACATACTTGTGGGCTGTGGTCACTGCTGGGCGCTCACGTCACCGATGCTGCAGGCCCCTGCCGTGGCTGCTGGCCAGGCTGTGCATCGAACACATGCCGCGTCAGTCCCCAGGGCGCTTTTGTGCTCCAATCTCAGGTGGTTGGGTGAGTACCCAGAGGTCGTGGCGACCACGGGGACCAGTGGGTGCTCCACCCCGAGTGATGGCTGGCAATACCTGAAGCTATCTCGTTTTCCAGTTATTTGAAAGGCAGAGAGAGAGTTCCCATCCATTGGCCCAATCCCCAAATATGCCCACAACAGCCAGGGCTGAGCCAGGCAAAAGTGGGAGCCCAGGACTCCACGGTGGTCTCTTGCTTGGGTGGCTGGGACCCAGGTACTAGCGCCATCACCAGCTGCCTCCCCGGGTGCGCGCTCGCAGGAGTCTGCTGCGGGATGTGGGCCTCTTGACAGCTGGGCCAAGTGCCTGCCACAGGACTGATCGGTCCACCTGGGGGATGCAGGTGCAAAGATGCTTGCGCCCTCTAGTGGCTGGGGGCCGAGCACGCCGCTAAGCATCCTGCAGTGCCCAGGACCGACTGATCCGGTCCCGAACACCAACCATGCCGAGGTGGGGAGCGCCTTCTCTAGGCTGGCTTGCTTGTTTAAGCGCCTACTATGCGCCGGGTTTGGTTGGTTCCTCAAGAAAAGACTGAGACGGGCGAGGTTCTTCATTTTCCTCATCTGAGAAATGGGGCTTGTTGTAGGCATCTCCCTGTGGGGTTACGAGGGTGCAATGAGAGGGCTGTGTTCAGCGCCGGGATCCTACATGGCTCACGGAGGTGCTCGGGGAGGGTCAGCGGCGTGTCAGCCCCTCATCTGCTCTTGCCGCCCTCGCCGGGAGTCGCCGGGAGCAGCCTTGGCTCCCACCCCTTGGTTCCATCTCTGCCGTTCACTCTGCCAGTGCCTAGCATGGTGTGGGAAAGGACAGCAACAGAGGGCCTGGGGAAAGTGGCTTGATGGAGGACAGTCCCCAACAGAACTGGGGAGGGCACAGGTGCAGCTCAGGACCCTACAGCTTCCGGGCTTCCAGGCTGAACCCGGGTGGGGCACGTTTCTATCCTGCCTAGCACCTTCATGGCTGGCCCAGGTCCCGGCTCCCTTCTGAGCCCGAGCGAGGTTTTTTCCTCTGATGCCAGCTGCTTCTGATGTTGGCCAGTTCCCAGGGGACAGGGCTGGGGTCCGAGGTGTCTGCTCTCCACCTGAGTGACGAGCTCTTGGTTAGAGGTCAAAATTGGCATAAGCCAAGAAAGAACAAGCACGGGCCCATGGAGCCCAAAAGCTGGGGTGTGGCTGGGTTCGGGGCGCCGTCTCTGGGGTGCTGTCCCTTGATCTCCCGCTCTGGTTTCCTTGCCTTGGGCTACATCCTTAGGCAAGTTCTTCCCAAGTACAGGCTAAGCCTCCCCACCAGCAACTCTGGACTCCTGGGTCCGGAACCTCAGCTGAAGGGCAGTGTCCCCCACCAATGGTTCCTGCAGAATTCCCAAGGTTAACTCTGATTGGTCTATCTTGGGTCATGCATCCATTCCTGAACCAATCCCTGTAGGCAAGTGGAGTTTTGATTGGCTGGGCCTGGGTCATGGGACTCCTCTTTGGTCTGGAACGGGGGTAACTCTGCCTGTGCAGCCTAGATGGAGGCTGGAGGAGGAGGTCCCACAAAAGACAGCCAGGGCACTGCTGCCTGAAGGCGTCAGCCCCGGCAACAGATGTCTAGCGCCATTGCTGTGGGCACAGCCCAAGGGCTCCAGCTCCTTTCTAGTTCACCCGAACGCTGGTTCAGCCAGCTTCCCCTGGGGAGCAGACAGCAGCCCCAGGACGCTCTGGCACAAGGGGCTTCCCCAGGGAAGACAGGGGTCCAGGGGGAGAGCGACCTGCTTTACACATGTCCCCCAAAACCCATCTGGGGACACGACCCCCAAACCCATGTGTTGGTGGCGGTTGGAGGCGGGGCCTGGGGAAGTCATTAGAGTTGGGGGAGTCAAGGGGTGGAGCCCCAGGGTGGGGTTCACTGACGTCATAAGGAGAGGAAGAGACCAGAGCCGGCTCGCTCCCGTGCCTCTCCATGAGGCGCCCCGTCACGTGGTGCCTTTGTCGGCTCTCAGACCTGCAGCTTCCAGAATCGTAGGCATGGAGCCCTGTTCCACGTGACCCACGCTCAGGCATCCTGTCTCAGCAGCAGCAAACAGACGAGGACTGTCCTGCCAGCAGGGCCCAGCAGCGTCCCAGGCCCCTGCTGCCTGCATGCCCTGCACCCCTCCGGCTGCCCTGTCTGTCACCTCGGAGAGGAGAGCTCTTCCCTGGCCTGCCATGGCCTTTCGTGGGGCAAGAGGCCCCTTGCATGGCACCCACCCCGACCTGGGCAGACTCACGAAGGTGGCCCCGTGATGAAGCGAGTTCAGCATAAAGCCCGGGCAGCAGCCTGCAGGGGCGGGCGTGGGCACGGCGCCGCTGCTTTGCAGAGCTGTTTAAAGCGACACATCCAACCGTTCTGTGAGATGCTTCCACGTTTCCTCCAAAGTTATCTGCTTTAAAACAAGGACAGTAGGGGCCGGCACTGGGGCGCAGCGGGTTAACACCCTGGCCTGAGCGCCGGCATCCCATATGGGTGCCAGTTCAAGACCTGGCTGCTTCACTTCCAATCCAGCTCTCTGCTGTGGCCTGGGAAAGCAGTGGAGGATGGCCCAGGTCCTTGGGCCTCTGCACCCATGTGGGAGACCTGGAAGAGGCTCCTGGCTCCTGGCTTCAGATCGGCACAGCTCCGGCCGTTGCGGCCAAATGGGGAGTGAACCATTGGATGGAGGACCTCCCTCCCTCCCTCCCTCCCTCTCTCCCTCTCTCTCTCTCTGCCTCTCCTCTAAAAAAAATAAATAAAATAAAATAAGGACAGTGGCAATGACTATCTTTCTTTTAAAGATGGTTTATTTATTTATTTATTTATTTATTTATTTTTTTTTTTTTTTTGACAGGCAGAGTGGACAGTGAGAGAGAGAGACAGAGAGAAAGGTCTTCCTTTTGCCGTTGGTTCACCCTCCAATGGCCGCCGCTGCAGCCGGCGCACCGCGCTGATCCGATGGCAGGAGCCAGGAGCCAGGTGCTTTTCCTGGTCTCCCATGGGGTGCAGGGCCCAAGCACCTGGGCCATCCTCCACTGCACTCCCTGGCCATAGCAGAGAGCTGGCCTGGAAGAGGGGCAACCGGGACAGAATCCGGCGCCCCAACCGGGACTAGAACCCGGTGTGCCGGCGCCGCAAGGTGGAGGATTAGCCTATTGAGCCACGGCGCCGGCTTAAAGATGGTTTATTTATTTGAAAGTCAGTTGCACAGAGGGAGAGATAAAAAAAAAATCTTCCATCTGCTGGTTCACTCCCTGGATGGCCACAACAGCTGGGGCCGGCCAGGTCAAAGTTTCTTCCAGGTCTCCCACGTGGGTGCAGGGGCCCAAGCACGTGGGCCAGCCTCTGCTGCTTTCCCAGGCCATAGCAGAGAACCGGATCAGAAGTGGAGCAGCCGGGACTTGAACCGGTGCCCATAGGGAAGCTGGCATTGCAGGTGGTGGCTTAACCTGCTGTGCCACAGCGCCAGCCTTGACAATGACTTTCTGATCTTTCTCCTTCTTCAGCGTCTAAAGGACCAACTCTGAGAACATCTCTGCCAAGTGTCGTGCAGTAAAAACGACTTCGTGGGACGCTGACCTCACACAGAAAGTGAGGAGCAGCCGTGCCGTGGGAACAGCAGCGGGTCACGGCACATCTCCCACGCGCGGGCACGGCCCCTGTGCCCATCTTACAGATGGCAACACGGCAGCCCTGGGGGTGCAGTCACTTGGCTAGTGAGTGCTCAGAGCGGAGGGCTCCATTTGCCTCCAGGTCTGGGGCCCGGGCCGCGCACGCTGTGGGAGGCTCAGGCTCCCGAGCGTCTTGGCCTCAGGGGACCTCAGCCTCCTCGGTGGCTGGAAGGCCGCAGTGGAGGACGCTGGCTTCGGCCGCCCGCAGTGGCCGTGTTTCGTGGCTGCTCGCTGTCTCGTGGGTGGAGCCCGAGACCCGTGCTGCTAAACGGGGACTTTCCGGAAGTTCCTGCCGCTGCCACCGAGGCCCTGTGGGCTTGCGGCCCTCCAAGGCGCTTCGCCTGTGCAAAATTCAGAGCCAATGACGTCCAGCGCGACGTGACCCATTGGGGGGGTGGGGTCTCCCCAGGCCTGGCGGACACAGCCGGTGGGGCGCTGTTTTCAATGATGCTTCATTCTGATCAAACCAGGAGAACGCACGAGCGCCCGGAAGGCTGTTTGCTGGCGCTCGCCGCGGCCGCTGCCCTGCCTCTGATCGGCCCATCACCATCACGTACACACAAGGGTTGGCCCCACCAGAGGGATGCGTGGCAAGCTTGCCCCTCCCCCACCTGCCCCCACCTCCCCCACCCCCACCCCGAGCCCAGAGAGCAGTTTTCTTTGTCGCTCACGGTTGCTGTAATGAACGCTGTGACACAGCAGAGCCAGGCCTGTTTTCTCTGCTGCTCCCGGCCTCTGCGTCGTTAAGACAGAGCTTCGGCTTCTGGTGTAGTCTAAACATCCAGACTGCACAGCTGCGCTCATTAAAGTGTCAGGGGAAGAGTCCGCGCCGCGGATGGCCGTGTAACGTCTAGTACCGTCTGTCTGGTCTCACGAGCGATAACGGGACCGAGAACGCAGCCAGGCTCACTAAGACTGAAGTCTGGCTGGCACCGCGGCTCACTAGGCTAATCCTCCACCTTGCGGTGCCGGCACACCAGGTTCTAGTCCCAGTCGGGGCGCTGGATTCTGTCCCGGTTGCCCCTCTTCCAGGCTAGCTCTCTGCTGTGGCCCAGGAGTGCAGTGCAGGATGGCCCAAGTGCTTGGGCCCTGCACCCCATGGGAGACCAGGAGAAGCACCTGGCTCCTGCCATCAGATCAGTGCAGTGCGCCGGCCGCAGCGCACCGGCCACGGCGGCCATTGGAGGGTGAACCAACAGCAAAAGGAAGACCTTTCTCTCTGTCTCTCTCTCTCACTGTCCACTCTGCCTGTCAAAAAAAAAAAAAAAGTCTATCGTTATCCTGTCACTGACAAAGCTCACTCGCGACTGCATGACTCCGGTTCTGCCATCCTCAGCGTGTGGCACTGTCCTCAAGGTTGTCTCAGGGTTCAGAGTGGCTGCCGCAGCTCCAGCCACCACATCCACATGCTGGGCTGGCAGTCAGAAGAAGCTGAGGAGCCATACGGTCCTCACGGCTTCCTCTGTACAGAGCGTGCCTCTTGTTCCTCATTAAAGCCCCTTTTATCTGTATAGACTAAACCATAATCTCAGGATGTGTGACTGTGCATCTAGCTGCAAGGGATGCTGGGAAGCATGGTCTTCAGTCTTTGGCTGGCAATCGGCCGTCCTGGCCGCCTTCGGCGATGTCCCCAGGAACGAGCTCTGAGCACCCACCACCGTGCCGGGGGGTCCAGGGCTCTGCTGCCTCTGTTATTTCATTCGCCTCCGAGACTTCGTTCCTTGGGACAAACTTCCTTCTCCCAGTGGGACTGCCATCCAGGGCTAAACGGAAGGGACTCATTGAGGTTGGCTCAGCAAAACCTCGGGAGCCCTGTGGGTTCTTGGGAGAGCCCCTCCAAGCTGTGCCCCAGATCCTGCTAGGCTTGCAGGAAGCCCCACAGCTGAGAGCCTGGCCGTGCCCACCCCCCACGGACCGTGCACCTGCCTTTACCCCGCCTCCCCACAGAACAGCCTCCCGGGGCTCGCTTGGAAACAGTGGCTCGGCCAACCTCTCGGCTCTACCGCCACCCACCTGGCCGGCCTTCTCTCCCTTCACTTCCGGCCCACGGGCGCCTTCTCTGTTCTAGAGGTCACGGGGGGAGAGCATGGCCCTGGGAGCCTAGCTGAGCTGCCCCTGTGGCTTGGGTCCATCCCACAGTAGAAGCAGGTGGACAGCAGAATTGGGCCTCAGCTCTTTCCTAGCAAGCAAGAGGAAGGAGTCGGTGGGGCCGGGGCCCAGGGGAGTGGTCTTGGGCTAAAGTGGTGATTCTCAATGGGGTACAGCGTGGCCCCTGAGGGAGAGTGGCAATCTCTGGAGACATTCTGGTTGTCATGGCTCAGGGGCAGGTGGGAGTATCAGTGGTGTCTTGTGGTAGAGGCCAGGATGCTGTTGAACGCAATGGTTACAGGACCGGTCCCTGCGGCCAAGAACTGTCCCACCCCAAGTGTCGGTGTTGAAGCGGGGAGTCCCTGGCTAAAAGGCACTGGCAGTGAGCAGCGTCACTATCGGGGGCAGGTGCTCTGAGGGCTACAGGCTTGGATTCGGATTCCGGCGTGGCCGCCTGGCAGTCATGCTGTTCAGGACGAGCGGCTGACCTCTCTCGCCGCCTGCACACCTGCGGTATCATCCCTGGGATAACCCCTACCAAGTTTGGTGTGCCATCCCCGCCACCTGGAGCTCTCCGAGGTGCGGAGCGTGGCAGAGAGGAGCCACAGTGATGTGTAGATGACGTCCATGCCAAGGTTTAGATACCGTAAATCCTGTCCCCCACGTGGAGGAAGGCACAGCTCGCGTCTGTGGCCAGGAGGAGAGAAGCCGGGCAGTGCTGTTCCCTGCAGGACGTGAGGCTGCCCCAGCCCCTGGGGTCACACCTGAGCCGCCGGCAGGAGGCCGGGGGTGCCCACACCCCTCGCAGCCGTTCCTGGCTCCAGACAGCACCGCACTGTAGATCAGGTGAGCTTGGGCCAGGCCTCTCCTCCACCAGAGTTCTTGTGTTTGGCCCCACCCACAAGGAACCGCGTGGACCCTTTGGGAAGGGCAGTCTGGATGGAAGACACAGCAAGAAGTGGGGCCCGAGCAGAAGCACCTGGGGTGGGTTTAGGGCCAGGCGGCCAGCGTGGGCAGGGCAGGGTGAGGAAGCAAGGGGAGCATGGGGGTGGGGGGCAGGTGGACCACCCTGGGCCTTACAGAGCGCCGTCCTGTTGATGGGAGGGGCTGCTGAAACCTTTTGAGCAAAGGAGGGACTTGCTTTGTTCTAAGAGTCCTCCCGTTGTCATGCAAAGCTGACTGGGAGGGGGCGGTGTGGAGACAGAGAGGAGGTGCCTGGGGTAGGGAGGTTATCAGCGAAGAAGCTGCACTGAGGGTGACTCCGAGAGCCTGGGCCTGAGCAGTTGTCAGTGGTTGGGTGGTCCTGAAAGAGATGCCAAGTCCCACCCCGGCGCCTGTGAGGGTGAACTTAGCCCGGAAAAGGGCTGATGTAGTGAAGTTAAAGATCTCAGGATGAGGTCACCCTGGATGGCGGTTGGGCCCTAAACCCAGTGACAGGTGTCCTTGTGGGAAAGGAGGGGGCCTGGAGACACCCCTGGGGAGGGCACGTGAAGGTGGAGGCAGAGGCTGCAGGGACTCCTGAGGCCGGGGGCGCCCTGGCGCGCTCTCCCCGGGTCGGTCCACTTCCCACCACGGTGACACACGCCCGAGAGAAGCCGCGGGTGACAGCGCCGGGTTCCGGTCCCAGCTCAAGCGGCCCCACTGGTTGTGCCGTCTGGTGATACCAGCGGTGGCTGTGGCAGAGTGAGCGGAGGTGCACCCTGTGGCGAGCCGGGAAGGAGAGAGGGAGCGGTGGTGCAGGCATCGCCCCCAAGAGGGAGCACCTGTGTCTGACTCTCCAAGACTTGGGCACAGGGTCTGCACCCTCCCTCCCTAAGACCCCACCTTCAGACACCTCGACTGGACTTTGTGTCCACCCTTGATCCATTAGCCATTGCTAAGACTTTGGGGCCCAAGCTTTTAACACACGGACTTCAGGGAATACCCAGACTCACCCCCAAACCTTAGCGCCCCATTCAAGCCCGAGAAGACCCACCTGGTGCCACCCCCCACAGGGGGTGTTTTAAGCCCCCTGGGTGTGGTACCTTACACTGCAGCCCCAACTGGGAGACAGATATGAATGGAACGCTGGGGGGGGGGGGTGGGGGAGGGGGAAGGGGAGGCGGAAGGGGAGGCATTGGAGGATCAGGCTAGGGAACAGCAGAAGTTGGAGAGCCAGGGGCTGAGAGGGGGGTGCCTGGTCCCTGTTGCACCCTGTGGCGAGCAATTAGGGCCTCTGGGGTTTCCGGAGCAGCCCACACGCCAGCCGCTGGCCTTGCGTTCTGTTCCCTTCAGTGCTGGGGTGAGAGGGAGGAGCGCCGGGCTGGGGGTCAGGGGTCTCCACACCTGCTCTGCTGGTGCCTACCTGTGTGACCCGGGGCTGGGGATGCGTGTGCTTGGTGTGAACTTGTAGCCAGAACGCCACCCACCAGCACGGCAGGAGGCTGAGAGAAGCCTCCCCTGGGACACCGGGTCCTCGGGACCTCTCGGCGACTCAGCCAGCACCCTCACTGCTCTCGGACCCCAAGACAGAGCGCCCGTGTCTCCCCGCCCTCCACGGGAGTCCCCCGCCTGTGACCCCGTGTAGGGAAGGCATGCAGCTGAGGAGGCCGCCCGTGGCAGACGCGTGTGCGTGTGGACTCGTGCTGCAGGGCTGCCGGCGACACGGGCGGAGCAGGCGTGCAGGAGTCACGGGCCACAGCGCGCCCGGAAAGCGGAGTGCGCGCGCGCGCGTGTGCGTCCGGGCCGACTGCGCCGGTTGCGACTTCTCCGCACCCGCCCCTGCCTCCTTCCTCGCTCTCCATTTTCTGTGGGCGTCCACCCCCTGCTGATGCAGCTGCCGGGAAACAGGGAGAAGCCGACCCATCCCGCATCCGAGGGTGGGCTCCCGTGAGCCTCAGCCAGGGGCCAGCAAGCTCCGACCCAGAGGCCTTGAGGGCCCCGCGGTGCCCACCACAGAGTGGCAGCTCGCTGTTTTCCAGGAAAGCAGCCATGGCTGACGCACAAGCAAACAGGCACAGCTGTGTTCCATACCACTGTGCTGTGGGCGCAGGCACTGGGCCGGAGCCGGCCCACGGGCGGTGGTGCCCACCCCGGTCTCGGGCAGTGACAACGCTACGCACATCAGCGGTCAGTGCGGAACCCCGGTCTGGAGGCCATCGGCGCCAAGTATGCAGTTCCTGGTCCCATGCGTGTGGAGGAAGAGCTGGGAGGGGCCCAAAGCAGGGGACGCTCGCACTGGGAGCCAAGGGCGGCAGAGTCAGCCGCAGGGGCAGCGTGGGCACAGGGACCGCAGGCACGCAGCCAGAGTCAGGAGAGCCGGTGTTCTGGGGGCGGGCAGGGGCCTGCGCACTTGGAGTGGAGGGTGGAGGGCGGGAGGCGGCCCCGGGCAGGACAGGCCCTGTGCTCCATGTGTGCTGGGAGAGCTGGCAGGGGTCGGTAGAGGCTCTGATGAGCGATCCTGTGACCCGAGCGTCCCACAGCCACTGTTCCCGGGGCGCTCACTGGGCAGTCGTGACCCTCAGGCAGCCGGGGCGGTGACGGCACAGCGACTCCGCCGTCCTGCTGAGAGCAGTCTGTGCACGCCGGGCAGTGAGGCATGAGTGATTGTGCCTACAAGTTAGAGGCGCTGGGGTTTGTGGGTGTTTTCAAAACGTTATTTATTTATTTGAATGAGAGAGAGAGAGAGAGAGAGAGAGATAATATCTTCCGCCTGCTGGTTCACTTCCCAGACAGCACAACAGCCAGGGCTGGGCCAGACCGAAGCCAGGAGGCGAGAATTCCATCCGGGCCTCCCACGTGGGTGCGGGAGCCCAAGCACCTGGGCCACCTGCTGCTGCTCTCCTGGGTGCATTAGCAGGGAGCTGGATGGGAAGCGCAGCAGCTGGGACTGGAACACAGCTCCGATGTGGGACGCCCGGGTCACAGGCAGCGACTTTGCCGGCTGCACCACAGTGCCGGCCCCTACTGTTGTGTTTAAGATTGAGTTTGTACAATACCTAGAAGCACAGTCAAACTTCATCCAATAATTTAGACGTTTGCACTTTTCTTTACTTAGAACAACGCTGGACAGCGAATATGGACGAGGGGAGCATGCCGGCGTCCGAGCGCCAGTCCGCGCCTGCCCCCTGCGCGTCCCCGAGCTGACGTAGCCAGTGCTGGGCCTGCTGCTCGGAGAAACGAGAGAAGCAGGAGCCAGGCGCAGGGCAGGACGTGGGGAGTGTGGCGCTGGCCCCGGTCCAGGCCCTTCCTCCCCCACCCAGATGTGCGGGGGGAAGGGGCTGTGTGACTTGTTTGCACTCAGTTCAGTCCATCAAGCAGCTGGGCTCCAGCACAGTGTTTGCTTTGGCTCCAGGCCTCACCTTGAAGGTGAGGTTTGGTGGGGGCCGGGCTCCGAGCTCTCGCTCCCTTGGGTCATCCCGGGGCCTGTGAGCACGACCAAAGCTCGTTTTCTGCTCTGAAAACAATCAGGCTCTTTCCCCCTCTTATTTACTTTCTCATTTCAAGTCCCACTTAGCAAGGGCGGGGCCCTGACTCAGTCCTTCCCCGGGCCCCTGGCAGAGGCCACGGGAGCCGGGCGGCTAATCTCCGGGAGCCATGTTTATGACCCGCTGGTTTTCCTGCCGGGGGATGGGAGCCTCGGCTCGGGATCGGCCACACCAGCTAAGCTTTTCCCAAGGGCTCCGAGGTTCCTGGAGCTTGTGGGGGAGGGGAGCTGTGCCCTCTCCAGGCCCTGGGCGGTGGTGGTGCCAGCCAGACCCTCTAGTGTGTCTGTCGCCCCCAGCGGACGGCCCGTGCCCGTGGCCCGCAGTGAGCAGGAGGGGACTGAGAGAAGGAAGTCGGGGTGGCGGCCGCAGCTTTGCCACCTGCCCCACAGCAGCCCGAGGGATGACGTCACTCCAGAGGGGGCAGGGCTTGCGTATGCAGGGACCATTCTGAAACTTTCCCTAGTGTGGTCGCTCAGCATGCAGGCAGGGCAGAGAAGGGGCTGGGGTGGGGTGGGGGGACTTGGTTCTGGCTGTGCTTGGCTACAAACGTGAGCTCCAGCTCTGCCAGCGGCTGTGGGTGATGCTCAGCACCTCCTTAGGCCTCGGTTTTCCCTCTCTGTGTAATGGGTTGGCAGGAGATGACAAAGGCAAACACACCTGAACGAGCCAGCGCACATAGCACATCCACCGGCCACCAGCCTGGGGCCTTGCCACTGACCGCGCTGGGTCCGGCGCTGCGCCTGGCATCAGAGACACAAAAATAAGGGCATGTGGTCTGCATCCCGGGAGGAATGCTCGCTCCCTGGCTCCCCCTCGCTTTTCTCTGCAGGGGTGGGCACCCGCCCCAGCCCAGGGGGAGGATGACACAGGGAAGGCGCAGTCGGCACTGTGGGACTCTCCATAGCTCCTCACCTGCTCAGTCTTCCCCACGGCCACAAGGCCTGGGGCTTCTTGCCCCGGGGCCTTCCTGGCCTCGTCCCCTCCCACTCGGCCTCCTGCTCCTTGAGCAAAGCCATGCACCTGCACCGCAGGGCTGGGCGCTTGCTGGTGCCACTTCCAAGAAGGTTCCCGGATGTACACGCGGCGCCCGCCCTTCCTCACTCGGGCTGCCCAGCGAGGCCTCTCCTGACCCTCAGCCTCGGGCAGGACGCTTCCCTCCCACCCCCTCTGCTCTTCAAGTGCCTCATCCTCCCTGGCACCTTCCATGACCTCTGTGTCGGTCTCTCTCTAGAGTCAGCTCCACCAGACGAGGGCTCTCTGCCTCCTTGGCCGCTACCGTGTCAGCAGTCACCATGTCACCATTGCCAGGTGCACAAATGTTTACTGGAGGGATGGGTGGATGGATGGACAGACAGGTGGACAGATGGAGGTATGGATGACTGGGTAGATGGATGGACAGACAGCTGGAGGGGTGGACAGATGGACAGACAGAAGGATAGACAGAAGACAAATGGACGGGTGGAGGGATGGACGCATGAGCATGTGGGTAGCTGGGTGACAGAGGCCATGCCAAGTGGTGACCGAGTCAGAATCTCCTGGCAGCCATTGGCTTTTCTCAGGAGGAGCAGGCTGGCTCCGTGGTGTCTGGAGCAGCCCCACGGCACTGCCTTGTGCACCTGCTGTGCAGGTCTCCACCAGCCTCTGTTTCCCCGTCTGTAAATGGGTTTAGTGATGGCCTGGCGGACTATGCTAGGGACTAGGATTCAGTGGCTTCTCGGCGCCACTGGCCTGGCCCACGGCGGTCCCTCGGTGAATGCCGCTGGTTACAGCTGTCACTCGGGGCTGTGTCTGGAGGGGGAGGTGGGCGAGGCACTGGAGCCCGTTCGGCTTCTTGGGAGATTCGGGAGCGCACCCTGCTGAGGGGGAGCCCAGAGCCCAGAACGCAGGCTTTGGGGTCCTACCTGGGAGTGGACCCAACCCGTGCACTTTGCAGCTGTGATTCGGGGCGTGTGGCAGGGGTTCGTGCAGCCTCGGCTACCCACTCGGTGGCCGAGATAAGGACAGAGCATGCCGCACAAGCTGGGGTGGGGTTTAGGTGGGGTGACCCCGGGGTGGGGGGTGCCTGGTGCACAGAAGTGCTCAACACTGCGTATGGGGTCTCAGCGCAGCCTGACACCTCCTGCTCCCTGGTGTCACAGGCAGCTTCGTACCCCCCCTGCATTAGCTCCTGCCCTCTGGATTCCAGCGGGGCCGTGGCCCCCTAGAATAAGTGATACCTGCAGCAGCCACACTTGGCCAAACGACTAATTTGGGCCAAGGGTTGCGGGGGGTATGGGGAGGGGTGGAGGCTGTGGGGAGGGGTGGGGAGGTACAGGGAGGGGTGGGGGTATGGGGAGGGGTGGGGGTGTGGGGGGAGGTGTGGGAGGGGTGGGGAGGTACGGGGAGGGGTGGGGGGTATGGGGAGGGGTGGGGGTGTGGGGGGAGGTATGGGAGGGGTCGGAGGTGCTGGAGGGTGCGGGAGTATGGGGAGGGGTGGGGGTGTGGGGAGAGGTGTAGGGGGAGTGGGAGGTGCGGGGGGGTATGGAGGGGGTGGGGGTTGTAGGGAGGGGTGGGGAGGTACAGGGAGGGGTGGGGGTGGGGTCAGCCGCCAGGCCTGGCCCTTGCAAGGAGGTCATGCCACAGCCACTCCTCGTGCACGGGCTGAGATGATGGCAGGAGACTTGATGCTGAGCCCCCATGGGCCTTCTGGGGAAGTATCTGGAAAGGAGCAGAGCCACAGAGGAAGCGAGCCTCGGCCCCCTCGCCCAGAGCTCCATGTCCACCTGCTCGTCCTGGGGCAGCTCCGGCCCAGGACACAGACGGAGCCCAGGGAAGTTGGAAACCACAGACACCCGCCTGACCCCTCCTGAGCCTTGCACGGTTTCCGAAGAGGGAAGCAAGGTGCGGGGCAGCTAGGGGCTGCACCACTTCTAGCTGAGTGCCCCTGGGTGATGTGCGTACCCTCTCTGAGCCGCAACCTGCTCATCTGTGAACTGGGGACCGTGGAAAGTAGTTCCCTCGCAGGGTGCCGAGAGGACCCTACAGTGACACTTGTAGACATTCAAGAATTTGAATGTTCACCCTCGACATACTGTACATGAGAGAACGGCCCGAGGATTTCACACAAGGGAATCTAAGAAAGACGGCATGACTGTTTTTAAAGGGGTGGTTGACAGTTACATGGAAGAAGCCAAGGATCCTAGAAAGACACTCGGAGGAGTCTGCTCTCAACAGTGCGGCTGGAGCTGGGCCAGGCTGAAGCCAGGGCTCTCAGAATTCCATCCAGGTCTCCCACATGGGTGCAGGGGGCCGAGCACGTGGGCCGTCTTCTTTCCCAGGTGCATTGGCAGGGAGCTGGATCAGAAGCGGAGCAGCCAGGACCTGAGCCAGTGCTCATAAGAGATGCTGGGATCGCACGTGGCAGCTTACACCTGCTTAGCCACCATGCCAGCCCCTATTGCTAACACTTTAGAAACTGGTTCAAGTGTGAAAACACTCAGTTCCATAGTTGTGGCCACCCGCTGTACCTGCTCCACCTGCCTGTGTCAAGCCTCCCTCCCACCCCCAGGAAGGTGGGAACTTGGCAGACACAGCCTTGCAGAGGGGAACCCGCACGCTTCCGGGGAAGTCGCTGGGCTCCCTCCTCCTCTGGCAGGTGGTGAGAGTCGGTGACGGAGCAACGGGGGCTTCAGAGGAGTCCCTGGCGTGGCGGGTGGCATCCCCAGGAGGGCACTGTGGCCATTTGCAGGAGCCTCGTCCGGGCCCGGCGTCTCCTCTGGGTCCCCAGAAGACAGAGCTCCAGCTCTGGGGACTTGTCCACGCTGCAGCCTGGCACCCCTACCCAGGAGCGCTGGCTTCAGCCCCTGCCAGGCATCCAGGCCCCGCCTCCACGGGCCACATCTCTGTGGCTCTGCCGTGAGTCACGGTGGCTGGCTGGGCGTCTCTGCTATCTCGGGGAACCGGAGATCCCCCTTAATTCCCTCCAGCTGTGTCTCTGCAGGACTGAGGTCGCCCATCCTGGCGCAAGGGAAGAGTGGAGCTTGTTGTGTCTTCGTTTCATTCAAATGGCTTGGATGACGACGCACTCAATTTCTTCTCTTTCTTTTTAAACCAGGGCACCGTCTGGGAGTCGCTTTTGATTAGACGCTGACCTCAGAAATATGCTTGCGTCATTTTGAAAACATCTCCCAGCGCCGCAGAAATGCACTCCGCCGGGGAAGGGACGTGGGGTGGCCAGCGCTGGGCGTGGGCTCTGCTGATGCCCGGGCAAGGGCTGCCCAGGGCTCCCCGGGGCGTTGCTGGCCTGAACCAGAGCTCGGGTGCTGTCCCTGCCCCCCGCCGCCCCAGATTTGTGTAGTGACCTGAGGCTCAGGCTAGGACCACCACCGCCATCATCACTTTCACCATCATCAGCCTCGACGACTTTGCCAACAACAGCAGCCACTGTTGTCAGGTGCTTGCACTTCCGGGCTGTGAGGTGTCCGGGGGGGGGGCACACTAACAGGTGCTCAGGAGGTCAGGGTGTGAGGTCAAACCTTTGACCCACTGGTGGGTGGAGCCGGGGCTCCCACAGGGTAGGAATCCCCTGGGTAGTCGTCTGTGGGTGGATACACCATGCTGGGTCGGCACCGGGCTCTGGGTGGTCGTCTGCAGGTGGATACACTGTGTCGGGTCATCGTTGGGGAGGGGGCCTGGGTGGCATGGCTGTGGCCCCCTGGGTGGTCGTCTGCAGGTGGATACACCGTGCTGGGTCGGCTGCGTCCGGGCTGAGCTTCCCTGACCCACGGTCAGAAACTCGGTCTGTTCCAAAGCTTCCCAACATGGACGTGGTGCCGCGAGTGAAAATCCCACCGTGACGTTTGTTCCGTGCGCAGAAGCATTCGAAGACTTGTACAAAATCACCTCCCGGCTCCGCGTGGAGGCGACTTGGGCCCCGCTCCCAGGACCTCTCATGATGTGGATACAAATACTCCCAAATCTGACAAGGTCCCGGATCGGACCCTTCTGGCCGCGGGCACTTCAGATGAGGGCTTCCTGTGCTCACTTCCTGCTGTAGAAGTGCCCACACACTGGCGACTTGAAGCAACAGAGACTTGTTCCATCACCATCCGGAGGCAGGGAGCCCGAAGTCAAGGTGTCAGCCGGGCCCTGCGCCCTCGGAAAGCTGCCTGGGGCGCCTTTGCTGGCCTCTGGCAGCTCCGGTGGGGTGGGGGGAGGGGCTTAGCTTGTGGCTGCAGAACCCCAACCTCTGCCTTCCCGGGGCCTGGTCCTAGCCTGCTTGTCCGCCTCCTACACGGACACTTGGCCTGGCGTCAGGGCCGCCAGCCGTCCAGGATGCGCTCATCCTGAGGTCTTGGTTGCGTCTGCTAAGATCTTGTTCCAAACAAGGTCACCTCACAGCTTCCCAGCGGTGTGCACTTGGCAAGGCAGAACGGTGCGGGGCAGGGGTGGGGGTCACCACCATTGAGCACACCGCGGTCAGCCGGGGCCGTTCCCCCGGGAGGGGGGAGCTCCTGGAGAACAGAAACCGCGTCTTCATTCATTCATCCTGCAGACGTGGGTGGCGCTCTGCTGTGTTCCAGGAGCCCAGCGGAAACTCAGCAGATCCAGGGCCGGCACGGGGAAGGCCACCCCAGTGGAAGCAGAGACTCCGGTACGCTCTGGGGGCAGGGCTGTACAGGCAGCGAGCGAGAGGCGAGACGCGTGGGTGGGCGCAGGCAGAGGACGTGGCCTCTCTGGGAGTGTGCATCCGGACCCCAAGAAGGCCCAGCCCCAGGGAGAGCCCGCCTTGTGTCCTTGCAGTCTCTGTAGGCCAGTGCCCAGCACGAAGCCCACCCAGGCACGGGCACACTGCACGAGGAGTCCCCCCGGCGGGGGCAGAGGGGTCCCCAACTCAGGCGCCCATGGATGAAGAAAGCGGGTCATGGGTAATGGGACAGCGCGGGGCAGGCGGTGGCCAGCCGGAGAACACGGGCCCAGCAAAGGGACAGCGGCCTCTCGGCTCTGACTCCTGGTCCCCGGGGACCACGTGGGTGAGCGTGGCCAGATCGTCCAGTGCTTTTAAAGCAAATGGAAATCAAACCCTTTTGGTGAAGAGACGTGAATTTCAAGTGGCTTAAAAATAATTAAGAAAAGGAAATAACACTGTGTGTACCGAACAAAATCTCTCCGTGGGCCTGGTGCAGCCTGAGGGCGGAGCTCGCAGCCTTTGGGTCGGGGATGGGTGGAGCCGAGTGCAGTCCACATGGAGAGGACCCCCTGGGGAGAGGAGCCTGGGCGGGGGTGGGGGGGCAGCTGAGGAACTGAGCGGTTGGGGTGTCGGCAGCATAGCGGGAGCTTGAGCCAGAACCCTGCCCACCCCGGAGGGGTCTCGGCAGCCTGGATATTGAGGGTCTCTTCCCCAGGGAGGAGGCAAGCTGTCCAGCCCTCTACCTCCCTCCCTCCCTTCCCGCCCCCTTCTCTCTCTCTCAATATTGATTTATTTATTTGAAAAGTAGAGTTAGAGAGAGCTTCCATCCTCTGTTCACTCCCCAAATGGCCACATTGGCCGGAGCTGGGCCAATCCAGAGCCAGGAGCTTCCTCCGGGTCTCCCATGCAGGTGCAGGGATCCAAGCACTTGGGCCATCTTCCACTGCCCTCCCAGGCACACTAGCAGGGAGCTGGATCAGAAGTGGAGCAGCCAGGCCTCAAACTGTGCCCAAATGGGATGGTGGCACGGCGTGCAGAGGCTTCACCTGTGACAGCACAGTACCGGCCTCTGCTTGCTGCCTCGCAGGGGGAGCAGTAACAGAAAGCCGGAATTGGAAGGGGGGCTGGGACTCGTTCACAGGCACTCCAGCATGGGGTGTGGGCACCCCAGGCAGCATCTTCAGTGCGCTGCCAGATGCCAGCCCCTGCCCTATGTGTCCAGCAGTGCAGGGCAGGGGCAGAGGTCCAGTGGGGGACACTGAGGACAGAGTCCAGTGGGGGACATGGGTTGGGGGTCACATGACAAATGTCCCACCTCAATCTAATGAGGTTAGGTCAGGAGGGCTTCTTGGAAGAAGTGACCAGAGCTGAGCTCAGAGGACCCGTGGAGTTGTCCTAAAGGCATCGGACTCATTCTGAGCTTGTGCAGGGAGCGGACTGCTGGTGTGTGCTGTCGGGAACGGGCTGTTGGGGAGCGGGCTTGATGGGCTAGTGTGGCCATCTGGTGAGAGAGGACAGGAGTGGCCCTTGGCATGGGCTGTGACCATGTAGGTGCAGAGAGATGTAGGCAGGGTCCTGAGACTCCATGCAGCCGAGAAGACTAAGCCGTAGCATTACATCCCCTCCTGGAGAGAGAAGCGCCTGGCATCAGAAACCCAGCTCAGAAACGAGACATGTGGCCTGGGGGTTTCGGAGACCCTCGGAACGCCGCATTCTTAGCTGTGTGATCCTGGGCAAGTTGCTTAACCTCTCTGTGCCTCGGTTTCCTTGTACGCAAGCCAATGATGACAACAGAGTCCCAGCGCCGAGCTGCAGCTCGGCCAGTGCTCCCAGAACCTCGCAGTGCGTGGCCCCGGCCCCGGCCCCGGCCAGGAGCTGCCGGAGTGCGTCCAAGCAACGTGCCCAGAGGTTCACGGTGTGCCCGGTGTCTTTCTGGTTCATCATTTGAGGGACATTTATTGTGAAAAAACAAAACGACACCCCCGTGCTCAGTACCCACCGCAGAAACGTCACAGACTTCCTGCCCTTTGACAGCTCTGGGTTCGCCGTGATTACACAGGGCCGTGAGCGTCCTGCTCTCTCCAGGGTTTGTGAGCCGAACGATTCTCCCCGGCAGAATCCCGTGCACGTCAGCTGTCGCCTGGGCCAGAGCCAGCGGCTTCCTCGGGACTGAGCCCACGTGCAGGACCTGACTTGGCCTGGGGGCTGCGGGGGGCTCCCACACCCTCCTGATCCAGCCAATGGCCTGAGAGCCACTGGCCTGGGCCAGGGGCCAGGGAGAGGCAGAGAAGCAGGCGGTGGGGGTGGGGGCACTGCTCTCGCATGGGGTTAGTCTGGAACCCCAGATCCCAAGCCCAGACCCAGGGTTCCCAGCTGGGCTCCCGATCCTTCCTCTGGGGGGCAGTGGGGCTCCACCAGGAGCGCCTTCCTCCATCTTCCCCAAGGCCAGGAAAAGCTTCTGGGCTCCAGGTTCAAGGAGAAGGGCAGTTTCTGGACTCCCTTGGCCTGGACTGGATCAGGTGTGCGGGGCGGGGGCCCGGGGTGGGCGCTCAGTAGGAAGGGGCGGCGTTACTGTGGGGAGCTCAGGGCCATTCCTGACAGCTCTGGCCCAGGCGGCCAGGCTTCTCCAGGGGGACCGCCAAGGCTCGGGACGTGCGCAGAGATGTGCATCTCCACGCTGGTGTTCGGGGCTCCATGCAGAGTTCCAGACCCTCAGAAACAATGCTCCTGGGTGAACCCATCCCCCCACCCACCCACACAGCCGACAGGTGGCTCCCTCCCAGCTCCTGCATCGCTTCGCCGCCAGCTGCGGTTGCAGCTCACAGAATCCCCGCTCTTTGTGAACCAGAGGAGACATTGAAGGTCTCCTGGCTCAGCACTTCAGGCAGGGCGTCCCCAGCCTCAGCCCAAGCAATGTTCTGTTCCAAAGGCCCCCGTGGGCCGCGGCCTCTGCTATCTCTTCTGAGCCAGCCGCCATGCTCCTCGGCATCTTAGGGTCTCTGGGATGTTCTCTGCAAAATGGCAAATAGGCTTCGAACCCGAACTTGAACGTCCAAAGACCGTGATCATAACCTATTCCCCCTCCCCCCACCTCCCTCTGTGGGGCCTGCTAACCAAGCATAAAACGCAGCACCAGGCGGGCGGAAGGGCTGATTTAATCAAACCTATTCATGTGACAAAGGGGAAGCCAAAGCCCCAGGAGGTGTCACTGCCCCAAGAAGCAGTGGGGCCCTGTAGGCAGAAAGCGGCTGCGAGCCCAGGAGACCGGCAGGGTTTGCAGCCTGGCTGTGGCACCTGCCGTGAGCCCCAGGAGGCACTGCTCTGCTTGCAGCCTGCATTTCCGGTCTGTGAAATGGAGACGGTGTGACTGCACTCACCTTGCGTAGACGCACACACGGCGCTGCCCTGCCGGGCAGGAGGCGAGGGAAGACCAGACGCTGTTTGCGCTGGTTTCCTTGTGTTGTCATGACGAATCCCTGCAAACAGAACGGCTTACCACAACACAGGGGTTTTTGTTTTTTGAGAGGCAGAGAGAGACCGATAGAGCCTCCTGTTCTCTGGTTCATTCCCCAAGTGCCTGCAGAGACCCCTGGATGGGGCCAAAGCCAGGGGCGCTGGGAACGCGATCCAGGTCTCCCCCACGGGTGGCAGGAACCCGACTACCTGGGCCACCATGACTGCTCCCTGGGTCTGCGTTATAGGAAGCTGGAACCAGGAGCCGGAAGTGGGACTAGAACCTAGGCACTCGGATGTAGGGTGTGGCTACTTAACCACCAGGCCAAACGCCTTCCCCCTCTGCGATTCCAGAGCTCAGAAGCCCCAGGGCCCCGGGTCTACAGGAGAATCTGCCACTCATCCTTTCCAGCTCTGGAGCTGCCCCACTCCTGGGCTCCTGCGCTCTGACCTCTGCCTCCTGCAAAGGCCCTGTGGCCACAATGAGACCACCTGTGTGACCCAGGGTCTGCTCCCCACCTCGGAGTCCCGCGCTCACTCCCATCTGCGCAGTCCGCTTTGCCTGGTAAGGCGTGACAAAGCCACAGGGCCTGGGCTGGGGACCTGGACGTCTTCGGGGACAGTTCTCCCACTGGCTGCGCTGTTCCTGTGACAGTGCCCTCGGGGCCCTGTGGGGAGCAACCCGGACTAGACTAAGTTACTGGAATTAGGACTTATTCTATGCATCTGCTCTCCCACAATATGGCGCTGAGAAGGGAGAAACAGCTTCTACGCAGCTGCCTCCAGTTCAACCAATAAACTGTAGGACCTGCTCCTGATTGGAGGAGAGCAGCGTACTCGGCGTGTGGGTAGCAGAGTTGGGATTGGTGGAAGGACTATAAAGGAGGAGAGAGACAACATGCACCAGGAACATCTAAGGGGAACATCTGAAGGAACACCTGTGCAGCCCCCGAGAGAGCCGGCCGGCGGTGTGCCGCTCCCCCGCGGAAGTGGGGAAAGTGGCAGGGGGAACTGCCCTTCCACGGAGGTGGAGGGAAGGCAGCCAACTCGGGAAGAACCAGCAGCAAACCCGGGGAGGGCCGAGCAGACAAAAGAACAGCGCAGGGTCCTGTGTCACTCCTTCACGAAGAGGGGGAGCGACATAATGGTGCCGTGACTCGGATATGAAGCCTAGGCAGGATTCAGTGTCGTTCCTCCACGAAGAGGGGGAGCGACAGGGCCGTGTGCACGTCCCGCTGCGCTGGGTTCTGTCTGTGGCCGCGGCCTTGACCCCAAAGGAGGGATTTAGTTCTCACTGGGATTCTGCCAGACAAACTGTAGGAGAAAGCTTGTGTCCCCCAACATCCCCAAGGACGCTGAGGCAAAGGGAAGCTTTTTAAAGGCAAAAAAGGGCGAAATTCATTCAAGCTGCCTGCACGTAAAGTTCCCAAGGGCAGCGCAGGTGTCACCCTGTGGGTTGTGGGTGCTGTTCAAGATCCACTCTGCCACGGAAATCAGCACCTGCCTGTGAGGTGCGCAGGGCGCAAGGTGTGCTCCCTGGATGCCTGTGCGCCCTCCCCCCAGCTCCGACAGCCAAAGTGCCTCTAGCCCAGTAAGTGCTGGGAGGGCGGGGCGGGAAGCCCCTCCACTGGGAACTGTTGTGCAAGAAAAGGAAGCTCACAAGAAACTCGGGAGGTGAGGCCAGTGGGTAGCCCCGGGGGCTGCACACGGCGGGCGATCAGGCCACCCATGGGGGCTCTGGGCAGATGCTGAGGTCACTTCTGAGCGGGTCCCAGGCAGAGAACGAGGGACACAATGAGCACACAGGGCCTGAGATCTGTCCACAGGCACTGTCGGGGGTGAGGGAAGATCGGAGTCTCCATGGAATCAAAGCTCCGGGCTCAGCTGTGTGTGAGCGGGCAAGATGACCCGGGTGGCACCTGCCAGGGCGGTGGGTCCCTGTGGGAGCTGCCAGGGACTGGGGGCAAGGCTGAAGCAGGCAAAGGCAGGCAGCACCGTGTCCTGAGCACCGAGGGCAAGGCCAGGGCCGCAGGAAGCGGGGCGGACCGCACGGCCCGGTGCTGGTGCCGCGGGCCGCTGGGGAAGGAAGGGGAGAGGCAGGAGTCCAGTGCAGCAATGTGGGGGGCGCCTGCGGCCTTGGCCTGGGCAGCAGGGCGTGAAGGTGCCTGGGGCTGCGCCGGAGGACAAGGCCAGAAAAGAGGTCACCGGCTCTCCCTGGAGCCTTGGTGGGGAGGGGTGGAGGGAGGCAGGCATCCACCGACAGCAGGTGACAACCCCAGGCCAGAGGAAGGGACAGCCGCAGGGAGGTCTCTGGACTGGGAGCAGGTGGGCGACACCCCTGGCTGGGCGGGTGTGGAGCAGCAGCTCCAGGTGGGCGGGGCCAGGTTGAGGGTGACCCCAGGACCCAGGAGTCATTGGAGGGCTCTAAGTCGGACGTCAGGGTTGGATTTGAGCTTCAGAGCCGTCACCGCCAGTGGCGTGGGACCTGGGTGGGAGGCATAGGCGGTCAGAAGGCAGGTGGGCCGGCCCTTGTGTGCCCACGGGGTCACCTCGATTCAGCTGCTTGGCGGAGAGGCCGGTGGCAATGGCAGTCGTCACACGGGCCGCAGAGTCTGAGAGCTGCTCTGGAAAGCACAGCTTGGGGTGGGCACTTGGCCCCGCAGCCAAGACACTGCTGGGAACCCCCACACCCCACATGGGGGCGCCAGCTCCGCTCGGATCCCAGCCCCCTGCCGGTGCACACCCTGGGAGGTCCCTGCACTCACGTGGGACAGCGAGTTCCTGGTGCTCAGTCTGTGCCCTGCGGGGACACAGCTACCGTAGGCATTTGGGGACCGAGTGAGCGGACTGGCGCTCTCTTTCCCTTTCAACAAATAATTGTCTTCAAGTACAAGTTCTCGGAGACAGACTGGGCTTCATTCTCGACTTCTTGTGCTCGTTGCTAGACCTCGCTGTGCCGTTTGGTTTCCGTTGCTCTAACACCTCACCCCTGAACCTGGCTGCCTAATACACCCCACAGTTACGCTCGGATCTCGTCTGCGGGCCAGGGGTCCCCGGCTCAGGGACCCTCACAGGCCGCGGTTAGCGGTCAGCCGGGAGCCCTCAGTACACTGAGGCTCTCCTGGGGCGGGGCCAGTTCCAGGAAGGCTCGGCTGTGGAAGGGACTCGGCTCCTTCTCAGACTGTGGCCTGCACGCTCAGCTCACGGTCTACCGGCCGTGTCGCTGGCCTACGACGGGGCGGCTGGCTTTACAGGGTGACAGGAGGAGATGGATCAAGACAGAGCCGGCCAGATGCTGCTGCAGCCATCCGCCGTCTCCTTTCAGCAATGACACCCCTCCCTTCTGACAATTTCTATTCACAAAAAGCAAATCCCTTGGTCCAGATCACACAAGGGCCTGAATACCAGGTGGTGCGGCAAATCCCCCGAGAGACAGGACACCCACAGGCCCGCGCGGGAGACCGTGTGAGCGTGAAATCGGTGGGAGTGCACAAAGCGCCTTGAGCAGCGCCTGCGCTGTGGTGTTTATTGAGCACTTAGTACATCGCCTGCCAGATACCAGCGCAGCAAACAGGACAGCCACGGTCCCCAGCCCTGGGACCTGGCGGTCACTTCAGGGTGCTCTGGGCTCTGGAGAGACTGCCCCATGGGCTTGACAGAGCCGAAAGCTGCAAAATGAGTAGAAGTATTTAGGCAAGAAGTCCTCGGTGTGTTCTAGGTGCCGGGCAGAGGGACGACGGTGGGTGCGTGGGGCTGCAGGCGTCAGGAGAGGAATCAGTGCGGAGTTAACAAGGTGCAGACCAGCAAGGTATTGTCAGGTCCAGATGTGGGCACCAAGTCCAGCCCGAGAGCAGCAGGGAGCCATCGACGAGAGCGGAGGGAGGGAGTGACTGCTCTCCTTAGAGAATCAACAGCGGCAGCTGGACGGCTGGAGACGCAGAGACCGGCCCAGCCACGCCCAGCCACACCCAGCCACGCCCAGCCACGCCGGGGCGAGCCTGGGAGTGGCTCTCCTGGTTTTCTCTACGGCAGTAGCTCCTTCCAGTGTGTCAGGCACAGAGTAGGGCTTTGGGAGGCGTTTGTGAGACGAATGACTAAGGCACACACGGTGGCGGCCAGGGGTGGGCGTGGCCCGTCCTGGTGGGGAGGTGGTGGCGGCCAGGGGTGGGCGTGGCTCGTCCTGGTGGGGAGATGGTGGCGGCCAGGAGTGGGCATAGCCCGTCCTGGTGGGGAGGCGTCTGTATGGCTGGCGTTGTCAAGATTGCCTGTAGCTGGTGACAGGAAATGCAAACTCTTGTCCCGTTAGTGCTTTAAGATTCTCTGTGGCTGGTGCAGGCGCTGGCTGCCTGCATCCAGGTGGGCCATTGTCACCGCCCCTTGGCAGGCCACAGGGGAGGCAGCTGAGGGGCGCTAACCAAAAATGCACCAGATTCCCAGAGGGCCAGTTAGTGCCTACTTGGGGAGGGAGCATGGGAGATGTCTTGGCTGGAACCCAGTGCTGTCAGATCTGAGGGCACAGACTTTGGGGGTGGAGGGGAACGGGTGAGCCTGGCTCTGTCCCAGGAAGGGGGAGGGGTGGGTGGCAGTCAGCCTGGGGTGGAGCGAAGCAGAGCTGCGGGGGCGGGGGGGCAGGTGCCGTGAATGGCAGCAGCACTCAGCAGGCCCCTTCCAGATGCTTCCATCCCCCCACCCCTGGAACGAGTGGCAAGGGCACCAGGAGAGCGTGAGCGTGGTGGAGGGGGCGCCGGGGGTTCAGGGAGAGAGGCAGGGGCATGGAAGAGGCATCGGGAAGAGTGGAGAGCAGGGGACGAGGAGAAAGGGAGCTGGCAGGAGCCGCCTCTGGGGTCAGGCACTACAGACAGGAGCTGCGCAGTGTGGCGGGGGCTGGGGGGGCGGGGCTGAGCGAGGGAGCAGTGGAGGGCAAGGCCACGATGGGAGGGAGGGGCACGTGGAGGGCGAGGCCACGGGGGTGGTGCTGAGCAAGGGAGCAGTGGAGGGCGAGGCCAGGACTCCCCGAGGGGCCAGGAGCATCAGCCTCACCTGGGCCCCCTAGAAACACAAGGTCTCCATCAGCCTCAGACGCCCTCCAGGTGTGCCTCGCTAAGTGGGGGGAGGGGCTGGGGAGGGGAATGGGAGATGGGAGAAGTTGCCTGTGCCAGGATCCTCAAGGATGGGGCCCCCAGGTTCCGACATCCCCGAGGAGTGAGGAGGAGAGCTGGGGCATGGCCCGGCCGGGGCTCTGGGCCACAGGCAGCCGCCCCGATCCCTGGGAGCAGGTGCGATTCCTAATCACGGGCGGGGCGATGAGCCAGGTGTGTCGAAAGTGCTCCTGGGAGTCCAGTGGGCCTTCAGAGGAGGAGGTGAGTTGGGGGAACTAGGAGGTGAGAGCAGCGAGGGGCCCACTAGCCCGTCGGCTCCCCGTGTAGACGTCTGCCCGCCGGAACTGGATGCTCGCGAGTGGGTGTCGCTGTGAGTTGTGGTGAGGGTCACCGGGGCCTTGGGTTTCTGTGAGAACAGACCCCCAGCCCAAGGCAGGGGTGTTCACGGTGAGCTGAGATGCAGAGGGCGGGGGGAGCAGGGAGGGGGGATCTTTGTGGGGGTAGAGGGTGACTTATGAGTGACATGAGCTCGTTCTGGGGGGAGGCTGCGAGCCCCGGGGGCTGGGCAGCCATGGGCCGGGGATCCCACGCCCTAGCTCTGAGCCCCGGCCCTCCCCTGGCCAGTGCTGGCCGCTCTCAGAGTCTGGGAAGTGTCCGTGGGATAGATCTCAGAACTTTATGTGCCCGGCCCTCTGGAGCCTAGGCTGGGGTTCCAGGCCTGGGGCGAGACAGGGAAATGAGAATGCGGGCTCCTGCTGGCCTGGCCGCAGGTGCAGCTGGGGAGAGCCAGATGCGAGGGGTGGAGCCAGAGCAGCCTCTGGGCACCTGGCTTCCATGCACAAGCCCCTCCTCCCCATCTCCCTGGGGCCGGTCACGGTGCACGCTGGCAGGTGAGGGGCAGCTGCACGCAGTGCCATCGCCCACCTGTCCCCCAGGAGCTGCTGGTCCCCAGCTCTGGGCACTGTACAGGCAGGAGGGCCCCGGGCGGCCAGGGACAGAGCAGAGCCTGGCAGTGCCAGCGTGCTGGGGAGGCACGGGGTTTACTGCCACCTGCAGCAAGGGGCTCTGGCTCTTTCTAGAAGACAGGCGTTTGGGAAGGAATAAACCGAGCTGCATGGGACAGGAGGAAGCTCTCTCTTGAGTCCGAGTCCGTCGTTCACTTTTTAAAAAAGTGTGAAGCTTCCCATACATCCCGGGGACTCCGTTCTCAGGGGCGCGTGTGTCTGAGGGTTAGGCACGCGGGTCCATTGCACACCCAGTGACCAGGGCCTGCTGGTGCAGAGCGAGGACGAGCACTGTGTGTCCTGCTGCACTTGGCAGGTTTGGCGGACAGATGCGGATGGTGAGAGAGAGAGAGCCTGATGGGTGTGTGCGTGTGTCAGGGCAGGTGCAGGTAGATCCCACAGGATACCTGGTGTTCCAGCAAGTTCTCTGTCAAAGGACATTTGATCTGAGACCTGAAGAATGCGGAAGGGCCAGCAGGTGCGTGGGAGTCGGGTCAGAGCTTCAGGCGTTAGGGAGAGCAGAGACAGGGCGGGAGGAACTCTGGGAAGACTCAGGAGAGAGAGGCGGGGCCACAGTTGAGTCTGCAGAGGTGCGAGGCGCCTGGCCTGCGAGCCTGGTTTTATGCGGAGGGCAGCCCTGGGCGGGGCAGCAGCCAGGGGCCAGGTAGGAGCCCAGGTCTCAGGGGCTCAGCCTGGCGGCTCTGAGGGGGAGGGGCCCTTCTGCCATCCAGGCAGATGGGATGGGCTTCTGAGATGGCCACCGTGACGCCCGGGGCAAGAGAGATGGGGACTGCGGAGACCCAGGCTCCTGCCAGGTTTCCAACCAAGCTGCTGCCCTGCAGCTGTTGTCAGAGCTGATGTGCGGGGTGGGGTGGGGGGGTCGGGAATGAGGGGGCACCTCGGGGTGCAAACCCCGTGTCTGTCAAAGTGGGCAGTGGCAGGTGATCTGGAGCATGAGCCTAGGAGGCACGTACGCTGTGTCAAGATGGTCCAGGGGTCGCTCCCTCGCCCCCCGCCCCCGAGCTGCCCCATCGATGGCCTTGGGGGCAGAGAGCGCTTCCTCCGGACACCGTGCACAGCCTCGGATGCTCTGAGCCGGCAGAAGGTGCCGGCCGCGTGTTGGGGGGGGGCAGGGGTTCAGTACAGTCTCCCCCTAGCGCCCTTCTGCAAAGGGCAGGGGCCCGATTCCCCGATGAGGACTGATAAGGGCGGCAGGCAGCGCGGGCTGTCAGGCACTTTGTGTCCTGAAGCCAGTGCGGGGTTCAGGCTGGGGCTCTGGGGCTCTGGGGCTCTGGGGCTGGTCACAGAGCTGCGCCAGGAGGCCGGGCAGCAAGGCCCCGCGCTGGAGGCAGTTTGTCCTCTACTGCAGGGAGGCGTGGGCTTCTCCGGGGCTCTGCACGCACGCGTTCCTTGAAAGTCCTTCCTTGGGGTTCTGTGATCCTCCTCTGGGGCCCTGCCTGATCCAGGCTGTTTGATTTGGGGTGATTGCCTGATCCAGACTCGACTGGATATTGGGGTGATTGCCAGATGAAAGCTTGTTACTGGGTGACTGCCTGATCCAGACTCTCTGCTACTGGGGTGACTGATGAGACTCAGTTTGGTGTTGGGGTGACTGATTGTTCGATATCGGGTGCCTGCCTGATGAGACTGTTTGTTGCCCAGCCTGTCCTCCACGGAGCCTGTTTCCTTCCAGGCTGTGGCCCTGAGAGGGGGCAGCAGTCGACAGCGCTGTTTCCTCCCACGAGCCCGCCTGCTCCTTGGGTTCCCGCTTGCTGGGAACCGTGCTCGGCCTCCCACTGCTGGTACAAAGGCGTTTACCAGACCCCCGTGTACCGCCAGCAGCCGGTTCAGACTTGCCGGCTCTGGCCGAGTCACCCTCAGATGTCCCCGCGTGTGTTTCCCTTGCGTGTCAGCCTTTGGAAGGTGGATAAACTCAGGTTCCTGCTCTAAGATCCAGTTAGAAAGAGTCAGACCCCACCGTGGGAGAAGCCCGTTTTCTTCCAGGTCCCTGCCTGAGCTCGGAGCTGAGTCTGTTACAGGCAGCTACGAGGTCGGCTGCTGATAGCTGCGGGGCACTGTGCACCTGTCTTCACGTGACACGGGGGCCCCCGAGGCCTGCGGCTCACGCACAAAGGGGGAACACAGCCCCTTTTACCTTGGTCCTCTGCTCAAGACGATTCTGTTTTGTGGTTCTTTTGTTGTTGTTTTTTTGTTTGTTTGTTTTTCCGGAAGGCACAGGCTTTTCAGGGAGCGAATGACAGGTGTGCACGGCTGTGGAAAGCATCTTAGGGGTGCAGAGTGGCCTCTAGCGTGTGTGTGGCCCTGGCTGGCTGAATTTTTGTGATTTGACTCATTGGCGAGTAGGCGTGGTAGCACCACTCTGCTGGCCCCACCTCCCACGGTGCTAGAAAGATTAAAACCGCAGCAGCAGCCGTGGGGAGCCCTGCTGGGATGGGCCTCGCCCCTGCAGTGAGAGTTCTGGACCTCCTGGGGGCAGCCAAACGGGAGGGACGGGGTGGGGGTGGGGGACCAGCTGCTCCCACCACAGAGGGACTCGGGACATCCCAGGGGGTCCCTTCCAGCCACCACAGCCATGGGGTCACCTGCACACATGACACTGCTGGCTCCAGGCTCGGGCAGGGGCCCTCAGACATTCCCAGGCAGGCCTCCCAGGTGCGGGGCTGAGATGGGGTGGGTTCCCAAAGCCTGGCCTGGGCAGGGGCTCTGCCCGGGGATCTGAGGGCAGCACTGAAGGGGGCAGGGGAAGCTTGGACTTGCGAAGGCTTCGCCAGCAGCAGTTCCTTGCACACTTCTAGGGGCTTCGGCCCCAGCTGGGGGGGCGGGGAGGCACCGTGTTAAGGCGGAAACAGGCCGGAAAGCCGCAGTCCTCTGGCTCTCGAGTTCTGTTTGTGGGCTCGATGGTGAAGGTGTTTTGTTTTTGCTTTGACCTTGGAATTTTTGCAAGATGCTCAAAACAAATGGGACGTCTGCCTTCCAAGTGAGCAGCTGGCCCCGTTAGCTGCAAACCCCCAGGACCCTCTGATGGACGGCCAGGGTTGATACGATCAGCCAGCTTACGCAGGCGGGCTGGGGCCAGAGAGGCAGCAGGGCTGTGATGCAGAGAGTCAAGCAACCACAGGCTGAGCTGTGGTTCCGTCTCCTCTGAGACAGGACAGCACCTCCTGGGCTGGGAGCGGGTGTGAGCACGTAGTAGGTCCACAGCCATGAACATTCTCTGCCGAAGGGACCCAACTGCCAAGAAGCTGCCCAGCGTCCCCGAGCAGAGCAGAAAAGTGCACACCAAAGTTGCTTCCAACCATTTTATTGCTAAACTATCATAATACAAGCCGTATAAAAATACTTTACATATAGCAAAAATAAACTGCATTAAACTGGAGATTAAAAACGTTTTGCATAGGAATGTGATGTATTCAAACTCGTCTAACAGTCAGGATTTTCCAAAGCCAAGCCTTCCAGCACTGCCCTTTGGGGAGACTTGGGTCTACTGGAGAACCCTACTAGAACTCCCCATGCCTCCTTGCCTCTGAGGGCTGCAGAGGTGATGGGGTGAGCCAGGCTCTGTCCCCAGGGTTCCGGGAGGTTGCGCCTCTGATCACACCGGCCAGGCCCATCAGACACTGGCCAAACCCCCAACACGTGTCCTGCTCTTGCTCCTCGCCTTCTGCCTCCCACTCTCACCCATCCAGTCAGCTGCTTTGGTCCCAAGAGACTTCACGCCCACACCCTACACTTAGGAAACCCCCATGAGGCTGTGCTGGGTCCCTCAGAGCCACCTCTCCAGGAGAGGAGTTTGGGAACGCGTGACACGGCCCCCATCCCACCCCAGCCACTTGCAAAAGGAACCACACGAAATTAACATGGTTGCTCTGTGGACCCGGCGTCCTCTTGGCTGTGGACAAATCGGAGCAAGTGGAGATCGTGTGCGTTTGTCTTTTTCCTTACATGGAAATAAACAGATCCAGCCTCACTGTAGTCTGGAGTGAGTGACAGTCAGAACACCCGGGCTTCCGATCTGTGTGACAGCTCCCACCGGCACGCTGGGGCAGACGTCTTGGCCACTGGACATGAACAAGCTGCAGGCAGGGCCACCTGGGTGTGAGAAGGCGTCCGCTCCGCCCACTGCGGGCTGTGTGTGCCGGGATCACCCTGCAGGCAGCCAGCAATACCAGGACTAGTCAGCCCTCAAGGATGCGGTCGGCCTGGGCAGTGGCTTTGCCAAAACATCCTTTGAGCCTCGGGACGGCAGGATGGGCTTTGTTGCTGGTTTTTTTGTTTGTTAATTGAGGTCCCACTCTGGGTCGCTTGTCTTGGTGGGGAGAGGTCTGGAGGCCTCACAGAACGATTCTGTCGGTGACGAGACCCAGGCTTGGGGCTGAAGAGGCGAGGAGAAGCTGGTCCCGGAGCCGCCCGGCCGGCCGCCCCCGTCCTGGGCCACTCCCGCCGGGAAGGTGGCGCCGGCTCTGCGGCGGGATGGACTGTTTGCTTTTGGTTTCCTGGAATGATCAGCAAATGTTTCAAGAATACATCATTTCTCTTAAGGAAAAAAAAATCCATATATGTAAAAAGAGACATTTAAAAAGACTTCTGACCATTTATAAATATTTTCTAATTCCCATAAGGGTGTGATATTCTGAGGATAGATATAAAGCAAAAAAAAAAAAAACATACAGGTAAGAAAATAAAATTTAATAAGATACTAATTAATTTGGATTGCTATATATTACGAAGCAGCAGTATTTTTGTACAATACAGGAAGACTTGCAGACTTTGGAAATATACTCCATTCGGCAACGTGGCAGACCTGCCCGAGGGCTACCTATTTACACGAACTTGGACGCTGCGAGTGCAAACCTCGACGTAACCGAGCCCTTCTCCCGGACGTGCGACACACGACACACACCCCTCCTCTCCTGAGACCCCCGACGGCCGGCCTCGTGGCCTCTTCCCCAATCACTCCCGGCAACACTGCCTCCTGGCATTTGCAACTCTTGCAACTTCCTGGTAGCTGTCTCCTTCACGTTCCTTGACCCGTCCATCTCAACGCTGTGGCTTCTTCCTTTCCTTGGCTCTTTGGTAGAGCCGGGGATGAAAGCGCTTCCTGTACTATCGCGTCGCGACGTGGCAGCAGAGCTGTTTGTCCGTGGGTGTGTGACACACCCCCCAGACACTCACGTCCGTGTGCAGGAGCTGGGGCGGCCGCAGGCCCTGCGCGCTCACCCGGGTAGGAGACCGACGGAAATCGCACCCGGTGGACAATGGAGCTGAGCGGCTGCGCTACAATAGCAGGAAGGCACTTGGGTGAGACTCTGAGATAACAGAGGAAGGGCCCGATGCCCTCAAGTGCAGGACTCGGCCCCGAGCCAGGTCAAGTGCAAACAGATCGCCTGCCACGCGGGAGGCTCTCCTCCCCAGGGAAGCCAGCGCTGCTGCAGAGAAAGCTCCCGAGGTCAGAGCCGTGCCTGACTCGCTTGGCTGGCTGCGCGCCGGCGTTCTGTGTGCTGAGAGAGAGAGAGAGGGAGGAGGGAGGGAGGGGGGGTCTCAACTCCACGCTCGGGCAGGGGGACGGAAGCTGCCCCCATTCTTGGGGGAAATCAATGCCAGGTGGTACCAGAGGTGACACATGAGCGCGTGCACAGGCCCAGCTCTCAGGTTCACCGCTGAGTGAGCTGGACAGGGAAGCCGGGACTTTGGAGACCCAGCCTGGGCCCCTGGGCAGCGGGCTGAGCCACAGGTGACTGGAGAGGAACCCGCAGCTTATCCTGGGGTGTGTGTGGCTCAGGCCTCGGAGCACAGCTGCGCTCGGAAAATTCACCTGCTGAGAACTCAGTTTTGTTGGCAAAAACTGCCCCAGTGGAGGAAGACTCAAGGACCAGGAGTGAGCTCAGTGGCAAGAAATACTAGGGGAAAATGACATACAAAAGGTTTTCCAAAAAAAGGTGTATTATGGGGGGGGGGGGGCTATGCACAGATTTCAAAAGTTTTTTTGCGGTGAAATTTAGGATTTCATTTCCACGTAGCGAACAGGTGGTCTGTGCAGAACTCAGTCCGCGGTAGCCTGGCTTCCATTAGGACGCACCTGTGCGGACACTTGAAGGGGAGGGGGAGTCCGGCAAAAAAGACCAATGAGTATTGGAACCAAAGCCTGAGCTTTTCTGACCTGCCTTAGGTTGATGGTGGAGAGGGAAGCGGCCCCTCCTGTCTGTCTGTCTCTCTCTCTCTCAATGGAAATCCACTTAACAAAGCACTTGGGTCCTTTTTCCTTAACAAAAACACTTGCACTTTTTTTTTTTTTTTTTTTTTTTGCATTGTGTTTGCCCTTCTGCCAATTCCTCAAAATCCCACACACGGGCTGCGTGGGGGAAACGCTAGGAAGAAGGCAGGCAGGGCCCCTGGGGACGGGGTTGCCGGCGGCTGCAGCCAGGGCCTGGCTCCCGGGAACCAGGGACATTCCTGGGTCTGTGGAAACCACACGCCCGCTGCCCACGGGCTGAGGGGCAGCCGGCTAGGAGGGCGTCACCCCAGCCGCCTTCGTCGGCTTTCCGAAGCGGAGAAAAAAAAGAAGCTAACAAACTTGTACACATCATAACTTAACCCGAGACGCTGTAACGGGGGTCTCGGCTGGGAAGGCAGTTTTGTTCCGGAAGGAGGAAATTCAGGACTAAAGCTTTCGCGGAGGCACGGACAGGGCCAGCCCTAAGGACCACGGTGTGCGTGCATGTGTGTGTGTGTGTGTGTGTGTGTGTGTGTGTGTGTCTGTCGAGGACTTTGGACCCGCGGGCTGTGTTCCTGGGAGTGTGCTCGCCCTTGGAGAGGCACGGGGTCATGAAAGCGAGGGCTGGGGTCTCACAGGAGCCTGCATCTGTCCCCCAGCCTGTCAACCCAGGCTCCAGCCACTCAGGTCGCAGGCAAGCTGCAGGGTCCCGCTCGGTCCGAATGTCGCTTTGGTTGGCAGGCAGGCACTTAACAGCTGGCTGCGACGCCGACAAGTTCAGCCGGGGATGCTCCCGGGGATTTGAAGCGAAGACGCAAAGAGCAGGCGCTGGTGTCGGCAGAGGCGGGCGGCCAGCTCCCGCGTGCGGCCTCCAGGGCCGGGAGCCGGGCAGCGGAGGGCGCGGGGTGGGCAGCGGAGGGCTCCGAGGGGTCCGCTGTGGAAGGCGCGTTGCGGTGATGGCTGCTTTTACGTCTGGTTTCTGGCGGGAGGTCCTGAAAACTCCTTCCTGATAATCTCGTTAACTACGAGAGAAAGGAAGGAGAGGGACACGTGAGAGGTGGTGGCACACGCGGACTCCCTGGGGTCACGCAGCGGGCAGTGTTTAGCACAAAACACGCCTTCCCCTTTGGGGTCTCTGTTTCTGGACGACAGTATTTTGTGCAATAGCTCTGCTAGTGAAAATCATTCAACTGGCAATCTGTGCACCTCTCTGGCAGAAATGGCTCCGGGCCAGGGGGCAAGATTTCAGTCGCTTCCCCCGTCTATATTTTATCTGATGCATTTGAGGCTCTCAAGGGCCAAATTACTGCCGTGACTACAGCAGCCAGAAAACACCTATTCTGCGATGACGTCTGACACAAGCAGGCTCCCCGAGACCCGCGCATGAACGTGCGGTTCTGACAAAGCCTGAATCGCCGTCAATTTAAACAGAATTCCTCTCTCGTCGGCACAACCGGGATTCTAGCCCCCCCCCCGAGCGCCCCCTAGAGGTAGGTGTGCGGCCCCAGCAGGAAGCAAGCGAACTGGCCGGCCCCCCACCTCCTGGAGTCTGCGCTCTGAGCTGAGCGAGGGGCAAGCAGCGAAAAGCTTCCTTCCGTGTGCTTGGAAATGGCCAGTTGCCAGCAGCGCCAGCTCACCCCAGAGGCAGGCTGGGCACGTTCCTGAGATGGGGGGCTGTGCAGTGCGGCCTGGGAGAGGAGGGCGACCCTGCGGGGGTCCCACCCAAGGCAGGTCACGAACCCGTTTCCTGGTTCTGCTGCTGCCTTTGATGCAAAACTGGCAGTGAGGGCGGGGTGTTAACGCTCCCCCGAGCTGGGCTGCTGCAGCAGCCAGGCTGGGCTCCCACCTCCCTCGCTCAGGGAGTGTGTGGCTTCATTGCTGGGCCTCAGTTTTCTCATCCGTAAAATGGGGCTCGTAAGGGCGCATACCTTCTAGGGCTTCTTGAGAACTCTAAGCGCGCAGGCACCGTGCCTGGGGCATGTGTGCAGTGGCTGTGCCGGCCCGGGACCTGGTGCCATGCTTTGTGCCCGCGGGTCCAGCCCCGCTCACTGCTGCTCAGTGCGTTCTGAGAGCACGTGCAAGGGGAGGTAGAGCGTCTGGGTTCCAGCGTCAGCCAGCCAGGCTTAGGATCCCACCTCTCGCTTCCCTGCCTGCAAGACCACGCCCTGGGGACAGAGCTGTGCCTCCATCTGTAAGCAGAACCTCCCTCCTCGGGTTGTCAAGGGGCTTGGATCAGATACCCCCCAGAGAAGTGGCCAGAGAGAGCGACACAGCGTTAGACCGCGAGGACAGAGGCGGTGGTGGGCACGAGTCCCTCGGTTCAATGGCCCGGCACTGCTGGGGCACAGCCCGTGTCCAGGCACCCGTGGACGCCCAGGGAACCCCCTCCCCTGATGCCGGTTGGTGCTTGTATGTATGCAGAGGGGCTGGTCGCAGAATGCCAGGGGCAGGCGGGAACCGGGCGGCTTCACGCGGCGTTGTTCAAAGCCCGGATTCTGCAGGGCTTCCTGTTTTCTCAGTGTAGGAAGCGAGGAGTGGATCCTTGATGGAAACTTTCCACAGCCTCAGCTTTCCAAAAATAGCGGGAGGCAGAGCCGCTGGCACCGCAGCCCTGGCCTAAGGGTCGTTTCCCTTCTCAGAACAGGGGGGCGGGGAGGTTGGGAAAGGTGCCCAGCGAGTGGCTTGTCACCCACCCCCACTCAGGGCGACGTCGCTGCAGGTGGAGTGGCTCTGGCGCACTCGGTGCATTGGGACCTCACGGGGGGGGGGGGGGGGGCGGGCTTCTCTTTCAGAAACCGCAGGGCCCGGCTGGGAGCCTGGGCCCCAGGTGCGGAGAGTTGCGGGGTGGGGGTGGTGTGTCTACCTGGCCATGTCACCTGGTTTAATCTCCCACTGCGGACTCGGGTGCCGGGGAGAAGAGGGGACGTAAGTGCCCTCCGAACCCAGTCCCCGACGTTCACCAGGCCCTCCTGCCCCCGGCCCTGTCCCTCCCCCTCCATCTCTGCCCCCCTCTGCCCCTTCCACCTGCCCAGCAGCTCCCCAGGACCTGCCCCCTGCTGCCTCCTGTCCCACTCTGTCCTTGATGCACCCCCAAGGATCACAGCTTCTTCCTGGCCCACCTCATGCGAAGCCCCCAGGGGTTCCTGTAGCTCTCACACACACACACCCCGGCTGCCTGCTGTCTCGTCCTCGCCCTGAGTTCTCAAGCATTGCCCACAGCCCGGGATGCAGCGGGTGCCGGATGCGTGCGGCCTGGCTGAGTCACGTGGTGACGGGCAGCTCTGCTCCTGTCCCCCCTGCCCCCCCCCAGGCAGGCTGCTGCCCTGCGCTTGTCCTCTCGTACAGGAGGGTAGGAGCTGCTCGTGTTGACCGAGAGCCGGGTGCTGGGTCCTGTTCAATGCCAGGGCATCCGTTCTCACGTCAGCCCTAATGATATACTCCCCACTCAGGCTTTATCGATGGGAAAATAGAGACAGGAAGGGGGATTAGGGGCCCTGGGTTCAAATTCTAACCTGGACACTAAATGGCCACGAACTGGTAAAAGACTTTGTTAGGAAGTTGGGTGTTCATCACCCTTCCTGCAAGGTCCCCGAATCCCGGCTCCTGTCGGGGTCAGGGCACGGAGAGGCAGCCTCCACCTGGTTACCAGCAGCGAGGTCACGTGGCGAGCGGCCAGAGCAGGTGCCCGACCCAGAACTGAGCCCATGGGGAGGCGGCCGTGAGTGCATCCGCAACCTCGGGGGGCGGGGGTTCCTAAGCCCACGCTGAAGGCTGAGACCGGAAAGGAACCGAGGGCAGAGTTTAAGACAGAGAGCACACCCTCTCACAAGGCTAGAGAAACCCGTGTGCTTCACGCACACGACAGTCATTTAGAGGGGACTTGAGAAAGCTCACGGGCAATGGGGTGGACGCATCGCTTTGGTGCAGTTTGAAATCCAGGCCCTAGTTTCCTGTTACTTTTTCCGTGAACTCTGCAGAGTCCTGGTGTACAGAGAGCGCTGTTACAGCTCTGGAAATGTTCCAGAAAAGATGGCCGCAGGCCCAAGAGGAGGACAAGCCAGGGGGCAGCCAATGTTCTCTGTAAGTTTTGAGCTTTGGGGGCTCTGCGGCCTCTTTCCCTGCTCCCGGGCATCACAGCAGCCAGATGATGGATAAGCACACGGGCCTGGGTGTGTTCTAATAAAGCTTTATTGACCCAGACAGGCTGGGGGCCGGATGGGGCCCATGGACAACGGAAGGAGGGCGTTCTCTGTCCCTGCTATTGAGGAGCCGCAAGACAGAGAAGCCCAGGCCGCCTGCTGCCCTGCGGCTTCAGGGGGCATTCTGAGAACCTGGACATGACCGCTAGGCAGCCTGATGGGCCGGCTCCCTTCTCAATCGGGGCTCAGAGGTCCCCACGCCTCGGCCTGCAGCAGAGCCCAGTCCTGCTTCTCTCCACACCTCAAGGGTGTTTTTTTTTCCCTAGATCTGGCCCGACCACCAGAGTACCCATGAGAGCCTGGGCCCGGCCAGACAGCGTTGATGGGGGTCAGGGAGCCAACAGGAGCTCAACAGAGCCTCCGTCCCCGCTTCTCCTGTGGCCGACAGCGCCGTGCTGAACTTGCTCCCAGGACTGGCAAGCTTGGGGAGGGCAGGAGGGGGCCCGAAGGCACCTGCTGGGCTCTGCGATGCCCCGGGGCCGAGGCCAGCCTTCCCCAGGAGCAGCGGCCATGGTGTCCCTGGGGCTCTGCTGCTTCCTGGCTAAGCGACCTTCTGTCTTCCCCAGCTATCTCCGTGAGCTCCGGGGCGCTCGGGAACAGAGAAGAGCCTTCCAGAAGGACCAGGCCAGTGAAAGGAACCAGACTCCCTTAGCAGGTCTGTAGCTCAAAGCGGCCGTGTAGATGTTCACGGCGTCACATGACAGCGACTCCCCTCCCTGCTGGTGACTTTAGGGGGGTGGGGGGAGGCCAGAGCCCTGACCTGGGCTCATTGAAAAGGCCTCCCCTTGGACAGTGAGGCAATCAGGCCCCAACGCTGAGAGTACAGCCCCGGCCAGGTACATGGCCCGTGTGTGCTGCGATTCTCGCCTTTTGACGATCCCTATTGGAAAATGCACTGGGCCAAGTCCTGGCGGTTCTGTGCCATCAGCGTGGTGCTCTCCAGGACTCCCGGGCCTGGAAGGAAGCCACTTTCCCCAACAGAGGGACCGTTCAATGCTAGTGGCACTGCCGGGGGAGTGCAGCGTGAGTTTCAATGTCCCTCCCAGGACTTCATCCCCCAGAGCCCTGCAGTCTTCCCAGGGAGCCCACCGTGAGAAAACCAGAGCTCCAGGCTCAGTTTCAGAGTAGCAAATTAATGTCGTCAAATGGGGCACTGCAGGGTAAGCCGCCGGCACCACAGTCCGAGCTCCAGGCTCCAGGCCCACCATAGCTGTCTTGGGAGTGAACCAGCAAATCTTTCCCTCTGCAACGTTGCCATTCAAGTAAATAAAATCTTTTTTTTAAAAAAAAGCACACTACGAGAAAGCCCCTGGGTGGACGGGAAGTTACCTACGCTTGGGGTGTGTCCTTCAGAGTGGGCGTGGTTTTCTGACCTCCCTGCCCACTCTGGGGCCCTGTGCACCACCCCCACCCACGCGGGACACACAAAGCCCAGAGGAGCAGGCCCGTGCAGGCCTGGGATGGGGCCGGCCCCGGAGAGCATGCAATTCCCCAGTGCCTCCCCCGCTCCGCACCCCACCCCAGCCTTGCTCTGACCTCCGGCCTCCCAGACGGAGAAACACAGCGATGTCCCCACAGGGAGCCAGCCCGTAGGAGCAGAGCGGGCTCTTTGGATTGTAGAGGTTTTATGTTTTTTGTATTAAAATTAAAACAGACACACAGCTGGGAGACAAAAGGAGAAGCAAGAGATCCCAATTACCTTTGACTTTGATTTCTTGGATCAAAGATCAGTCATTCTGTTTCATAAAATGTTTTGTATCCAGCTAAGGTGTGTGTCTATCAGCTCTGAAAAAGATTTGCAAAACCATTTTTGAGAAGAAAAAAAAAAATCACCTTTGATCTCTATCATGCTTCCGACTCCTACCCTCATCCTCCACTGCTTGGTGACCTCCAGAGACCCGAGACAGCGCCGCCCCCTGGGCTGCAGTTTAAGCCCCAGTCCTGCAGCATTGTAGCACCCGCCCCCCACCCGGCCCCCAAGATGGGTCAGCAGGACGCCAGGGTTGTGTGTGTGAGTCCCTGAGCTGAGCTGGGCCGGGGGGCTCTGCTGCAGGTGGGTCAGGGGCTTCGCGTCCTGGCCAGCTCCAGAGGTTAAAACAACAAAGCTGGCTTCTGCTCCCATCAGGGGAAAGAGAATTTCCCTGGGGCCCTCCTCCCATGCCATCTCCCTGCGGGCTCCTCCTGTGCAGGAGATCTGGCCATAGCGGTCACGTACACTCGGAGGACTGCACATTTCCTTCTGGGAAGTTTTGCTAACAATGCAAAAACGTTGTTTTTATAGCCCCTGTCCAGCCGGCAGTGAAGGCAGTAGGAAAGGACCAGGCCTGAGGCCAGGAGCCACGCTCTCATCGTCCATCGCCCATTTTAAATAACAGCAAATTGCTCTACGTGCGATGCCTACAGCTGTCAACACAGCGGTCTTGCCCACCCCCTTTGAACGACCTGATCCTATGCTGTGTCACGCGTGCCGGATACAGAACCGGTCTCAGGGTTCAGTTTCTTACGGGGTGCACCGTGACCACCCTGGAACCTCGGCGGCCAGGGAGAGACCCTCCGGGAATGACTCTAGCAGCGCCCTGGTTGGCACCATGCATTTCAGGCCAGCTCCTGGGCGTGAAGACCCACGCTCCGAAACCCCAGGTGCTCCTCGGTGGCTCCCGCCTTTTGCTTTGCTCCAAATCCCTCCCTGTCCCTACAAGCGCCAAACTCCCTGTTACCCCAGCCCGGCAGGCCTGAACTCGGGGCTCAGACACGGATCTACCCCCGACAGCCCACGCCCAACGCGGCCAGAACCAGCCTCTGCGTCCTCACCGCAAGCAACGCAGGGCTGCTCGCTCCTGCTACGGGACACACACGTCCCTCCTTCCAGCCACAGAGCGCACACCAGCGCCTGTGTCAGGAAACTAGCAGGCTCCCCGGCCCCCATCCTGGCGCTCCCACGGGAACCTAAGTCGTCCCAGGGACAAAGAGCACCCGAGACTTTCATTTTATCTGTACACACTCACTGAGCGAACAACACGCAGAGTATCAGCGTCACATCCGGTCTGACGTCACAGCCTAGCAGGAGTAATCTGAACCCAGGTGGAACCAGGGGCCCGGGCTCTCAACACCGTCCGCCTAGAACCAGGGTTCCTTCTGCAGACCTCCACCCACCGAGCCGCCTGGTGCTCAGTGTCGGGGGCCCCAGAGAGCCAGCCTCCAGCAGGTGAGCCCCGCGCTGTCACCCGCTTGGGAAACGCACAGCAAGTACCTGACCTCTGCCTGCGGCGCGGCTTCCTGTTTACTCGTGGAGTTTCGCTCTGTGTGCTTTGCGGGTGCAAACAAGCACCCGGGGCCTGAGGGCAGCCGCCTCCCCAGGTTTCATCCTCACAGCCGCCCTGGGGGAGGCTGCGTGACTCCCACTCCCAGCTCAAGGTCGAGAGGCAGACAGAGGGTGACTTGTCCAGTCCCAGCCCTGAGCACGGGGCAGACTGCCTGGGGCCCCAGCCTGGGGCAAGGGTTCCCCAACTTGAAGGACCTTTAGTCTGCCCTTGGGCTCTGTGCCCTGGCAGAGGAGCACCGAGCCTCTGGAACAAAAGCCGTCCCCAGTGCCTTTGCACAGGTCTCACAGCTTCTTGCCGAACCCCAGCCTCCTTGGCCCTGGGATGGGGGTGAGGCTATTCCCCAGGGCAAGGCTGCGGTGAGCCGGGCCAGCAGGCTCAGTGGCACCTGATCATGAGCTCAGAGAACCAGCTGGGAGGGACGGGACAGGACGGTCCACTCTAGTAACCAAGACGCCGCCTCTGGTCCTGCCTGGTCCTACGGGGAGTGAGTGCCCAGCTGTGGGACGGGGAGGGCGTGAAAGAGGACCCGGGCACTGTGCCCCTTGGGTGCCACCTGCAAATCCTCAGCCGCAAGGCACCTCTGTCCTGAAGCTCGCTGCCCACTGTGGGGCCACTCACGAGGCCACCGCTGGAGACCCAGACAGCTGCGGGTGAACACGCCCCACCTGCCCTGGCACTGAAGGATACCTAGAGTCCCAGAGTGGAAGTGGCTCTCTGATGTGCTGAGTCAGGCCGGCGGTTCCCTGACAGCACCGGGGCAACCAGCAGCCTCTCCAGACGATGGCAGCGCGGCCGCCATCCCACCCGCCAGGGTCCCAGACCTCCGGGAGGACCTGGGCGCATCGGTCCAGCTCGGACGAGCACGGACACTGGCCGAAGTCCTCCATGGTGATGGCCAGCTCCCTCCCTGGGGCAGGACACGCTCCCGCCTGCACCGCTTGGCCAAGCCGACAGGCCTTCGGGGAAGAAACAATTGGTGGTTTTCTCCTAAGCCAAGCTGCTTGAAAGGGAGGACTATGAGCATGCAAAGTCGGAGGAGACCGGCTCCTGCCGGCGCACAGCCACGCGACACCTCTGATCACACGCAGCCGCCGCCGGCAGGACAGGAAAGCACCCCGACCCGACCCCAGCGGGCTTCCTGGTCCTGCCAGCTCATGGCAGCCTTGACCCCAAACCTCTGCTGAGCAGCAAGAGCTGCTGCAAAAACCTCACTGCCTTAAAAAAAAAAAAAAGCAGAAGGCCTGCACTTGTTACTACATCGCGCTGAGGTTCAGGAAAGACACAGTAATCCAAACCCACAAGTCAGCCTGTGACCACAAATGAGATGATAAAGTAAATAACTAATTGAGAAGCTGCCTCTCTCCCTGGAGGCTGGAAGGTGGGAGGCTGGAGCACGCATCTCTCCTAAGACAGCTGAGGCCGCGGGTCCCCGCCTTGCCGCAGACAAGGGCTGGGCCGGCCGCGGGAGGCAGGGGAGACCTGCAGGGGCACGAGCAGGAAGCAAGCTTCCCATCCTCCTCCTGGGGTCACAGAACTTCCGGCCTGGCTTCACGCAGCCTTCCCTTGGAATCCCAGCTGGGCACCTGCTGTTTGGGTGTTTGCTGGGTCTCCCGGCCCAGTCGCCAACGCCCTCACCTGTCAATTACCTTCCGGCGCTCCCAGCACAGCCCCCGACTCAGGACCCCCACGGGCTAACAAAGCCCCACTTACGCGCATGTCCCTGGTCCCCTGTGACACCCCCTGATGTGGCTTTTGTACTCTAAGTCATGAATTTCCCAGAAAAGGTTTGAGTCACACCTCGGACTCGCGGCAGGAGAAGCCGCCGCCTGCCTGGAGAGACGCTGCGGGGATCGGACAAACCCCTCCCTGTGGCAGCCACAGGCGGGCACTGCAGGCCCAGGACGAAAGGCCGCGGGGGTTGACCGGCAAGGAGCACTCTTGTGACACTGCACCAGGTGTCCCTAAAGGACAGTGACCCATCACGTGGTTGACTCTTCCACCGACAGTCCTCGCTGTCGACCGAACTGTGCCCCGGTCCTTACCCGGAAACTGTACCCCACATTGTGAAGGCATGGGGAGGGGGCCTCAGGATGAGATCGGTGCCCTCCGGGGAGCAGACACTGGGCCAAGCACTCTCATACCAGGACAGCGAGCAGGCGGCCACCTGCTACTGCAAATGGCTCCCAAGGCTGACAGCGCTGGCACCTGCTCTCGCCCGCAGCCTCCAGCACTGGGGGAGACCTCAGCCTAGGCTGTTCTGCCTGTGGCCTGAGCTAAGACCCTCAAGGCACTGTGTTGCCCATGACACTGCTCTCGTGGGTCCCAGTCTATGCCCATGTGGGAGGCACCTGCCAGTGACACCGTCACAGCTAAGGGAGCTGCCCACACAGCCAGCTGGGCCCACCCTCCGCCCTCTGCAGTCCGACTCCAGGCCGGTGGGGAGGAGGGGCCTTCTTTCTCCACATCTCAATCCCCAACTCTCGCCTGGGTCCTCGGCTCCCTGCGGAGCTCACAAAGGCAGCCCCTGTGGGTGGGGGCCAAGCAGAGCAACAAGCGGGCTCCCACGAGGGGCCGGCATCACTGGGCCTCTGTGACAGGCTCTGCCATGTCCTTGTCTGTCCACCCTGCCCCGAGTTTAGGGCGTCCGAGGGAATCGGCGGCCAGCACGCACCAGGTGCCTCCAGCAGGGCTGGGCACGTGGCGATGCGCTGGCCTCAAGGTCCATCGAGTGAACCCAGACTGGTCTATGTCCTTGGGCCTCTGCTTCCTCGCTGGTATCATGAGGAGCGTCCCATGTTTGCAGCTGCTGCAGCTCTGTGGTGGTGGTGGTGGTGGGGGGTCCTCGCCCAGCACCCACAGCGCCCAGGGGCCCTGCAGCTCTGGGCTGCGCCGATGTCAGGTCAGGCCAGCCTCCACCCCAGCACTTTCACCGAGCAGCTCAGAGTGGGTGGGGCTGAGGTCAGCCGAGCTCTCGGCGATGACTTTCCACATCCTGCAGAGACGGGCCCCCTCCCAGCCCTCGCTGCGCCCACCTCGCCGGGCCGGCACCACGCCCAGCAGCGCTCTGACTCACCCGCCCTCTGTGCAAACGCGAGGCCTCCGGAAGCCAGCGCGGCGGCAGCCACCTTATGAGCAAGGCTTCGGGGTTTACAAGAAAAGTGCGGTGCCAGGCTGCGTCCCAAGCTGTCCCCGGCTCTCGGGATGAGTAAACGCAGCGGCTCCGAGACTGGTTCCCAGTGAGAGGCAGAGGTGCTGATCGGGAGGGGCGCGGGGTGCGGGCAGAGTGGGGATGGGGCGGGGCAGCTCGGCTTGCAGCCAGGAGGCCGCAGGCTCCGAGATGGAGCGGAGCTGCTGGCCCCGAGCCAGCCTCCGGGAGACCTCCTCACCGCCCACCAGTGACCTCCCGGCACCCAGACCCAGCGGCCTCCTTGTCCTTGTCCTCCCCCAAGGACACCTTCCAGAGCCCCAAGTCCACAGACAGCACGATGCCACGGAGGCCCCAGAGCGCGGTGCCACGGGGAAGGGGGAGGAGGAGGAGGTGCCACGTGCAGGGAAATGTGGCAGGGGCCAAGGTCACGCCAGAGCACCTGCAGAGCCACGTGCCGGCCCCAAGCCTCTACACAGCACTTCCCACACTGCCCCACCAGCACGGCGACAAGCACGGGCTGGGGTTCCCAGGGGCTCGGCCTCTGCTTGCCAGAGACAGAGAGACAGAGACACCGAGCTGTGGGGTACCATGGGGAACAGTCTCGCTCTTTTGGGAGGGGGAGGCACGGCTCGGGCTACAGTGAGCCCGCCTCTTGAAACCCTTCACAGGGCAGTAAGAGCCGCGGGAAGCCAGGACCAGCTCTGCCTCTCCAGGACCACTAGGCCTCTCCAGGGCCTAGGACAGAGCCTGGCACCTGCGGGGCTCAGAAGGCTCTTTGAGGAGCGGTGATTGAGGGCGAGGGGGAAACCCAGCTGCTGCATTTAGCCAGGAATTCTCACACCTGGGTGTGGCTTCCACCTGCCTCCAGGAGATGGCCTGAGACCCTGGCTGCAAGGTCATGGCCAGTTGGCGGCCGAGGGGGCAGCAGTGGGGCTGAGGAAGGCCCGGCCATGGGGAGGCTCGGTGGAGGAAGGAGTGCTCTGCTCGCACTCCGCTCGCTCCCAGCCCCTACAGCCACAGAGGCTGAGGAATGGTCAGAATCAACAGGACTGGCCTGGACTGGCAGCGCGGGGCAGGGTGGAGGTGCGCAGGGGAAGAGACTGGGGGCAGGGGTGCGGAAGGAAGTGTCTCGGGGCAGCTGTGGGGTGCAAGAGAACAGGGAGAGAAGACACAGGCTCACGTAGGGGCCTCAGGGGCGGAGCTGTCTCCTTTTCTGCAGAACCCACGACAGGGGCCACCCATGCGCAAGACTTGTCTCCCAGGCCTGTGGCAGCCGGGGGGAGTTGGGGCCCATCTGAGCGACAAGCCTGCAGGGGACAGCTGCTGGGGAAATGGGAGGGGGAAAGGGAGAGCCTCCCTGGCCCCAGGGTACAGGGCCAAGAAGCGAGGCCTGGAGCTGCATCGGTCATCGGCAGAGGCAGCTGTCACTCAAGCAGGGCAGAGGGAGGTCACACCAGGACCCTGCCAGGCACTCCATCTCCTCCTAGCCCCATATCCCAGGAGGCCCACACATCCGGGGCACCCAGGGAGGTACATTAAACCACTCAGCCAATGTGAAGGAGAAATCGTTTCTGCCAAACGGCCCCAGACAAGACGAAGGCACAGGCCAGGGAGCGCGAGACGCTTGGTGATGGCAAGGGCAGCCTCCCAACCACGGCCCTGGCTGCTGCGCGCCCCAACCACCCATCCGCTGAGGCTGCCACGCTACAGGGGGCGGGGAGGGGCCGGCTACAGGTGTGTCCCAGCCCACATGGCAGGGCTGGAAGTGACGGGGAGCCCAAGGAGAGGCAGATGGCCTCGAGCAGGCTTTGGAAAACCAAAAAAATAACATTGTGCAGTGTCCATTCATGAACTGAATGAGCCGGAACTGAGCCAGGATCTGCGGAGCTGAAGTGGATTGGAAAATCCGCACAGTTCCGTGGAGGCTGCCGAGCTCGCTCTAACGTGTGTGAGAAAGCAACGGACGAGCAACAGCCAAGACGCTCCCAACAGCAAGCTGTGTCTGAACCTGCCAGACACCGGGCCTTTCCACGAAGCCACTGTCACCAAGACCGCCTGTGTGACGCCCAGAGACGCACGCCATCATCGTTTGTCGATTTAAAAGCGACAGCGCATCATCGGCTGAACACAGACTGGCAGCTTGTGGAACAGAAGCACCGGAAGAGACCACGCTACTGTGGAAAACTGTGGACCCCAGGCCGGTGGGGAGAGGGTGGCCTTCCCGTGGGATGGCGGGGGACAGCCAGCTGGCCATCCACACAGAATGCTGAGCCCGGGACCAGAGTCTGCGGAAGCTGACGCACTGGGTGTGCAGGAAGACAGCGGCGAAGAACCTTACTTCAACACGGGGAGGAGAGCGCTTTCCAAAACCAGTGCCTCCAGCTGGAGGGAGCCCAGGACCCCCGGAGGGTGGAGAAGCAGGCGTGGGGCCCCCACCCAGCGTCCATGATAGAGCAGGTCCGGGCGAGACCAGGCACTCTGCACATGTCACAAGCTCCGTCCTGGGGACCCGGTGCCAGCTGGGGGGCACCTTTGGATGGCAACAGCCTAAACCACGCTCGAAGACCCCTCACCTTCAGGGAATAAATTTCACTACAATGAAAAGTTTCTCTTCAGGAGCCGGCATTGTGGTGTAGCTGGTTAGGCCACCGCCGGCAGGGCTGGCATCCCATACGGGCACAGGTTCGAGAACCAGCTGCTCCACTTCCGATCAGGGAAAAGAGTTCTTAAAGTCATCTTTTAGAGAAACAGAACTGAAGGTTTGCAGATACCATGTTTTTAAAAAGATGGAAGAGCTGGGGCCGGCGCTGTGGCATAGCGGGTAAAGCGGCTGCCTGTGATGCCGACATCCCAGAAGGGCGCCGGTTCGAGTCCTGGCTGCTCCACTTCTGCTCCAGCTCCCTGCTAATGGCCTGGGACAAGCAACAGAAGATGGCCCGAGTATTTGGGCCCCTGCACCCTCATGGGGGACCCGGATGAAGCTCCTGGCTCCTGGCTTCCCCCAGCCCAGCCCCAGCTGTTGTGGTCATTTGGAGAGTGAACCAGCAGATGGAGGATGGATCTCTCTCTCTCTCTCTCTCTCTCCCTCTCCCTGTCTCTGTGTCTTCCTCTCTCTGTAACTCTAATAAATAAGTCTTAAAAAGAAAAATACAGAAGCGCTAAAGGTCCTGGATTGCGTTTCTTTCCTTACACCTGGGGGCGGCCCAGCACGCACTGCCCCACGTCCACGTCCACGTCCATGTCCACGTCCACTCCCAAAACCAATGTAGGGGAAGAAAGCAGGGAGACAGGGAAGATAAAGGCGGGGGTGGGGGGGAGAAGGCGGGCGGGCGTGGCCACTGGCTCTGTGGGACCCTAGGGGGCAGCTGTGTGCACCCGTCCTGGGGTCAGCTCTGCCTGTGCACACAGCGGGCACCTGGCACTCGTGGGGCAGCACCCGCCCAGCACCTGCCCATGTGCCCGGCTGGCAGCAGAGGCTGGGGGTGGGGGTGGCAGCTGGCACCACGGGCAGTTCTAAGAAATCCATGGCGTTAATCCACTCGGCAGTTGACAGGAGGGGGCGGTGGTATTCCCATTGTGCAGTTCAGTAAATCAAGGCTCTGAATGGGCCTGACCCATTTCACAGCCATCCGCTGGGAGAGCAACGGTTAAACCCAGGCCCACCCTGGACTCCAGCCCTGCCGACAGAGGTTCGCTTTACAGGAAAGACAGAAGCTTTTTGTTCAGGCCGAAAGTGATCCGAGCTAACCACGGGCACTCCAGGGGGGCCTGAGGAAGCTGCTGCTTCCGGCTGGGCACCCTGGCTGCTGCGTGGCCGACCATGTCTGGCCACACTGCAGGCCACGGGCCAGGGCACCGCATCAAGGCTCTGAGACCGCTTTTCTGCCTGGCACACAGTAGGCACTCAGGAAATGCGCTGGCAGAATGGCCTGAGGTCCAGGGAACGGGCCAGGGTCCCAGGGTTCGCCCGGTGAGAGGCCCGTGCCGGGGAGCCCCTGTAAAGCGCCCACGGGAGGGGCCCGGGCCCTAGCCTGGGCTCCACCCAAGCAGGAAACTGCTTCTCTCCCTGCAGCCCCTGGGCCCACTGCAGCTGTGCCCTCGGAGGGGACCCTCGGCAGCTAAGTGACCGGGGGACATGAACTCGCTCTACAGTTCACAGAGCAGCCAAGAGCCCACCCTGGTGCGCCCTCTGCAGCAGGGCACCCCGGCACCACACAGCTGGTGACCGGGTGGGGACCGAAGGAGTGGTCCCTGAGGAGCATCCTCAGAGCCTAATCTCCGATCAGAACGGATGGCTTGGTGGCACGGAGGCGGCTGGGGTCCCCCTCCCCGTGGGAGCAGGGGGTGCACGGAGCAGGGAGCTCAGGGATTTCTCAGAACCCCGGCAGCCGGGAAAACACAGCAGGTCTCTGTCTTCCACCCCCAGAAACTGCCGGCAGCCACAGCGGGAGGGAGGCCCGGCCAGCGCAGGGACGCAAACGCCACTGCTCTTTACCCAGGGAAGCGCTGGCCGCCCCCGTGCCCGATCCTGGGCGGCCCCAGGCCCCGCGTGCTCTCAGCCTGCCGGGCCCGGGGGATGCTATCTGTAGGAGGAGCGGGGAGGTGGACCGCAGCAGTCGGAACAGGGCGCGTGTGCCAGCCGGGCTGGCCTCTCGGCATGGGAAGGGGTGGCAATCCCGCGGGTCCCCCTGCAGAGGGAGCACGGGCGTCCAAGGTGCGCCGAGCCAAGCACAACAGAGCAAGGGGGCCCGGGGGGAGCAGCAGGTGGTGCCCCCGCCCCCCAGGCAGCCTCTCCTGGTTTCACAATCCTTTCCATGGCATTCAGTGTTGCTCTCACAACCACCTCGGGATGGCCCAGTGCTGGGAGCACTGCTGGCTGCAGACGAGAAACCCATTTGCCAGCGGCCCCGGCGGCCGGCGCGTTTCCGAGGGCTGCAGAGGCCCGAGCATCTGCCCCGGGCAAGTCCACTGCACATTCCGCGAGCTCAGCCCGGAGAGACCCTCGGAGCGGAGAAGTGCTCAACACCAGGCCAGGACGCAGGCTCCGGCCCCCGCTTACAGGCTGCTGGGCCCAGCTCACAGAGGCTATCGAGTTTAGCTTAGCGGCACTCCTGAATTCCAAAGACCCACTGGGTGACTTTCTAGCAACTCCATCTGCCAATTCATCAATCAGCTGTGTGACCTTGGGCGAGTTACCTAACCTCTCTGGGCTACACATTGTGCATGGGGATCCTAACGGCGCTTGCCTCAGGGGCTGCAGGCTTAGAAGTGTGCCCGGGGTGTGACAAGCCCCCTCCGAGCAGAAGCTGCTGGGACGAGTGCTGCCTGTTTTACGACAAGTGGTTCTGCGTCATTTAACACCCAGGCAGCAGCATCCGCTCAATTCCACAAACCCAGGGCGGGCACTGAGGGGCAGGGAGCTGAGCCAGGCTCAGGACGCTGGCCAGTGCCGTCAGGGCCTCTCAGGCCAGGGGCAGTCAGGGCGCAGACTGACGGGGGACCCCCGTCCTCACCACCCGGAGACCAGATTTGAGCTGGGGAAGAAGAGCGAATGGTGGCACTGAAAGGAACCCCCGGTCTCTGGGACTCCAACGAGGCCCCGGTGAAGCCGTCCAGCAGCAGAGAGGAGACCTCGTCAGGATCAGGAGAGGGGACGGCATTCCAGGCCGGCGTCGCGGCCCAGGCCACAGTCGCCTGGGCAGAGCCAGGGGCACCGTTGGCTCGCAGCCGAGGGCACTGGGCGAGGAGGATGGGCACGCGTCCCCTGGCAGGAGCCACGCCCCTCGGTGGAACCAGCCGGCTTCTGCTTCTCACCCTGGCACCAGACACGAGCCTCAGGGTCCCCTCAGGACCAGACACCTGCTCTTTGCGTTTGTCTTGGTTCCTCCTAAGTGACGCACGCGCACTGCATGGAAGGAGGAAAGCCCAAGGCCTAACAACACCGCAGGAGCCTGCCTTTGGTGCAGGCCCAGCCACTCACCGTCCCTCGAGCGGCTGCATCCTGAGCGGGCACTCAGTCATCCTAGTCTCCTGCCACCTGTTAGACCGCCATCAGCACCCCAGGCTGAGCAGGCTGTCGGGACAGACCCAGCCAGGGTCCCTGTAGACAGACGGGGCTCGTTCCGATTTAAGCAGGTGGCCTTCCGCTGTGTCCGGTGACCCAGGGTGAGCAAGAGCTCCGGAAGTCACAGTGTGCGTAAACCAGCCAGCCCGACCCCACACGTGTGCCGAATCAAGGCAGAGGGACAGAGCCTGAGAGGTGGGGGACTCGGGGGCAAGGGACGCGTGCTGTGGTTTCGCTGTGGGGTTTTCCCAAGTTGCCCTCCAGAGAGGCTCCCCCCACGCCTAGGCCCCCAGTGCCATCCGAGGGTGCACGCGCCACCCTGGCTCAGCAGCTGCACACCGCACGGCGCCAGCCTGCCCGCCTTTCTCTCTTGCCAACGTTGCCCATCTCCCAGGAGGAACAGTTAGCACTGGTCTGCACCCAGCCCACACCCAGCACAGGAGATGCTACTTGGATGGCAAGGTCTAGAGCCAGAGAAGGGAGCAGGAGTTTGGGCAATCAGAGAGACAGCCAAGGGACTCGGCTCCCAAGGGTGCCGAGAGGAGGCGGGGCTGCCCACTGAGGCTGGGGAGGGTGCAGCCCCTGGCTCCTCCCCCTGCCAGGAACAAAGGGCCCGTTACTTCTGGCCCCTGTCACCTGGGAACCAGACAGTGGTCGGAAGGGACAGAGACCACGATCTCTTCATGATGGGAGCCGATGAAGAGGAGGAAGAGGAGGCAGGGCTGCCCCCCGGAGCGCTGTGTGGCCAGCGCCGGGAGATGCGCTTTCTGGTCCCCCCTCCCCAGAAACTCCAGACACTGCTGCCATCTCCATTTTAGAGACGGGGAAGCCGGGGCCGCGGACAGGACACGGCTCACCTGCGGCCCAGAGGGGGCCTGGGAAGGGGCGGGGCTCTCCCAACACCCAACACAGACGGGGTCTGGGAGGCGGCCGGAGAGAGGGGTGCCTGCAGTGAGCGCCAAGCATCTGACCGCTTGTCCCATGGGGGAGGGGACGGGGCCTGCTCTGAGACGTTGACCCCTGCCCTTTATGGATCGGCTCAAGGTCGTTCCTCACACACTCTGACTTCGACCCACTCTGCTCGGTGGCCTCCAACACCCCACCCCCACCTGTGTGCTGCCCTCACAGGGTGACACGGGGATGCTGACGGGTCATCGCTCTCCTGAGGTGCTCCTTAAGCAGGAGGCACCGCGGGCATCCTGTCCCTGCCCGGCCGGCAGACACACAGCCCGAACTACCACCTGCCACCTGCCGGCGCTTCCCCGGCCCCCCAGAATACAATGCAGGCTCGGGGACCCTCTGTGCTCTGGCCCGCCCTGCCCCCATAGCCTCCCTTCCACCCGCCCACCCGCCGTGACTCTCAGCTGCACACAAACCACGTTTCTCCCAACCCTGGCCCTTTGCACCTGCCAGTCCTCTGCCTGGAACCTCCACCCCTCCCCTCCCTGTTCAGGTCTCAGATCAAAACCCTGCAAGGCTGTCCCTGGCCACTACCGTCCAGACCACCCGTGCACCCACCTGAAACTCTCACTGCTTGATCTGGGTCCCCAGTCCCCCGACACAGCGGGTTTGTTTGGGGGAGGGCCCCAGGACCTCCCAGCGCCTGGCACACAGCAGGTGTTCAGTGCAAATCTGCTCCATGAATGACTGAATGAGCAAATGAATGAACAGGCACCAGTTGCTAAGCAGCACAGGTGAGACGGCTCCCAAGCAGGTGCCCGAGATGTCCAGTCCCGCTGGCCGGGCGCTAACGGTGCCCGCAGCCCACAGGCCTGCAGCAACCTCCTCGCTACTCCCGGGGCACCCGATGGCCTCTTTCACACCCGCCTCACTCGGGGTCACCGGCAAGACCGGGAAAAGGCTTCCTCCGACAACGCCCACTCACTGGCGTCTTCTGAGCCTGGAACCTCCCCCGGGGGCGTGCACAGGATGTCATGCGAACTCGCCGGCTAACCAAAGCAAGCCTTTCTCCGGAATGGACACCCAGTCCCCCACGCACGTGGCTGGGTGCCTGCTCTACATCACACAGCTGTGGCTTCCACCAGCACTGGGCACTGAGTCCACCAGATGCTGGTTCCCATCCAGGGGCAGTTTATCCCCCTGGGGCATGCTGGGAAGTATCTGGGACGTCTGGGTATCACAGCTGGAGGGGATGCTGGTGGTGGTGGTGGGCAGAGGCCGCCTCGCACAGACAGCATCCACAGGGGAGGATGGCAGCGCCGAGGCTGATGGGCTCTGTTCAGGCACACGGGCGGTGAGAAGACGGGCCGAGATTCCCGGCTGCACCCAGAAGACGAGGGCTCAGCAGTGACTGGATTTGTGAGGCCTCTGCCTTGTTTTAAACGTTTTTTATACTACTTATTACCAGGGCCAGCGCTGTGGCATAGCGGGTAAAGCCGCCGCCTGCAGTGCCGGCATCCCATATGGGTGCCTGTTAAGAGTCCCGGCTGCTCCACTTCCGACCCAGCTCTCTGCTGTGGCCTGGGAAGGCAGTGGAAGATGGCCCAAGTCCTTGGGCCCCTGCACCCACGTGGGAGACCTGGAAGAAGCGCCTGGCTCCTGGCTTAGGGTCGGCCCAGCTCTGGTCATTGTGGCCATCTGGGGAGTGAACCAGCAGGTGGAGGACCTCTCTCTCTGCCTCTGCCTTTCAAATAATAAATAAATCTTTTAAAAAACCCTCATTACCATGCCGACAGCATCATTCGCATTCTAAGTATCCTAATGCCGATCTGCCAAGCTGTTCGCTTCCTCAGCAGGGGGTGGGCTCTGTGAAGGCAGGGACTGTGCCACGTGCACCCCTGTAGCCTAGACACTAAAGAACACAGAATACCCAGCCTGCTGCGGGAGCTACTCGCCAGCACAAGGATGCCCTTGCTCCTCTTTCTGCTGCCTTCTCTTCTCGTCCAGGAGCCACCCCAGTGCAGACAGGAGCACCCCTCTTAGACCGGGGCGGGGGGCGGGGAGTAAGGCACAGCCTGGCTCCTGGCAGCCCGAGGCCAGCACACCCGCACGGACTGCTGGTGCCGGTGCCTGTGTCGTCACATGAGAAGCAAGTCCTCTGTCTTGGTGAAGCCGCTGTCCCCTTGGGTGCTGGTCACAGTAGCTTCGAGAGGACCTTCTCCTGCCTGGCAAACGCCATCTGCTCTGACAGCCCACTTCAAGACCGCACAACGCAGTGGGGACCAGCTCAGGCCCTCCCAGGAGCCCCTGCGCCATCTTCCCCTCGGCACACTCTGGGGAGACCCTTCCCTCCCTGCTCATCTGAGCAGGCTGCTGCAACAGAGGAAGGGAGGAGAGGAAGCCATAATATTGAGATCCGCCAAATGACCAAGGAACTACCCATAAAAGCCCATTACAATCTGAAAACCTCAATTATACTTCCATCTATGGGCTCATAATAGCACCAAAAAACAAAACAAAAAAAAACCCACAACAAACAAAACACAAGCAACCCCAACTGCTCCCCACCGGAGGATGCGAATGAACTAGCTTATTATTACTTTTAAAGCTGGCAAATAAAGCCAAAGAATCAAGCATTCATGATGCGCTTCCTATATGAATTCTCCCATTGTGACTCCAGGAAAGTTTCCCTTTATAGAACTTTTCCAGGCAGCAGAAGAGGAAGGGACGGCGGGCTCAGAGCGCAGCACCACGTTCGCAGCTGGTGCCCCGCAGACTCGCGGGCGACAGGCGCGGCGGACACCGCCACGGCCATCGCAGAGGGGCGGCGCCACCTGTGACGCGACCGTGCCGGGAACGACTGAGCCTGAACCGAGACTCCCCGAGTGGCCGCGGAGGACAGAGGGCCCGGCCAGACCGCACCTCGGGGACGCGCCCTGAAAGGCAGGCCGTGCACAAGCTCATTTTCTCAACCGCTTGACTGCAAAATAATACTCAAAATAATATCAAAATAATACTCAAAATAATACTAATCACCCCCCCCCCAAATGTTTTAGTATTTAATCAAAGATGATCTAGGTCACAACAGACTTCAAGACCAAGGCATCTTCCTACAAGGCATCTTGATGCAAACCCACCCTGAAATAATAAAATCAAATGAAAAATGTCCATGATACTATGAAACAATTGGAAGTTTAAACATTAAATATCTTATGATTTTAAAAAATATTACAGGGATGGTGTCGTGGCATAGCAGTTAAGGCTGGCACGTGCAATGCTGGAATCCCACACGGGCGCCAGTTCAAGTCCCAATCCAGCTCCCTGTTGATGCCCTGAGCAAAGCAGTGAGATGGCCCCAGCGTTTGGGTCCCTGCCTCCCACGTGGGACTCCCAGAATGAGTTTTGGAGCTTTGGCCTGGCCCAGCCCCAGCCACTGCAGGCATCTGGGGAGTGAACCAGTGGATAGATCTCTCTCTCTTTAACTCTGACTTTCAAGTAAATAAATAAATAGATCTTTGTTTGTTTTAAAAAAGGAAATGTTAGTAATTTCCACAGGTGCTACTGGTGTCACATTTTCAGAGTCCCTTAGAGACACATACATGAGATGATACCATGTTCAGGATTTGCTTTGAAATGTTACGGTGTAATGGAGACAGAGGATGGAGCTGTAGGAGAAACCAGGTTGGCCGTGAGTTGGTAAAAGTAGAAGCTGACTGCTCTGTATTTAAAATACATATACAGGCATTCAAAATACTTCTCTTTAAAAAAAAAGATGTACTTATTTATGTAAAAGAGTTACAGAGAGAGAGAGAGAGAGAGACAGACAGACATACACACACACACACACAGAGATCTTCCATCCACTGGTTCACTTCCCAAATGGCCGCAACAGCCAGGGCTGGGCCAGACCGAAGCCAGGAGCCTAGGACTTCATCTGGGTCTCCCATGTGGGTGCAGGAACCCAAGGCTTGGGCCATGTGCCATTGCTTTACCAGGCACATTAGCAGGGAGCTGGATCAGAAGTGGAGCAGCAGGGACTCGAACCTGCACCCAAATGAGATGCCAGCCCCGTGGATGGTGGCTTAACTCACTGCGCTGCGGCATCAGCCCCCTCAAAATACTTCTTAATAGAATTTTTACACCTTACCCGTACTTAGAAACCTTCCCTAGCCACAAGGAGAAGGAAGGGAGACAATCAGGGAGTGGACACTTTCACAGTCACTGGTCAGCACAGGGCTTGAGCTGGGGCAGGCACAGACTGGCACCTCTGTGACAAGGCTCACAAATGCCTACCAGGTGCAGACAGTGAGCCCGACTGAGCGCGCTGGCCAAGTCTGAGAGGGACGACAGAAGCAACATGGTGGCAGGTGACATGGCCCCTCTGCCTACCATCACAACCCAGCAAGGAGGACAGGCACGTGCCGCAAAGCAAGCCCCATCTGTCCTCCTGGCCAGCCTTGCTCCGACTCCAGGCAGCTGCCATGTAAAACACGGGGCCCAAGGTAGCCAGACCCTCGGATGTTCTAGGGAAAGCCGGAAATCTATATTTTTACGGTGCAATCCCCTGGTTTTTAAATGCTGGCATCTAATCCAAATATTTTTTTAAAAACGCAGTGTGGGTGGGCCAAGCTCAATATCTACAGGCTAGGCACAGCCGTGGAGCACCAGCCGGCCGCCCCTCCTGAGGGCGAAGGCAGACCACAACTCGATCCATCTGCTCGGAGTGGAAAGGGCGCTTTAATCAATTTCGGGTCAATTCTTTTCTAGGCGTCCAATAAAGCTCGGAATTCGTAAGACGCCATCTACGTCCAGAAATCTATAAGAACCGGCTGCGGAACATCTCACAGGCGTGCTCCCGCTGTCGGCTTATGCAACAGAATCTCCACTCCGTCCAGAGTTTTGGAAATTCACAACTCGGGAGTGTCCTCCCCGCTTTCCCGGGCTAGTGGAACTAACAGGCGTCAGATGGAATCCATTTGTTGGTGTGCACAACGCCTGGGCCTCCAGTCCCAAATGCAACACAGGATCCCGCCTTCCAACCAAGCCGGGGTCCCAGCGTCGCCCTAACCTGGCGGGGGAGGGCCCTGCTTCCGCGACCTGGCCTCCCAGAGATGGGGTTTCATGGCAGTCTAAAGGGACAGGACCGGTGCTACCCCGAACCTGACAGCGGGGGCGTCGCACCCGAGGACCAGAACCGGCTCCCTGAAACGCGACCCGCGTCCGTCTGACTTCACCTGCAGCAGGAGGAGTGCGGCTGGATGGGCGCAGCAGGCCCCAGACGCACAGCCACCACGTGACCAGATCCCGGGTCCGTAAAAACTTAAAGAGGTGTCAAAAATGCAGCGGGGAAGAGCCAAACGCGTGGTTTCGCCATCCTCGGAACAAAGCCCCTCTTTTCACTCTGAAAGCGTGGAAGCTGCAAGAAAATCGGTGGTGGAGCTGAATAGAGAGAGCGGGACTCTCGAGGTACACGGAAGGCAGCAACACCAAGTCACCAAATCCAGCTCACCAAAGAGGGTTCAGTGTGTGCCCGTGTGTCCATGGGTGGTGGATGCGTGTCCATGTGTGAGATGTGTGATTGTGTATCCACGTGTGATGTGTGCATGTGTCCACATGTGATGCGTGTCCATGTGAGGCATGCGTGTCCATGTGTGAGATGTGTACATGTCTGGGCGTCCATGTGTGACATGTGTGTCCATGTGTACCCATGTGTGATGTGTGCATGTGTCCACATGTGCTGCATGTCCATGTGAGGCATGTGTGTCCATGTGTGACATGTGTGTCCATGTGTGATGTGTCTATGTATGATATGTGTGTGCCCATGCGTGAGGAGTCTGTCCATGTATGACATGTGTGGATGTGTGTCTGTGTGTCCATGTGATGTGTGTACATGTCTCCATGTGTGATGTGTGTGTCCATGTCCATGTGTGAGATGTATGTCCATGTGTGACATGTGTGCATGTGATCACGTGTGGTGTATGTCCATGTGAGACATGTGTATTTATGTGTGAGATGTGCATCCTTGTGTGATGTGTGTCTGTGTGATGTGTGTCCATGTGTGAGATATGTGTGTGCCCGCGTGTCCATGACATGTGTGTGGATGTGTGTCCATGTGTGATGTGTATGCATGTGTGTCCCTGTGTGAGATGCGTGTGTGTACTTTTTTGGGAGAACAAAGCTTTGCCATTTGTCCAAAATGGGCTCAGTGATGGAGGAGACAGTAGGGAGTGCAGGGAAAATCTAGATTATAGACTCGGTGGCCACCCGTTGGACTCCAGCCCCAGGTAACTGAGTCATTTTCCCTTTCTACCTTTATAGAAAATCAGGCGATAGGTAGCCCTGGAGATGTGTGTGTCAACACAAACTAACATAAATATGCCAGGGCCCTGGCTTTTCCTGGGCTGTGGCCCAGCCTGAGCGAAGACACACTGCAACCTGCGACCCCGCACACGACGCCCATCACATCAGCACCCCCACTCGCTACAGCGTCCTGAGGTCGGCTAAGTCCCGGCACGCCCGGCACACCACAGCCATGGAGGCGGGGGACTGAGCCTCAGCACCCCGCCCCGTGCTCCAGTGAGAACAGAAAGAGAAGGGCCTTTGACGCTGCTCCGGATCTCTGCTTCCCCCAGCTCCGAGCTCCCTCCGCGGGACGCTCACCTCCTGCCGCAGGGGAATGGCGAGGACTCAGGAGGAGACATGCTGGTGGGGGTGGGGGTGGCTGCGAGACCGGCGGCTGCCAGGGGGTGGCGTGTCTCTCGGCCCCCTTCACCGAGCTGCGGGTCAGCTGCGGCTGTGGAATGCAGGCCGGGTGGACGGCAAGTCTGGGAAGGGACTTTCTTGTGGTTTGGTGGCTTCTGACCTCCCAACGCAAGCACGCATTTCTCTGAGAACATCTGCTGTGCAGAGGCTCCCGGCACGGCCGCGGCTTTCCCAGTCAGCTGGGAGGTCGCCCCTTACATAAGCAGCGACTCGGAGCACGCGGCTGGGCGACGCAGGGACGGCGACGTGGCCTCTGGGGTTCTCAGGGGAACAAGACAGGGACCCGCTGGGGACAGACGCCTGTGTGATGCCGACCCTCCTCGGAGAAGGACACAGACCTGCCACGGGCCCAGCTGAGAGATGTGCAAACTTCGTGGGCGCGTCTGCAGGCGAGCACAGTGCCCGGACTTCAGAATTTCCTAACGAGATGCTCCCCTTGGTCCATTAATGGGAGGGAGCCTGACAGGACGCTAAGAATCCAGCCCAAGTCAGCTTCAAAGTCCCTCCACGTGGCCCCTCTGCTTGGCCTGAAACTGGCGACGCTGCTGCTCTCGGGGGTACATCATCTGAGCACCGCCCACACACGCCAGGGACCCGGACACTGCTTTCTGGGATGCTCCAGTGTTCACCTGCACGATAACCCTGAGGGTGGCAGCCATTAGCCTAAGTCACCCAAGAGAGAGGCGGAGCGGCCAGGCTGAAATCCGGAGGGACAACCCAGAAGCAGGCCCCAGAGTGAGACGGGTCCCAGCCCTGAGAACAGCCCCGTCTGCCATGCGACAAGTGAGCAAAGCCGTCTGCCGCTGCTGCCACAGCCGGGGTATCCAAGGTCCCTTCTGCAGGGGGGGCTGCCTGCGTACTTTGCTCCCTCTTGTAAACAAAAGGGGGGGACACACATACTTAGTGGCTTCCCCATACGTTCCAAGACCACAGTGGAGGCAGGTAACTGGGGACAGAACACAGCCCCACGGGAACACGCCCCTGACAAACTCCCACCTTGTCACCCACAGGAGCACTGTACGGCACTGTCTCTCCAGCACGTCATAGTCGTCAGCATCCCTAGGCTCGCACCGTGGGCCACTATCAAGTAAAACGAGGGTCACGTGAACACTAGCACGACGACACCCAGACGGCCGACCTGGTAGCTGAGACGGCTACCGAGTGACCGACGGGAGGGTAGCACCACCAGCAAGGACACGCTGGGAGGAGAGATGACTCAAGTGCTCAGAGCTCCTCAGAACAGCATGCAGTCTACACCTCGTGAACTGTTCCTGGAATTTTCTGTTTCATATTTTTGCACTGAGGTTAACCTAGAGAACCTGAAACTGCACAAAGCAAACTCACGATAAAAGGGAGATGGTGGGATTTGCATGCGCAAATTTGATTACAGAAGGAAACTCAGAGTACTTTCTCGGGGTGGATGCTACTGGCCCCCCACCCCCACCCCGTGGGAGGGAAAGGCCTGGTTCCCTTGGAGCGGGTGAGCGAGCCCCAGCTGCCGAGGGCCTGGCACACAAACAGATGCACGGTGCATCTACTGCACACACCTGTCACAGGTGTGGTGACGAGGGAACGGCTGTCCGAAAAGGCTTGGGGAGGAGAGCTAGCAAGAATGAAAACGAGGCTGGGAAGTAATGCTCTAGAAATCTAGAGGAAAACCAGTATCAGCTTGAAGAGCAGAAACAGGAAGGGCATTTTCCTGGACACCTCCTTATATGGCTTCCAAAACCTATGAGGAAGCTTCAGAAAGCCTGGGAGAAGATGGAGTTAAAACAGATGCACAATTTCTATGAACTTGTTGGACTTATGACGACATACTGCCTTCATAAAACACATTGCAGATACATCTTTAAATAAACATTGAAAAGCATACGGGGACTTCTGTTGGTGCCGGCTACAGGAGCCGTGTGAATTGAACACAGTGTTGGTGGTTGCCAGGGGTTTCCGGCCCATCATGTTGTAGCCCACACGACGACACCTGTGCTGGGCTCTCCAGGCGCCCACAGCCTCGGGTGGCTCAGCCTGGCAACCACCTGGCCTGGTTCTCATTAGAACCAGGAGCTCCTGTGTTCCCCCTACTGTCAGCACCAGGAGGCCCAGCCCCTGGGAGCCACCGTGGCAGCCGGGCTCATGGGCAGTGGCCAGGCCTTCGCACGCTTCCCCAAACAGCAGCCGCTTTGTCACACACAGGCCTGCCGTGGGCACTGTGCAGCCCCAGTGGAAGATCCTGACCTGCTGGACAAAGCGAGGCCAGCCTCAGGACACGTCTGCACCCCTCCGTTCCTCCCCGCTTCCTGCGCCTGGGAGGGCGGGCCTCTGTCGGCTTTTCCCTTGTCTGTTTCCCACATGCGGGGTGACGCCGGCCTCTGGGTAGACAGCCCTGGCCCCTCTGCCAATAGCATAGCTTAGCACAAATGTGGGCCATGTCCAGCCCCTGCCAAGGACCCCGCAGCAGGGGACACGCCCACAGTTCTCCTCCCTGCATCTCCCTGTGCAGATCAACACCTGGGGGAGGGGCCTTGGGCGTGCCCTGGGCGCTGCCCACGTGGATTAGATCGGGGCATGCGGGTGAGGGGGGTCCATCTCCAAAGACCGCACAGCTGATTTTCCTTCCTCCTATGCAAAGCTCTTTTAAAAATCTGAGCCACGTTCTAGAAGAAGGCAATTCAATTCCTAAACAAATAAAAACAGCTAATATTGATCAGGGTTCCTCATGCTACGCCCAAAGCATCCGACAGGTGTCAACTCCACCGTGGGCACGGCAGAGGAGCGGGTCTCTTGGCCCATCTCCAGGTCACAGGGAAAAGCAGGCTAATCACTTGCCCATGGCCACACAGCCGGCATGCAAAGCTGGCGTGCTAGGTCTAAGGGAGGTGTCTGGGGGAGCCTGGGGACCGGCCGCCGCACCACACCTGTCTCTGCAGCCGGGCTGAAGCTGAGCCGCTTGGCAAGCCAACGCAGTCAGCGCCACAGAACGTCACACGTGGGGGTGATGGGGTCAGCTCTGCCCAGGGCCCAGAGGAAGCTGCTTCCTGCCACAGTCTCCACTCTGCCATCTGCGCCCGACGTGAATGACGCCTGTCAGCTGCACATCAGCTCCCTCTCTGGGGCCCTTCCCGTCTGCTCTTCATCTAGAATATTCCCATCAAACACAGACCCAAGTGTGGAAATGGCAAACACAGGGCTGAGCGAAGATCAGAAGGCACAGAGACCTGGTGGTGGGCGGGCCGTCACCGTGTGAGCGTGTAAATATTCACTGTTGACAACCTTTTTGAGCCAAGTTCAAATATGAATGCATTGTTCACGGCTTGTGAGCATCTGAGTGGGAGGGAGTTTCAGGGGTGAGGACCGGCTGTAGATTTCAGCTGCTGGCCTGAGCGAGGCGGGACAGGTGACGCCCAAACATGTGGCTCCCCACCCCCCCCAGCTCTGCTACGCAGATCCTGGCAAACGAGACACATTCCTGAGAGGTGGGGGCCGGCCTCAGGCTCCCAAGACATAAAAGACCTAACGCCGAGACCACCCCGCCGACTCCCACGTGTCGTCCTGGGAGTAAGGGGTGTGGATTGGCACAGCCACTCTGGGAGACCCACACCCCACAGCAATGGCTGTGTGTGGGCACCAGGATGTGCACCAGAGACCGCAGGACGCGCCCCGGCTGGAGCGACGGGGAACGCGGGGACCGAGAGGTGTCACAGCCTGGGGTGGGCAGAGAGGAGCCAGTGGTGAGTGGGCAGCCCTGGTGACGGGCAGGCACTGCCCCCGTGGACAACACAGAGGGACCCAGCCAGGGCTCTGGGGGCTGACAAGATCCTGTTGTCACGCACGTGGGAGCCCACTCTGAAACACGAGGGTGCTTTCAAAGGTGTAGGGAAGATGGAACAAAAAGACAGGTTTATCTGAGCACACAGGTGTGCTTGTCTGAAACCCTTGTGGGAAAGGCGTCTTCAAAGAATCCATGGACAATGCTTACAGCGAAAAGGCGGGCACGGATTCTGACTTTTTTGCACCAAAATGAGCCTGTCTTTTGATCCCATTTCTCCGTGAACTCTTTGAAGCCCCTGTGTGCACAGAGCATGCGGGATCCCGAATGTGTGCAGACCTCAATGCGCACTCACGACAGTTCAGGGACGAGCGCTCAGATGCCTCCCGCGAAATCCAGGTCCAACAATCGCCCTGATGGGAGCTGAGCGCCGCGAGCCCTCCCAACACGTCCACACTCGCTCACCGCCCCAGCCGGCCCCACGGGGCCTCCGGCCAGCACTCAGACCGCATCCTGGCCTCTGCACACTTCCGGAATGGCGGGTCAAGGATCTCCCACGAAGCCCACGCCATGCTCCCACCCCACAGCCCCGGTCTAGACTGAGGACAGGGGGAGCCTGCGGCAGATGGGTGGTGAGGCGGCCCGGGGACCTCCGAGCCCCAGCTCCCCCGTGGAGTCACCGACACCCAGGCTCTGACTGGGGTCTCATCTGAGCCCACTTTCCCAGGCCTCTGCACTGCCTGCCTGCACCTGGCTCCTCACCCCAGCACGTTCTGCTCCTCACAGCCTGCCCTGCTGACCTGACGCACACCCACCGCGGTCCTACAGACAGATGAACCCTCTTCCTCCTGCCGTCTCTCGCCTCCCCTGGGCCACTCTCCTAAAGCAGCTGGGTGCCTTCTCTTAGAAGGGAAATCCAGTCACTGCCCAGGGCTGAGAGGCAGCTGACGACCAACCTGGCGCCCCTTCCCTCCGACCTCGACCTCACTGTGTGGCCCCTCCCATCTGCTAGGCCTTGGGGGCAGCCCCACCCCTATCCCGCCCCCTCCAGCTCCTAATTTTGCCGGTTTGCCTGCTGCCCGCCATGCTGGAGTCCACCCCATCCCAGTGAAAGTCGCCACGAGAGCAGGGCTCCCACTGGACTCGGTCCCTGGCATATCCCTAAGTCACAGGGGAGTGCCCGGTGTGGGAGATATCGTGGAGTGAGGGGGATGAGGAGGTCAGGGACAGAGAAGACAATGGAGAGGCGGGTCTAGGAGCTGCTGGAGACCCCCAGGGACCACTGGGGCTTCAGAACAGGAGACTGTCACAGCAGGGGACAAGAGCGCAGAGAACAGGTGCGGGTGCGACAGGAACTATATGAAAACACCCGAGCAGGGGTGGGAGCACCGGGCCCTGCAGCAGCACTCATTCTGCCCAGAGAGACTGAAAATGCCTCCAGCCGGAGTGGAGAGAGGGAAGGAGAGATGGAGAGAGGGCTTGGGATGGGGGGGCGGCATCCCTGTGCACACAGGCGGGCGGGCCGGGGAGCAGGCACCGTGGCGAGGGAGCCGAGCAGGATGCCAGACAAGACCCTTGGGGTCACACGCAGGTCTGGGAAGAGGGTACCAGATAGTGGGGGCTTCTCAGATACTGGGGAGGGGCGTGGCCAGCGCCCAGGACGTCCATTTCCTTTCTTGTGCTACAGAGAGAGGGCTGGAGTCCACTGCCCCACTTCCTTCTCCAGCTGCAGACCCAACTCCCAGCTCCGCCACACTTTCAGAACCCCAAGGCGAATCCATGGCAGGTCAGAAACGGCCACCCCGGACCCACGCCTCACTGCAGCCAAGCCTGAGCCCCGTGGGAGAGCCCCGCCCCTGCCCTTGAACAAGACAGGCCTCGGTGTCTCCCATCAGAGCAATGGCCCTGGAGGGTCCAGTGTCAGAAGCACACATGAGACAGCAAACACACAAGTCTGAAAGCCACATGCGCAGAGGGGACACTGGAGATGTCCCACAGGTCCAAGGATCTGTGAGCAGGGCCCGAGATGCCAGCAACCGGAGGCCACACCGTGCCCACGGCAGCCCAGGGCTACGGCGAGGTGTGGAGTGGACTAACTGCCATGTGGAATGGCCAGGACGGCCTCCCCAGGGAAGAGGCCCAGGCTGGGCAGAGCCAGGCAGACAAGGCCAGTCGAGCACCAGACACGAACCGGTGCACACCGCTGCCCATGGGCACCACACCTGCAGAAATTCTTCCACTCCCCCATCATGCTGCGGCCCCAAGTGATGCATGGGACGGAGCCACGCTGGACGGAGCCCACATCTGCAGGGCCCTCAGCTGTGTGCGGGAGTGGGGCAGGCTCCAGGCCCCCTCGTCACCCAGTTCCCAGTAGGGCTGCAGCCTGGCCTGGGGTCCAGTCCCTTTGGGAAGGCCACGCCCCCAGGCTTCAGAGACGTTTGTCACCCTAGGCCCCGGGAAAGTGCCGAGAGGTCCCACGAGAGTGGTGTTTTTTTTTGTTTTGTTTTTTGTTTTTTGTTTTTTTGACAGGTAGAGTTAGACAGTGAGAGAGAGAGAGAGAGAGAGAGAGAGAAAGGTCTTCCTTCCGTTGGTTCACTCCCCAAATGGCCGCTACGGCCGGTGCCAGGAGCCAGGTGCCTCCTCCTGGTCTCCCATGCGGGTGCAGGGCCCAAGCACTTGGGCCATCCTCCACTGCACTCCCGGGCTACAGCAGAGAGCTGGCCTGGAAGAGGGGCAACCGGGACAGAACCGGCGCCCCAACCGGGACTAGAACCTGGAGTGCCGGTGCCGCAGGCGGAGGATTAGCTTAGTGAGCCGCAGCACTGGCCAGGAGTGGTTTTTAAAACTTTATTCAACCCAGCTTCTCTCACCTTTTGAAGCCATGAAAGCTTCCATCAGAGGGCAGCTCCTAAAGCCTTGGGGTAGGGATGGGGGGTGGGGGCGGGGGTCACCCGGAACCCCCTGCAGGTTCCCCCAGCGGCAGCAGCCGTGCCATGCGCAGTCCTCTAAGAGGCCCGAGAACCAGCAGGGGGTGGGCCCATGCCCAGGGGGCTACCACACCTGGCCACCTCCCACACAACAGCACAGCGCTGTGGCCGGAGCCCACCTCGGACCCACGGGGACATCATGGCTCCCAACGCAGGCGCTCACTGCTCGCCTTCAGCATGGGGTCAGGGACAGGGAGCTAACCCGCCAGTCCCAGAGTCCCCTGGGAAGTGACCTGGGCTCTCATTTATTTATAAAGCGCCTCACCTGTAACACGACCGCGCCCCACACACGGACAGGGTCCGGTCTCAGCCACGTGGCATGTGTCCACACCGCTAGGCCCTGTGCATCACGTGTCCGCCGTGCAGGTCAGCCCCCTTGAGGACAGGACCTGAGCCGTGCCTCACCCATCCCCGGGGCACAGGGTCCAGCACAGGGGCCCGGACTCCACTCGAGACATCTGGCATCGGATTATCAATCATTAACGAAGGTCGGCCTTGTGAGGCACCGGGCAACATTAACCGGCAGGAAGCAGCCCCAGAGTTGTGGGCCTGCTGAGGTCAGGGGAGGTCTTCGAAGGATCGTTTTACTGGAGATAAGGCATGGAAACTTCTAGAAGCCCCAGAGCCCAGGTAATCTGGCACCTCAAGACTTTGCTCCAAAGGGTTTTCCTGTCACTCAAGTACCTGAGAGGCTGGAACCCGCCCACTCCCCACAACCACCAAGGCCTTGGTCTTACTTCCCGCTCCTTGGCTGGCTTCCTGGGAGTTAATTTTCCTAACTGGGGTTCTGGGGTACAGGCGAACACCTCTAATCTGAAAACGTGCAGTGCTGCAAAAGCCGAAACTCTGGACACTGGCGCACGTGATGTTCAAAAGCCTTCAGATGCCGGAACACTGTGGGCTTTCGATTAGGGAAGCTCAACAGGTGAGCTCTCTACATACTCCCAAACCCCAAACCTGGCGATCTTAAACCTGAGCACTTCAGATGAGGGGTGCCCAGCCTGTGTGCCAGGTGGACCACCTGCAGACAAGGGGTGCTCAGCCTGTGTGCCACGTGCCACCACCTGCAGACAAGGGGTGCCCAGCCTGTGTGCCGGGTGGACCACCTGCAGACAAGGGGTGCCCAGCCTGTGTGCCGGGTGGACCACCTGCAGACAAGGGGTGCTCAGCCTGTGTGCCGGGTGGACCACCTGCAGACAAGGGGTGCCCAGCCTGTGTGCTGGGTGCCACCACCTGCAGAGCACAAGGCAGGAGCCCGGGATGGCTCCTTCTCCCATCAGGAGAACGCACAGCTCTGCGCTGGCTTCCCGAGTTCCCGAGAGGAGCTGCAGCAGCCCCCCACCCCCCCGTGCCCCAGCTGCACCTGGCCGGTGCCAGGTGAGTCTGCCCAGAACAAACAGCCCTCCTTCCCTGAGACGCAGACCCGAGGCCACATCACAGCCGCTCCACGACGACCCCCAGGCAGGGCCCTCTGCCCACAGACCGGGGCACCCACGGACCCACACAAAGGCCTCTTGCATCATCCGCTTGGCCCAGCGGCCCCACTGGCCGGGCTCACCACGGCAGGTGCCCACCTCTCCCATCTGTGTGCTCTGTCCAGCAGCACGCGGCCGAGCCCCACCCACAGCCTGCCGGCGAGCCCCCATTCATGCGGCCCGAGCCCCTTCTCAATGAGTGCTCTTCTTCCTCCCCTCCCCGCCCCAGCACACACAAGAGCGCTACAGAGCGGGGGTTTCTGCACCGGAAAAAAGGGAGCTCGGCTTTCCTGTCCTTTCTGCGTTCCTGTCCTCCGCCTAAATCTGGCCATCGGAAGGGGAGTGGAAGCCGTTAAAGGGACCAAGTTCATGACCCTGGGGTCTGTCCTGGGGCTACAACTGCCCTGGCTGGCTTTCCCTTTCAGAGCAGTGAAGGGGGGAGGGATCTAATGCTACTACCCACCCCAGCAGCTCCCACTGGGAAATGAGACTGGCAGGACATTCAAGGTCATCTTACTCACACCCCGGAAGTCCCAACGAGGGCCCTGAGGGAACACACCTGGGCCACGTGGGGCCCTCCCCGGCCGCTGAGAAGAGGGAGACTCTTACCGTCATCCAGGTAGGTCTGGTCCAGGTTCTGCTCCTGCTTGATCGTCACTCCCGCAGGTAGGACTTCCTTTTGGTCACTGACCGGGGGTCCGTTTTTGGCAGCTCTTTGACTCGTGGCATTCTGCTGCTGAATGACCGTGGGGTAGGAGCCTGGGCTCAGCCTCTGACCTTGACCGGCGGGGGGCGGGCCGGGCCTGGTGGAGCCGGGCGCGAAGTTCTCGCAGTACATGATGTGCTGGAACTCTTGGTGGCTCCCGCAGCGCAGCGGCTGGTTGGTGGGCGAGTAGTGGATCACCGGTGAGGCCTGCTGGTTGGCGGGCGCTGGGTGCAACAGGGCCGAGCCCTGGCCCTGGGAGCCGGCATGCACCAGCACCGAGCGGTGCGTGTCCGCGAGGGACAGGGGCGCAGCCATGAGGGCCGGCTGCTGGTAGCCCAGCAGGCTGGGGCTCAAGCTCTTGCTCCGCTGGTAGAGGACGGCCGCCGGGTTCTGCTGCTGGTAGCGGGCGTCGGGGGACGGGAGCCCCGAGCGGAACTGCTGGCAGGGGGCCATGGTGGTCACCAGGCAGGAGGGGGACTCGGCCACCATCGGGTGCTGCGGGTAGTAAGGCTGGCTCCCCAGGCCTCCGTGGGCGGGGCTGCAGATCAGAGTGGGGTCGTACTCATCGGTGGGCTCTGTCTTGATGGCTGGGACTGCGAGGAGAGAAAAGCACACGGGGGCAGGAATGGCCGTGAGTCCACACAGCTGGGCTGCGTCCCTAGAAGCCCTGGGCGGGCGCCTTAGGTCACAAGTTCTACCCTTCCAGTATGGGGCAGGTGGCTGGGGGTCTGGCTCAGCCCTGGCTGGGACGTGGACAGGCTGTGTCCCCAGCAAGGGCTCAGCAGCGGGTGTGTGACTTGAGATCCCTCGGGACCCAGGCTTGCTCGGCCACGTGTCACCACGGATACCAAGATGCACAGTGCGTGTGGAGGGGGTCTCATCCATGACCTGAACCCCAGCCACCCAAACCACACACACACACACACACACACACACACACCAGCCCCTCCACAGGAGGATCTCTGTCTGCTCTGTCCACTGCTGGGTCCTCTGGGCCCGGAACAGCACCTGGAACCTAAGTGGCTCTTGGTCATTTTCCAGGCAGAGCAACCATCACACAGCGGCCTCCTCGGGTCTGTAATAGCGGCTCAGGCCTCAGTTTCCTAACCTGTCCCCTGGTAGAGAGTCGCCCCTTCCCCATGGCCGGGGGCGGCACACAGGATGGCTGCGGCCACCTCAGTGTTTCTTCTGACACCTGCGGTGCTGTTCCCTCCCCACCCCCCAGCACCAAGCTGCAGAAGTGGGGGTCGACCTCCACCCCCGGGGTAACAGATCACTGTCAGGGCTGCAACCCAGCCCTGGGGCAGGAAGCAGCAAGGACGCACCCCGCTGACTGCAGCCACAGGAGCCGGTTCCCAGGGTGCCATTCCAACACCGGCACCCGGCTGCTGGCACCCCTGGGCGACAGTGCACCCGCCCAGGCCTGCTCAGCTGGACTACAGCCACAGCTGGCCCAGGAGGTTCTCACTGCCACAAGGACAGCAGAGCCGGAGCGCCATGAAACGTAACTGAAGGCCCCTGCGTGCCCAGGGGACATGACATCCGCTGAGCTGCTGTCTCGAGTCCCCCAGTCATTTCCTCCAAGCTTTGGGCCCTGTGAGGCCTGGGTGACCTGACCGCCTGCTCCTGTGTCCCAGCTCCAACACAAACCTGTGACACCCTCCAGGTAGCCACGCCTACCAAGACCAGGCCACCAGACCGTCCCTGGGTTCAAGGCTTCCAGCTGGCCCGAGGCTCTGTGTGCCATGGTCAGAGGTCAGGACCCATGCCTGCCCGGGTGACCGGCTCGGATCCCAGGTCTCCAGTCCTGGCAAGGGGACGAGCAGGTGCTTCTTGGCCTGCCCCCCAAGGGCCAGCTCAAAGCAGCATCTCAGATTGAAAGCCACACCTCCCCGGCCACCCCCGCCCGTCTCCTCTCAGCCCTTATCCCAGCCCAGTGTGGCACTGGTACTCCCAAGCGGGCCAGCTCCAAGGGAGCAGGGATTGCTTGTGTTTTGCTCACTGCTGGGTGGGCCAGCCCAGAACAGTGCCCGGCACACACTGTTCTAAACAAAGCAGAGAGAGACACTCATCACTCTTCTTGCAAGTGCAGGGCTTTGTGGGAATGAGACCTGTGGCCTGGTTGCCCCTGACCCCTGGTGCTACCGAAAGCTTTTGCGGACTTGAGGGCAAATGCACCTGCTAGTCCTGGCAGGGGCAGGTCTCAGACAGGACAGGTGTCGTCCACGTAGCCACCTGCTGCTGCCCACGTCTGTGTGTGACCCCTCCCCCGAAGGCAGACAGATGACCGACTAATGACAACAGTCGCTAATGTCACCCACATCACCTCCCAGGCACTGTGCGAGAATCTCGGATGCATTTTATTTCTGCAACTCTGAGAAGATCTGACAGATGAAGATACGGGCTGAGAGGTTGCGTCTCCTGTCCGCGGTGGCCCGGCTGGAGCAGCCCAGGGAGTTCCAGGAGCTGCCCGCTGGACACGGGCGCGCTGGCTGAGCGGACCTTACCTGGGTGGTAGGTAAAGTGCTGAGGCTGGCTTCGTTTCCTCTTCCCATTGATGACGTAGAAGTTCACCTTTACAGACGTGCGGGTGTGCTTGTTCCGATACTCGGGGATCTCGACAAAAAGCATGTTCTGGAAGGAAGCAGGGGTCGTGGACTCAACCAGACTCCTACACAGGCCCTGGGCACGTGCAGACCGCCCTTCTAACGGGAGGGTCTCGGCACGCTCCTGGGCACACAGGCCATGTGCGAGGGAAGGGGAGTGGAACTCTGCATTGCAGTATCCACTAAGCCGTCACAGACGCCAGTCAGAGGGCCTGGCGCTCGAGCGACGTCTAACTCGCTCGGCGGAGGTCCAGGGTCAGGTCCAAAACAGGGGGGACTGTGATGGAGGAAGGGGAGGGGGGAGGGGAGGGAGGGAGAAAGGATGGGGGAGGGATGGAGGGGAGGGGAGGGGGAGGGGGAGGGGAGGGGAGGGGAGGGCAGGGCAGGGCAGGGCAGGGGGACAGCGGGGCTCGTGAGCATGAGCTGTCTGCCGGTCAGCTGGCCCGCGTGCTTACTGGCTGGCTCTTGTCCTTATCCACCGTAGCTTCCATCTCCCAAACTTGCTGCCCATCTGGAAAAATAAGAGAACAGCAGGCTTTGAAAGAACCATTAGAAACCAGAGAGCGAGACAAAGGCTCACCCACTCCTGCACATCTGGGTTTATGGGCTATAAACCTTCAGCCAGGTGTGCGCATGAGCAGCGCATAGTCCCTTCTCCAGAACCAAGGAATGTTGACGGCAGAAAACCGGGCAGCCATAGGAAAGTGAGATAAAAAAATACTGCCTGGAATCCTCCAAAGCTATTTGCAAAAGGCTCTGACCGCTCCAGGATGCCACAGGGACCCCATTTCCGGTCCAGAGTGGCCCAGCTGGGCCTTCTCCATTGTGTGAGAAGGCAGGTCGCCAGGACAGTCCATCCGCCCCAAGTCCAACAGGGGACCCGGCCACTTAGACGGTGTCCTGGGCCCTGAGTCACCACGGAGAGCGCCGACACCTTCCCGGCATCACGAGAGCAGCGCCGGGAGCTCTCCCGCCCGGGAGCAGAGCGCTGCTCCCCCACCGGGGCCAACAGCTGGGCCAAACCAAACTGCATCTGCACAAAACACATTTCCCCCGCTGACCACCTACACCGGCCGCCGGGGCGCTCCCAGCCGAAACAAATCCTTTCCACGAGGACTTCCAGGCTGTTCGGGGGGACACGGAGTCTGAGGGATATTAACCAGCTTTTTGAGAAGGGGAAAATTCTTCAAGCTAATAAGCATTTGGAAAACGCTGAGTCAAAGTCAAGTGGGTTTCCTGCCTGTGGGACTTCTCAGAGCTTCAGCCCGCCCGCATGCACAGTCACTCCCCGGCACGCCCGAGGACCCCTCCCCGCTTCGGAAGTGTAGCCACTTGCATCCACTGTGATGGCTCAGATCTGAGCCCAGAAAGCCTTGGCTCTTAATCCTCACTCCAAGAACTCTGGGCTCCAAGCACTGGGAGGATGACCAGTACAGAACCCGTCTCCCCAGCTCAGTAACCAGCCAAGACCCGCCATTGCCACTGGGGCTAACGCCGTCTGGATGGCCAGAGCCGGAGCGCTCTGTAGCCATCAGGGCTGGCAGTCTCCGCCCTGTGGTTCTGCCAGGTGGGAATCCTGAAATGACTAAGCGGGGCCGAGGAAGCAATGGTGGATGCCCCCGACTCTCCCTGCAGTGTGGTCCCCGTGGGAGGGACCAGCGTGCGTCCATCACTGCTGCCCAGCGCACGGCAGGGGCTGCGCACACGCAACTCAGGTCTGCACATCCGGCGGCAGCGGCTGTCACAGGCACTGAGCGCACAAGAAAGGATGAAGAGACTGGGCGTCAGGGCACAGGAACCTCGGTTGCGCTGCCCTGGGTGGTTTCGGGGTGCAGAGCTCTGCACAGCTCTCGACCTGCGTCCCCAGGCTGGGGCCCGGCACAGAGCGCGTCTCTATTCTCTCCCCGCAACGTGGGCTCCACGCCAGAAGAGCAGGTGAGGAAGGCAGGGAGGGAAGCAAAACCGAGGTGACCGCTGGCTCCCGGCGGCCTTCCTCGGCTGTGGCTGGCTGGCCTCAATCCTGCCACCCACGGCATCGGCGTCACTGTTCTCTGGGCCCAGGCCAGAGCCCCTGCTCTGAGAAAGGACGGGCCGATTCCAGACGCTCCTGAGTGCGAGGGGAGAGCTCGGGGGAAGTGAGCAGGAAGCAGCAGGCTGCCCCCCCGCCAGCTTCCCTCCCAGCTCCCAGCCCTGACCCAGGCAAGGCAGAGTGCGCCAAGTGGCACCCTGATGACAAGGATTCCCTGGGACGGGAATCTCTGGCAGATGCCTCACCAGGTCCAAGGAGCCAACAGAGACGGGAGGGAGACTCTTCCCCATCTCTGGGGGGCTAACGGACTAAACAAGACTCCACCAGCCACAGCCAGAGAATTCCTGTACACCAGCACCTGGGGGCACCCCGAGAAATCAGCAGGCCCAGCACTGTCAGATGGGGAAAATGAGGCCTGGAGAAGGAAGGACAAGGGTGCAGAGACACGCGGTGCAGTTACTAAGTCACTGCCCATGGCGCAGGTGCTGCCAAGGTTGCTAAGCAGCAGTCTGATTGCCAGCTCCTGCTGGGCGGAGCCAGGTCCCAGTGGGTGGGACAAAGTCATGCAGGGCTGCCAAAGCCTTCCCTGCCCCCTGGGCCCCCAGCGCAGCGCTGAAACTCCACCACGGGCCCCAAGGCCCGCACACCTGGCTGCCGCTCTCTTTCCCACCCCTCAGGATGCTGGTCTCACCCCAGTGCTTACGAGCACTGGCCACTGCCACTCGTGTCAGCCCCTCGCAAGTGGGGACCTTTCTCGGCCTCACACGAGCCTAGGAGCGAGGTCTGCCCTTGCCCTCATCCTGCAGGTGAGGTCAGAGACGCAAGCACAAGCCATGCACACAGTGGGGCGGGGGGAGTCGAGCTGAGCCCCGGGGGCCTGGCTCTACAGCCTGCAGTCCTTGCGCCATGGACAGTGCCCCCCTCAGAGCTCCAACCCTAGAAAACCACCCTCAGGGCAATACCGCCTTGGAACACACACAGTAGGGCAGCAGGGGCTCCACAGGTCTGGGCCAGGGAGGGGAGGCCACAGCATGCAGGAGGATCCCGGCCACTCCAGCCTCCTCCCGCTACGTGTCCTGCAGCACAGCCGCCTTCGCCTCGCTGTCCCTGCAGCAGCTGGCATTTCACTGTTGTGCACCCCAAACCTTGGAGCAAACACACCCGGCTTTCAACCCAGTTGCCCTAATCTGCTGTGTGACCTCGGATCAGGTACTGTCCCTCTCTGTGCCTCTAACCGCAAACATGGAAGTAACCACCATTCCTCTACCTCCTAGGGTGGCTCGGAGGGTTACCTGAGACCCGAGACACGTGGAGGCTGCAGCGTGTGACAGCAGCCGGCAGGGTCACGGGTACGGCGTGATCTAGCAGCGACAGATCACCACTCGCCAGCGTTTCATCACTTTCACATATGTGTGCCACAACATGCTAATCTTTAAAACCAGAAATACAGCTCTGATTGCCATCATTACTACGTCTGCCTGCAGGTCTGGGCTGGGTGGGGTGGCACTGAGCAGGGGACAATGACTGTAAGGGAGATGGGGACACCGTGTGTGTGTGTGTGTGTGTATGTGTGTCTGAGTGTGTGTGTCTGCGTGTGTCTGTATCTATGTGTGTGTGTGCGTGTCTCTGTGTGTGTCAGTGTGTCTGTGTGTGTGCTTGTGTGTCTGTGTGTGTGTGCACGTGTCTGTGTGTGTCTGTGTGTGTCTGTGGGTGTGTCAGTGTGTGTGTGTCTGTGTGTGTCACTGTGTGTGTCTGTGTGTGTGTTTGTGTGTGTGTCTGTGTGCGTGTCTGTGTGCGTGTCTGTGTGTATCTGTGGGTGTGTCAGTGTGTGTGTCTGTGTGTGTCACTGTGTGTGTCTGTGTGTGTTTGTGTGTGTGTCTGTGTGCGTGTCTGTGTGTATCTGTGGGTGTGTCAGTGTGTGTGTCTGTGTGTCTGTGTGTGTGTCTGTATCTGTGTGTGTCTGTGTGTGAGTGTGTGTGTCTGCGTGTGTCTGTATCTGTGTGTGTCTGTGTGTGTGTGTGTGTGTCTTCTTTCAGAAATGGCTCTTTTTCACCACAGTTTGAGAGAGAGACCTCATGGGAATGAGACATCAAAGCCTAAACCAAGCCAGAGCCGGGCGCACGCTCAGATGTCAGAGGGCAAAGGGCAGCTTCGGGCACGTGGCCTGGGTGTGCGCTCAGCAGGGGACAGGCCAGCGAGGGGAGAGAAAGCAGGCAGCCCTGGTCCCCCGGGGTTTTACCCAGCACATGGACGATATGCTCGGGGCTGGTGTCCAGGGGCAGTGTGAGAAGCAGCTCCAGGCCATTGTCCTGGGCTCCGCCTCCTCCTCTCACCCCACACCTGCAGGGTACACCCAGGAAACACGGGAATGCCATCCTCTGAACCGCGCTCCCACAGGGCTTCTAGAATCTTCTGTCCAGGTTCAGGTCCAGCTGTCACCATTGGTCAACTGTGTGGCCTCTGGGTAGCTAGATCGCTCTGTGCCTCAGTTTCCCTCACAGGCACAATAGCCACGTTGCTATCACTGAGGTCAGAGAGCTGTGAGAATGAAGAGACTGTCGTGCGTCACACTTTGCCACGGGCCCCACCCACGGCCGGTGCCACCACTGTCAAGGCTGCTGTAGAGGGGACTTGAGCACTGGGGAGCCGGGTGTCCACCAGCCTCAGTGGTTGCCTCTAGGAACCCAGAAGGGCCGGGCGCCCTGCCCCAAGCACCCTGGTGAGCGGCAAAGCTTTTTGTTCAGCTCATCGCGTGGCACTCCCCACTGCAGATAAACCAAATGGACAGGCAGGCGGCTGGTGGACTTCATCATGAGCCATCTCAAGTTAGTTACGCAGCACCGGGTGTCCCGGGTACAGAGCAGGAGCTGCCCTCAGCGAGAGGCGGATGTGCGTTTTCCTCCACGCTGGAAGTGTGCAGACCAGGACAGCCACCGGCCCTGGTCCTAGCCCCGGGGTCTGCAGCCACGGAGTAACCAACTCACAGCAAAAACGACGGAATATTACTCAGCCACGAAAAGGAAGAAATCCCAATATTTGCAACAAAAATGGATGCAAGCAGAGATCACTATGCAAAGTGAAATAAACCAGACCCAAAAACATAAAGGTCACACTTTCTGATTGTTAACACACAGTGTAACACAGAGAGCAGAACAATTACACGGACGTCGTGTGCAGTCGTAAACGCCGCGTCACTGAACCATGCCACATAAGAGACGACACACTCTCCTTTCCCACGTTAAAAGACAGAACAGGGAGGGACAAGACGACTCGGGGTATTAGCGATGTTCTGTCTTAATTTGGGTGTCGCTTACGGGTGGGATCAGAGGACCAAAAGCTCTTTTATCTGTATACTTGTGAGCATTTCTTGGTATGTGTTCTGTATTTCAATGAAATGTTTTTAAAAATTTAGTAAAAAAAAAAATGAGTCTATGCCAAATACTACAAACTGTTTCTCTTGTTACTTTCCCTCAACAACAGTGTAACAACCACTGAGGTAACATTCACAGGTGTTAGGGCAGCAGGTGATCAGCTGGTTAAGGTACTCAGAAGAGGGTGTGTGCAGGTGCGGGCCGTGTGCCAGCCCCGCCCTCCACAGAAGGGACCAGAGCTTCCACGGATTTTGTATTCAGGTGCAGGTGGGGGGTGGGGTCCTAGCACCCATCCCCCACAGGTTCCGAGGGACCATCTGTGATGCGTCTGCCTCTGCTTCGGGACCCTGCGCTCCGAGCCATTTGCGCGGTTTTACTTCTGGGGTCAGGAGCGGCGACGCCTTCAGGGCTCCCTTCACTGACTCAAGAAATAGGTGGAACTAGGAGGGACTCTCATTTGTCTGCTTTTTTAAAATAAAATAAAATCTTGGAGCGGCCATTTGGCATGCTGGCTAAAACGCTCTGGGGACACCAGCAGCCCAGATCTGAGCCCCTGCTGGGGGTCCAGGCTCCTGTTTCCAATCCAGCGTCCTGCTAATGCGCACCCTGGTGTCAGCCTGGCCCAACTCTGGCAATTGTATTTGAAGAGTGAATCAAAGGATGGAAGGTCTCCCTCCATCTCTCTCTTTCAGATGAAAAATTAAAATAAACAAATAAAAAGTACAAATAAAGTCTTTTTCTCAAGGAAAAGTGTCGTGTAACTACCTGCTCACTCGCCAGCCTCCCTGGAGCCCTCCAGAGCCGTAACCAAAGCAGAGGCGGCCGGGGCGGGGCGGGGCGGGGTGAGAAGCTGGGTAAAGCAGGCGGCTGTGGGATGAGCCACACTCACCCCTCCGCCCTCCAGGGCCCCACGCACGGAGGCAGGGCCTGATGTGTCCCCTGGGGACCCTGGAGACATGAACTTGAGGCTCCTCCCCTCTGCGGGGCTGGGGACCCTGCTGTCTTGCAGCTCCCTGTCCCTGGCCTGGCTGAGGCCATGGTGGCCTCTCTGTCCCTGCTCCAGCCTCCGGGCCTTGGCACCTGCTGCCCCTGCCTCCTGAGAGCCTTCTGCAGACCATGCCCACCCCACAAGCTGAGCTCCGCGAAGCCCCCTGAGCCTTCTCCCTCCACTTCCTACTCTGCCACCCACCCTAAACGTCATTTTAGCTGACGACTGGCTCTCAGTCCCCGCCTCCCCCACACGGAGCAGGGCCACACCTGTCTCCTCTCTGTCCCAGCAGCACAGCACCTAGAAAGTGGCTCCTAAATACAGGCTGAATGTGAACGCACCAGCCTCAGGACCCCCTGGTGTGTCGCCCACAGCCAGAGCTGGGGAGACTTGGGACGCCCACCGGTCCCTCCAGCAAAGGGCTCCCACCACGGGCCCCTCCTGGGGGAATCTCCTGAGGGGAACCAGACACAGCCCGAGGAACTCAGCCCCAGGGCACTCCCAGGGCCCCCAGGGAACAGAACCGAGATGCCAGGTGGGGGCTCCATCTGCAGGGAAGGGTGTGGCTGGGGGCGGGGCGACCTCCGCAGCCTAAGTCAGCCTGGAGGGAAGGAAGCAGCTGCCTTGGGCAAAGAGCCTGGCTCTAGAGGGGACTCAGCGAGAATCCGAGAATCGGCAGGGAAGAAAAATGGCGCAGGGGCGTGGCTGGGCAGCACAGCTTCACCACCGCCACCAGCCCCTGCCCGGCGGGGCAGTGGGGTCCTCCAGACCCGAGCCTCTGCACTCCAGCGGCCGCTCGTGGGGAGCACTCGTCAACCACGCGTGCGGGAGGCAGGGTCCTGGCTCGGGTGGGGCCGGAGTCAGGGCGGTCAGCCATACGGTGCAGAGAGAAAGGCCAGTCCCCGCCACCAGCACCCACCGGGCTGCAAGCACAGGGAGAGAATCGGAGCTTGCGTTAGGAGAGCAGGCGTGACGCTGGCCAGGCCGGGCTGGGACTTGGAAGCTTGGCTAAACGCAGATGGCTAAAGGATTTCGGCCTGCTCTTCCAGAAGAATGTGTCCTCGGGGGAGCCGGGCTTGATGAGTCCAGCAGACTTGGGGATCGAGCCGCCCCCTCAGCTTAGGGGTCCAGCGATGGAAAACGATGCCCAGCGTTCACACTCACTGCGATCGGGGCGGGGGGGCTTTCCCCTACTCCCTGCTGGGCTTGAAATCGGAGATGACCCCCTAAAATCTATACAAAAATGTGGCCCCACGGGACGCCCCCAGACAGCCGGGGCATGGCTCACTCGCCTGTCCGCTCCCCGTGTGGGCCCCTACCCCACACCGCCCCAACCCATTCTTCACACCAGAGCCCACCCCCCCCCCCCCACTTCAAGAAAGAACCCAAGCTCCTCGCCCGGCCCCCTGGCAGGTGTCGCGTCTGCTCTCACCTCCCCAAATACCCTATGCTCAGCTCCACACCAGGGCCTTGTCACTGGGTGGATCCTGCAGCCTGGGATGCCCTTCCCACGGCCCAGAGTCGCTCCTTCCTGCCTGGCGGGGGCTCTGCTCAACGCCACCTCCTCAGGGAAGTCCTCCCTGACCTCTCTCTCCAGGGAGTGTTGGATTTAACCAATAAAAACACAGGGCATCCGGTTAAATCTGGATTTCAGAAACCAGCGAGGACTTGTGCACTACGGGTATGTGTCAGACTCCTGCCATAGCACGGGGCTTAGTCACACCAAAGAAACTCACTGTGGGACGCACACTTAACCGGGGGCCCTGCACTCCTCACCCCCAGGGCTGCAAACCCTTGGCTCGCCTCGCCCACCCTGGCTTCATTGTCTCCATAGCTTTTTCCCCATCTCAAAGCTTGAGGCTGCCCACCCCCAAGGGCACGGGTCCCCCGTGTCTGCACGTGGCAGGTGCTCAGGGGGGACCCGAGGACAAGGTGCCGGGGCAGCAGGGCACGCCTGATCAAGGCCCACTCTTGCCGGAAGCCAGCGGCAGCAGCTCTGGTCCCCAGCCCCAGCGACCCTCTTCAGTGCCGGGTGTCATCGCCACACGGTTGCCCTGGAAACCAGGAAGCTGGGGTTTGGGGCCCAGCCCTGGACTGACAAGCTCTGTCACCTCAAGGAAGTGCATCGACCACACGGTGTGACTCAGCTTCCCTGTCTGTAAAATGGGGGTGGGGGAGAGCACACAGTGCACCAGGCTCTCCCCGCTCCGCAAGCCGACACCTGCAGGAGTCTGCTGCGCCCGGGCTGTCACCTGCCCCAGACAGGGCCGTTCTCCTAGACGTGGACCTGCTGGGCTCACAGGAAGGAGATACTGGGGTGCCGTGAGCTCTCTGATGGCCAGCAGTCCAGGTGAGGCTGCTCAGGCTGCAGGCCAAGCCGGGGGTACCCAAAGTCCGGCCTCTGAAAACCACAGAGAGGCCACTCGCTGGCACCCAGCACGATTTCTGGCAGTGGGCATATGCACACTCAGGTTCTCCAAAAGCCCGCTCGTCGGTGGTCTCGCTCGCAGGCACCCACACACGACCGACTGCAGGAGCCTGTCACTCAAAAGCCTCTTCACCCAGGCGAGCGGAGCCAGGGTTGCTGGACACACAGCTCTCTGCAAACAAGACCGTGTCATAGCACCCCCGCCCCCGCCCCCGCTGCAGCCCGGCCTCAGTTCCCCCGGGGCGGGCTGCGTGCTGGGCCAGCCTGTGCGTAAAGGGTGGGCTGCAACCCGGGGGGCCGAGGACACTGGACGTGAGTCACGCAGGCCAAAGGCCGGCGGGGCCTTAGTCACGGCCCTGCCCCGCCTGGAGTCGGACATCTCCCAGGGGAAGCCCGGTCTGGAGGCTCCCAGATCACGGCCATTGTGTTTAGGGGCCGCCACTCAGGCCCGAGCCAGGCCAGGGAGAGAAACAGGTGCGAGCAGGCGGCATGTGCACCGAGGAGGTTCCAACGTTTCCAAGATACGAAATGCATGGAAAAATCCTTAACTTAGCAGAAAAGAAAAGAAAAAAAAACATTCAAAGCATATGCATTTATATTTATTAAACAAAGCTCAAAATACCACCTTTGGGAACCTCCAAGTAATGAGGTGACTCACGCCAGCCAGGACACGGTGACTCAGTGGAAATCAGGGAACTCCTCCACCCACGCCTCCTTCTGAAAAATCAATCCACCCTCGCGACAGGTGACAGGAGGCTCTGCCGGCGGCCGCGCCAAGACAATCAGCCAACAAAACAAAACACCAGTCCTCTTCAAACAATTTCGGTTTCAAAGCTGAGTAACCCCGGGCAGGCCAGGCTCCAGCCTACGCCCCCACAGGACACACAGAGCCAGGGAGCGACTTGGCCAGGGCCGGGGGCCCGCATTAAGAAGGATTTACCCGCTGAAAAATTCCAAAACCCTGTGTCATGTGGGGGAACCTTCCAAAACACTGGGTCCCGCCCAGGCGCGGCGAGTCGCCCGGTGCCATGGCAACCCGGTTTCCGCTGCCACATCACTTTTATTTTTGTGTCCTTAGATTTTTTCCTGTTTTGCAATGTTTTGCTGGGACCCCCGACTCCGCCTGAGGCTGGTGGCCGGGGGCCAGGGCTCCAGCTGAAGTCAGGAACAGCCTGGCCTCCCCGCGTGAACTCTGCCTGCAAGGTTACACATTTTTTAAATTTCAGAGAACACAGAAATGGCTTTTCAGCAATGCCCGAGGAAGACAAACAAGAAAGATCCTAATTGTTCTGTTTGCCTGCTCTGTGACGTGGCCATAGAAACTATTCTGGAGGTGATGAGAAATGATAGATGCTAGGGGTCCTGCTGTCACCCACAGCGGGGCGACTCGGGGCTCCTGGTTTAACCCCTGAGCCTCAGTTTTCACAACTGTAAAATAAGTAGAATGCTGCCTGCCTCTCAGGGCCACAGGGACAACTGAGGAGGATATGTTAGGGGCCAGCGTGGTGGCACAGGGGGTAGTCCACTGCTCGTGGCACCAGCATCCCACACGGGCACCAGTTCGTGTCCCAGCTGCTCCACTTCCGCTCCAGCTCCCTGTTGGTGGCCTGGGGAAAGCAGTGAACAATGGCTCCGGTCTTTGGACCCCTGCCACCCATGTAGGAGACCTGGAAGAAGCTCCTGGGTCCTGGCATCGGTCTGGCCTGCACTGGCCGCTGTGGCCATCTGGGGAGTGAACCAGCAGATGGGAGATCTCTTTGATTCTTTCAAAATAAATAAATAAGTCTTTGTTTAAAGAAAAAAAAAAAGAGGATAGGTTCCTCCAAAGATACAAATGAGCTCCCACTAGGTCTCAAGGACTGGTCTAGGGCTGAGAACACAGCAGCAAAACCAAGCCCCTGCTGTCAGGGAACTCGGGGTCCCACACGGGAGGTCGGAGAAGCAGGACAAGTGCAGCAGCGCTGAGTGCTGCCAAGACAGCTGAGCAGGGCAAGGGGGCAGAGGCCGTCAGGACGGCAGGGGAGGCTGACCCTCCGAACACGGCTGATCAAGGAGGGCCCCCTGGAGGAGGTGACTTCTGAGCCGAGATGTCAAACAGGAGGGCTGGCATTGTGGTGCAGCAGGTCAAGCCGCTGGCTGGGACACCCACAGCCACGTCAGAGTGCCTGTCTGCGTCCTGTCTACTTTGCTCTAACCCAGCTCCCTGCTAATCAGGCTGGGAAGCTGTGTAAGATGTCCCAAGTGCTTGGGCCCCTGCCACCCATTGGGGGAGATCCAGAGGGAGTTTCTGGCTCCCAGTTTTGGCCTGGCCCAGCTCTGGCTATTGCAGCCATCTGGGGGAGTGAACCAGCGGACGGGAGATCTCTCCTCCTCCCTCTGTCGCCCCTTTAAATAACTAAGTAAATCTTAGAAAGAATGGGGGGCAGTGCTGTGGTGCAGAGGGTTAAGCCACTGCCTGTGACACAGCGTCCCTCATGAACTCCTGTTCCAAGTCCCAGCTGCTCCACTTCCGGCCCAGCTCCCTGCTAACCTGGCTGGGAAAGCAGCGGAAGATGGCCCAAAGGCTTGGGCCCCTGCACCCACGGAGGGGACCCGCATGGAGCTCTAGGATCTTGGCTTCAGCCTGTCCCAGCCCTGGCTGTTGCAGTCATTCGGGGAACGAAGATGTCTCTCTCTCTCTCTAACTCTGCCTTTCAAATAAATAAATAAATCTTCAAACAAACAAACAAACAAACAAAAAAACGAAGGGGCCGCAGCCTTGTGAAGCAAAGCCAGGCCCACGGACAGGCAGGCGTACGTGCACTGCGTGGTATGTACGCTGTATTTTAGTAAAATGCTCAGAAAATGAGAGCACTCGGAGAAGAACGCACAGGAGCAGCCCGGAGGCCCGGGTGTCTGAGGACAGACACGAGGCCGGGGAGCAAGGGGAGGGGTGGAGGCTGGGAGCCGAGCGAGGGGCCGAGGCCAGATCACACAGGCTCTGCAAGTCGTGAAAAGACTTAAAATAGAAGTAAAAATAATAGAATAGCCGTTATTATTACTGCTGCTATAAATAAGACAGCACTTTCCAAAACACGAGGCCCGCTGCTCGCGGGAGCCCCGCGCTGGCCTCTCCTGCTGCTTTTCCACCGGTCTCCAATTTGTCATCTCGCTGCAGCACGAGCTGCCAAGTCCGTTTTCGTCCACGGCTATAAAAAGCCCGCTGGAGCGGGCGGTGCCGATGACCCAACGCGGGCCTAAGATTAGCCCAGGAGGCTGTCACCTTCCCTTAATGTGAGCAGCAGCTGGGATTCCCCTTGCTTGGAAAACTTCAAGTGTTCCACCCACCCCGCGGCGCCCCTGCTGGCCACGGTGGCCATGGAGATGGGAACGGGGATGCGTTTTGGAAAAAAAGAAGTTGAGCAACAGGGATTCCCCCTGCTGAAGGCGGCTGGGCCGGGCCGAGCGCTCCCGAGGTCAAAAGAGCAGGACAGGCTCCTGCAAGTGCAAGGGGTCCCCTTGCCGGACCCCCTCCCCCTCGGCAGGAACCCTCCCCCACACTTCTCCAGCACCAGGCTCAAACCCACCGCCCTGAGATGGCTGAGGCCGATCAGCGCTGGGCTGGTCTTTTCCCAAGCAGGTCTCAGCCCGCAGCTGCACGGACCGGCTGTGCAGTGTGCCCGGGGTCTCTGAGCGTCTCTGTGCTCGGAGGCCCACCATACAGGAGCAGGAGGGCAGTAGCTGTCGCCAGGAACCCGATCAGCCCCTCGCATTGGGCGCGCAGAGGGAGACCTGGCCCACCGCTTCTCGTTACTACGGTTGGTGGCCTTCAACTTCTCTCAGTTGCACAGCATACGTTTGGCTCCCCTTGGTCTTTGCACAGCCAAAACCCAGCAGCAGCAAAAGCTAACGTTTATGAGCCTGCCCTGCTGTGCCGCACACAGAGAGCCCAACCTGGAAGATCTCAGCCATCGCCTGCCCTCACGGGGTAGGGACATTGTGCAGGGCGTCTTACAGACGGAAAGGCTGGGTCAGGGAGGCGGAGCGACCCACGCTGGCGGCCACAGCGACTAAACGCAGAGCAGGATCCGAACTCGGGCCTTCCGACGGCAGCAGTATGGCTGGCCAGGGCAGGGCCTGCGCAGGGATGGCGCCGGGAGCCCAGACAACCAATGCTCCCCGGTGCAATCTCATTTTACAAAGAGGGAAACTGAGGCACAGGGAGACTGAACAACGGGCGGGGCTGGACACTGCCTGTGGACGCGTCCCTGGCCCCTGACAGAGACCGAGCTGTCCACCTGGTTTGGGAGGGGGCCAGGGAGAGGAAAGGGGCCCGCCCACAGACACGGCGGCATCACAGGAGCTGTGGCTGCGACTTCCTGCGATGCTCAGCTCTCCAGAGCCGAGGCCAGCTCTGCCTCTTCTTCCCTTCGAGAGGCAAACGTGCGAAACGTCTCGAGAAACGCAAAGAACGGAAGCAACTGAGCGCCACTCATCCACTCATCCACTCATTCGTTCATTCACCAACTCACTCAACAGACGCTTCCTTGATGCCTCTGGGCAGCGCCGAAGAGCGTGAGTTCCCAGGACACTTGGCAGCTGCTGGCTCCGAGCCACTGCGCCCGCGGCACGGCCCCGCCCCAGCCCCCCCCCTGCTAGCTGTGTCAACCTGGACGGCGGCGCCAAGGTGTGTGCCCCTCGTCAGTATCTTCCCTTCGCCGTCCGCGGACTTCCTGGGAAAGCCAGCAGGAGGCCAGCCACACGGCTTCCCGGTCTGCAGAGGCAGCAAAGCCGGAGAGGCTCTGTCTACCCGGTCACTGCCATGCCACGCCTCCCTCCGGCTCAGGAACTTCCCGTGAGTCCCCGTCACCTCACCCCTGCCCAGGCCAACCCAAAGCCATGTCTGTCCCCGGCGCTGGGAGACCCCATCCTGGCTGCTCATCCAAGTGCATTTCCTGGTGCCGATCAGCCTCGCTGCCTCTCGAGAGTCTAGCAAGTCCTTCCCCCAGAGGGCAGCGCACAGGGGCCACCACTGGGGACAGTGAGCCCTCCCCAAGCGTACGAAGAGATTCAGAGCGGCCCACGGCCCTGGAATCCACTGCACCACCACGGCCCGAACGCTAGGCATGGCGAGGGAGGAGAGGATTCACTGGGCACTAACTGTGCGCCGGGCACCGTCACAGGTGCTCAACACGCGAGGAGGCAACCTCACGCCCGCCCCAGGAAGCAGGCGGGCATCGCCCTCATCACACGGACGGACAAGGCAGCCCTGTCCTGCGACCTGCCCCAGGTCACAGCTTCAGAAAGCAATGGCATCAGGGTTCAAGCACCAGCAGCCTGGGTTGAAAGCTTGAGTTCCTATCTCATGGACGAAGGCAGCACATTTGCTCCCCACTGAGAGGCTTCTCTCAGCACACAGCTGGAAGCCAACAGGGGGGTCGGCTCAGGAAAGCACTACAAACCCACAGGACAGCACGCAGTACACCTGCTTGAAATCGGGTCCTCAAAGAATATCCAAAACTTGGACAAATGCCAGTGATGCGCCACCATTCACAAAACAGGACTCAAGTATGGGTACAAGAAGATTTCAGCATAAGCCAGGCCTGTGCTGGCTGGGTTAGCCCTTTGAGGCAAAGCAGGGAGGGGCCGGGCCTCTGCTCCCCTCCACAGGTGACACCCCTTGGGCCTGACCTGGTGGGAAGCACAGGTGGAGGACCCACGGGACCTCAGGCTCCCATCCTGCCCCTCCCCGCTTGGAACCTCTAGCCTGCAGACAAGTGCTTCCCCACCAGGGGCAGTCTTGCCCCCAGGGCACAGTTCTCAGTGCCGGGAGACACTTTTGGTGACCCCCACCTGAGCAGTGCCACCGGCACCAGGTGGGGAGAGGCCAGGGGCAGTGTCACAACAAGGCTTCGGTCCACAATGCCCACAACGCCAAGGCTGTGAGTGCAGTCATGGACCCTTCAAGCCCAGAAAGGCTGGCTGATTTGCCCAAGGTCACACAGCAAGCACGTAGCAAAGTCAAGATTCTAACCCAGGACAATGAGGGCCAGCATGTGCCCACTGAACCACCATTTTGATTGCCCTTCCTTTGTGATAAGAGAAAAAAGTTTACAAAGTTGGCCTTGCTCTTAGGGAAAAAATAATTTTAAAAAAAGTTGAGGGGGACGGACAACCATCAGAATTACCCAGGGTCAGTTAAAATACATTACAGCCCATGTAGTGGTCAACTGCACAATCGGCAAAGACCCAGGGAGCAAAAGAGCTGGGTATAAAATTCTACACCGTGGGATCTACCGATGGGTACGAAAAAGAGACAGCCACTTCTGCACGGCTCCAGAGGACAGAGAGAGAGCTCAGAAAGCCACTGACCGGTGGTCTTCTCAGTAAACACGACTTTGGACTCGGCCGTAAAGTTCTGTCCAGTGAGGATCATCTGCTGGCCCCCGTAGACCAGGCAGCTGTCGGTGTCTTGTCTCTCCACCATGGGCAGCTCGTGGGCGGATCGCTGGGCTGAGGGGAAGAGAAAAAGAAAGGCAGTGGGGTGAAGGGGGGGCTCTGCTCTGAGGAGGCGGGCAGTGGTCCAGCTGCAGCTACCCACGTCCGCCCGCCACCCGTTGTCATGGCAACTGCAGAGCTGTCCCATGGAAGACAAGCCCTACGTTCCCGTAAAAGCGCCCCAAGTGACCCTAGCTCATTTCATTTTAGTGACACATTTTGTTTTCAAGAATCAAGGAATGAATGCTTGTTCCCAGGGAGACTTTTTTTTTTTTTTTTAAACGAGATGGGCAAATTGAAATTTTTGTATGGTTTCCTTTCAGTGTTTTCTCTCTCTACATTCAGCGTCAGCACCACACCAGCTCAAATTTGGCCCTGCTCCTGGAAGGCTTCGGACATGCTCACTCCTGAATTCATCTGTGACCTGAACACGGCCTGTAAGCCGGCACAGTCTGCACCCCACGGGCTCATCTCCAGAACTCTCCCTCCCTCACTCTGCTCTGGCCATGGTCTCTGAACCACCTGGCACACTCCAACCCTTGAGCACCTGCGTGTGTGAGTCCCACGTGGCTCTCCCCTCCTGGCTGCTTCCCCAAGAGGTGCCCTTAACCCTATCCCCTCTGCCTCCACCTCCCGACCCCAGACACAATAGCAGGACCAGCCCCGTGTGTCTGTCTTTGCAGCCTTTATCCTGTTACGACTGGTTTATCTTCTGTCCTCTCTCCCGCCACACACTCACTACAACGGATGCCCCAGGAGGGAGGGGGCCTACTTGGTGCACTGCCTGCTGGGAGCCCAGCACCAGGACTCGCGCTGGGGACGCCGTAGGAGGAGCACAGGAGGGCGGGCACTGGATACAGATCTACAATAGGTGCTCAGTATCTGAAAGACGGAAGCACAGGGCAGCCTCGTGCTGCCCACGTCACCAGACTGGTGCACAGACGCTCACGGCACCCCTCGCAGGAAGGAAGTATGAAAATTACTCACACTTGACTGCAGAGAAAACTGGAGCTGAGACTCAGGGCGCAGGACAAGGCCTGGCCTGGACCCTCGCACCCAGCCCTGCCCAGCCCTGAGCCCGGTCACTTAGCCACCCTCCCCCTCCAAGTTCCCATCCGCGGGGCAGGCATGCTGCAGGGACGATGGAGACCCTCCCCAGGTACCTTCCCAGGCGGGGCAAGTGAGGCACAGGTCCCAGTCCCAGCCCCGGCCCCGCCCCCAGAGCAGGGGCCTGCAGGCGGGGCCGCCCCGAGTGAGTCATTTTGAGCTCCTGGCTTTCCTCCCAGAGCTCAGGGAACTGGGCCGAGGGCCAGCTCTGCTCATGCCAGGGGCCTGCGGGCCTCCCTATCCGGGAGCCGAGGCAGCAGCCGCGGGAGGCCCAATGCGACCCCTCCGCTCCGGGCCTGCCTCCGGCTGCCCTGGGCTGCGGGGCCACGTTGGCGGAGCAGAGATGTCGTGCGCCAGCCCAGAGGCTGCCTCACTCTTCACCTGGACACTGCAACCCAGCTGCTGCCGACCTGTGCCGCCGCGAGGGGCTGCGGGTTCTGGGTCCACGCCAAGGCTGTCCCAGCAGCTGCCCAGGGCTCCCATGGGGGCTCCGTGATGAGGCCTCGCTTTCAGCATGGGGGTTGGGGGTGGCGTCCTAGCTGGGCTGCCACGGATGGAGACTGGCAGTGCAGACAGTAGCCGCAGGTCTCGGCTTCGGATGAAGCTGGGGGGTCGCCGGGGCTTGGGGCGCGGGGGGTGGGGGATGGCCAGAGCCACGCCTCCCATTTTACAGGTGGAAAGCTTGAGTCATGGCTCCTGGGCGAGCCGGCCGAGGGCTCGCAGCCAGCGGGCCAGGGACTGGACGGGCTGTGAGCTCCCCGCGCGGGGCGGGCGGCTGCTGTGTGAATCACTGCTCGCTGCACTCCCTGCAAAGCCTGGGATCCAACCCCTGCCAGCCTGGCACTGCCCACTCCTCACCCGGAGGAGAACTTGTTTTTCATGAAAATTTAAAGAGACAGAACTGAGAGGGGTGAGGGCGCAGACGGGTTCCCTATCTGCCTTTATCCAACTCCAACAGCTCTGGAGTTCTGTGTGCGGCAGGCTGAGCGCTTTTCAGTTCTCAGCTGGCTGTCACGGGCACCGCCAGGCAGGGCCCATGGCGCTGTCACCGCAGGAAGACACCCTGACGGGCTGCTTGGGCTGTGGGGTCAGGAAGCCTGCACCCGCCACCTCCCTGCTGTGTGGCTCGGGGCAAGTCACTGCACCTCTCTGGGTCGCAGCACCGGCCCTCCCCGCGCGGTGCAGGAGCTCCCCTGCGGAAATACAAAGGCATTCCAAGCCCCTGGGAGCATGCGATTAAAAGAGAACCTCGTTTTGGTGCAGAAGGTTTTGCCATCCACGCACAGTTGGGTTTTTTCCCCTCCATGGAACCTGAGCCGTACTCCAAGTTTGCAGACCCCGGCGGCCATGGTTTCTCGAAGTGTTCCCTAGGTTGTCTGCTGGAGGAGGACTTGATAAAAATGCAGACGCCCAGGCCACAGCCACCGGGCCCCCACTCTTAGGCACATTTGCATCCGAACAAACCTTCTAGGTGACTTACTACACACACACACACACACACACACACACACACACACACACGTGTTTAAGAGGCCACCTGAGGACAGGGGATCTCCTCTGGGCAGGCCCCAGTCCCAGGAGAGCCCCGAGGCAAAGCAAAGGAATCCAATTAGCCTCTGAAAGAGGAACTGCAGGGCCAACAGCAGCAACAGGACCCCCACCCCCACCCCCACTCTCAGCCGCTCTCTGAAGCAGCCTGCAGCTCCTGCTAACCGGGTGACACTGGGGGGTCCCTCAGGAAGCCCGCTGGGACCCCCAGGCCTGTGCCCGCCCCCTGCCCCCCGCCCCCGTGAGCCCTCACCGACTCTCCCTCCTTGCTCCTCTGGAGACCCCCGGGCAATCGGCACCCTTGGCCTACAGGTCTCTAACCAGACCCTGAGCGAGCCTGGAGGGCTTGCGTCTGGCCTGGGGGGTGGGAGGTGGGGGTTGGGGGCAGAGCGGCCTCCAAGCCAGCCCATCTCCCAGGAATGCCCTCCAGGCCCCGGCTTCTGGCCCAGCAGAGAGCGACTTGGGGCCCTGGTATTTTACGAGCTCTGACCCACAGGGCGCTGTTGGCTTACCCAGCCTGCGAGCTTTCACTGGCAAGAGCCTGGCGGCAGAGCAGCAGCCCCTGCAAGGGGGCCAAGAACCACAACCCACTGAGAGAGCCCAGAAGCGAGGCAGGCGAGGCGGGTGGGAAACTCACTGCAGCAGAGCAGGGGTGGGCGCCAGCCCTGCACACGAGGCCTGCAGCATCCAGGCACCGCCATGCCAGCTTTGTCTGTTTGTCTGTATTCACACGGACGCACTGGGAGGTGCCCTAGGGTCCTGGATGAGCAAAGATGCTGCAGCGTGGCCGCCCAAGTTCAAAGCCCAGCTCAGTGACACCTGGGCGCTGGGGCGTTGGCCAAGTCTCGGCCTCTCTCCACGTCTCCCGTCTCCTCTCTGGATGGAGAAGCGCCCCCGCCCAGGGCCGCCTGCAGGGGCACAGAGGCCGCGCACAGGAAGGGCCGGCATCACTGGTGCTCAGGAAGTGTTTCTGTTGCTGAACCCCCAGTCCACAAAGCAGGGGTGATCCCCATCGTGGAGCCGGGGACACGGAGCTTGGCACAGGGGGTGGGGGTGGTTCCTGGGGGCTCACAGCAGCACACCCGGTGTCAGGGGGATCTGGACTCAGACCCCGGAACTCCACGGCCCCTACTGCTACCCGAGACAGCAGTAGGGGCCCAGGTCGTCGCTCTGGCGCCACACCAGCCGCAGCGCCCTGGCTGCTGGAAGGCCCTGTCTCTGTATCAGGTCTCCGTCCTTGGCTGCGAGCCTGGCCCAGTGAGACCTGCCTCAGCCCAGGATGTGGTGCTGACTCGGGCCTCGCCTGGGAGGGGCCATGGGCAGCGATCGGGGCCTCGCATCCACACTGGATGTCCCTGGATCTTCCCTGGGAGGTGTGTGGGATGGGGTGGGGTGGGGTGGGGTGGCGAGGGGACACCAATTCTCCCGTCTTGTGGGGCTGGTCTCCATGAGGGGCACAGGAAGGTGGCTTGGGGTGGGCAAATGCACAGATCTGCAGTACATGAGACCACCTTTTAGCTGTGGAACTCAGGGACCTCGGCTTACTCACACGGGAAATGGGGCAGCAGTAGCCACCCCATGACATGTCACGTCCTGACCCAGCCATCCTCAGAGCACAGGTGCAAGGTGGGAGCTCTCGCTTTCTCTCCTGGCCAGACTGACACTCTACCACCCACAACAGGCCAAGGGGCAGCGTCCTCCGGAGAATTCCCCAACACCTGCACGGAACCTGGCCTCCCCACCGGATGAGCTTCCAGCGGCTGGGGTTGGGCCACGGGGCCCCTGCACTTCCGGAGACCCGGCTGCTCCACCAGGGCAGCACAGGCGCCTTGCTCACTGCTCACCGGGCACAGGCCGCTGGCTCAGGGACCAGCTCTCAGCACGGCCTCTCAAGGTTATCATGAGGATGGAGATGAGCGAAGGATGCCTCAGAAAGTCGGTGGGAAATGGAGTTACCACGAAAGTTGGTTTTGGGGCAAAAATCTTTGAAATTGATCATGTTTGTTTTTTTTTTTTAATAATACGCATTTCCCATGAACTTTCTGAAAACCCCTCATAGGCATGGATTTCCAAAGTTTTTGACCAGGATTGGCGCTGTGGAATAGTGGGTAAAGCTGTTGCTTACAACACCGGCATCCCACCTGAGCGTAGGTTCAAGTCCCGGCTGCTCCACTTCCAATCCAGCTCCCAGCTATGGCCTGGGAAAGCAGTAGATGATGGCCCAAGTGCTTGGGCCCCTGCACCCATGAGGGAGACCTGGATGAAGCTCCTGGCTCCTGGCATCAGCCTGGCCCAGTCCAGCCCATTGCAGCCATTTGGGAAGTGAACTAGCAGATGGAAGCTCTCTCTCTCTCTCTCTCTCTCTCTCTAACTCTGCCTTTCAAATAAATAAAACAAATCTCTTTAAAAAAATGAGTTTGGCACAGCGGGTGTAGCCCCTTTCCAGTCACGGGACAACAGGCAACGTGTTCCGCTTCTGAGTGCCTCAGTCTTCCCGTCTGTAAAATGGCAGCACAGACCCTGCCCGTCTGTAACGCGGCAGCAGAGACCCCGCCCGTGGCGCTCCTCCGGGGACTCAGGACAACACAGCAGGAGCTGGACGCGGCAGGTGGTGGGTAACTGCTGCTTTCCTCCACCCTGCCTGTCCTTCGCATTTCGTATCTTCCTTGGTCCAGTGCTATGTGCTAGGCACTGTGCTAAACAGTTAAAAGCAAGAAATCACTTCATGCCCGTCTCCCACCTGGAGCCCAGGGCCTCCCGCTGCACTCGGGGTGAAACGCAAAGTCCCCGGCTTGGTCTCCAAGCTCCTCCTGCCCTCCCCATGGCCCTCACCTGCTCCTCACCGTCTCCCTGGCTGCCTTGCTGTTCCCCGCCAAGCTGATCCCCGCCTCAGGGCCTTTGCACGTGCTGCAGCCCGCCCTTGGCCCCTCCTGCCACCCCTCCCCGACACAGGTTAACCTGCTACCTTCAGAGGGACTCCCCCGGTCACCACTACAGGGTCACTGCCCCTTCATCCCCAAGCCACCGACGCACGGTCCTCATCTCTGTCACTTTGCTCTGTATCAAACGCCACCCTCGCTCGCTTGCTATTTCTGTCTTCCCACTAGAACGTGGCCCCTGTGCGAGCAGGCACTGGCCTTGCTGGTGGCTGCTCCCTCAGGGCCTCGGTGGAGCGTGTCTGTCACTCTGCAAGCACGGTTCTAGTGGAAGCAACACCCGTGAGGAGGACCCCGAGGAGGGTGCAGGCGGGATCCGCACACGGCGGGAACCAGGGAAGCTGACAAGCTGCTGCCCGGCCTCGCTGAGGCTCCAGGCTTGGCCACCGTCTCCCTCCCGAGCTGTCCTGGGACAGCGCAGTGGGGCCCAGAGGGAGGGTCGGCACCGCTGAGGGCTTTCAAAGCTCCGGCATCAGGAGGCGGCAGGTGGGACAATGCAACCGACTCGCCCGGGGGGAACCGGTGGTGCCTGACCCGGCCTCATCCCTGCATGAGCACCCTGAGGTCATCACCCAGAGCCAACGTTTCTAGAAGAACCTGCAGACAGATGTCAACCCCAAGGCCCATACCCTGACAGTCAGCCATGAAGCCACAAGCCACCAACAGCAAAGACCATCCCTGCACGAGTCTCCCACGGCCACGCTGTGCGCCATGTACGGAGCCCCAGCAACGCACGAGATTGCAACAGGCCTCTCCCCAAGGCAGACACGCGGCCCACGGCACGGGAAGACGGGGTCGTGCCATCAGCGTTCAATGAAAAGCACGCGAGATCCCGGCTTAGGCGGGCTGCGAGGGCTGCAGCGGAGGCGCCCCTGGTTCCAGCTATGAGCAAGGGTCCGGCACCTGCCTACGCCCTGGTCAAGGGCAAGATGACCCAGAACGTGCATCGGCGCCCACACGCTCACCGTGACCCAGGGGTTCGCCCAAAAAAACACTCACAGCAGCTGTGTCCCTAACACCAGACCACAAGACCGACCCGACCGCCTGCCTCAGCCACACAGCGCGACACAGGAGCGGAGCCACGGGGCCACAGCCCGGCCCCCAGGGGCATGCAGTGTGCAGTTCCGTTCCACCACGTTCTCGGGCGTGGACAGCTAGCAACGGTGATAGAAATCAGAACATCAGTACGTGCAATTGTCAAAACTCACTGACCAAACACAATCTGTGCAACCTGCCACATCTTAATTACAGTTCAGAGAGAACACGTGGGTCAGAGAGAGAGAGAGAGAGAGCGAGCAGGTGAGACATCAGCCACTGTGGACCTCTGAGAAGTCCTGTGCCCAGGGCCGGTCTCGGGGGTGGGTCCCGGGCATCAGCATCCCTTCCCTAAGCCCCCAAGCGGTTCCATCACACAGCCCCCTTGGAGAGCCTGTGACCTGCTGGAGGGGACAGTGCAGACAAAGGCCGTGGGGAGCTGGGCGCGGGCAGCCAGGGAGCCAGCTGCAGAGATGGAGGGGGGTGGAGGCTGTGGCTCCCTCCCCCACACCGCATACCCAGCCCATCCCAGGGGTCCTCCTGGATGGGAGGGGGTACAATGAGCCCACCCTCGCCAGAGACAGAGAAGCAGGCAGAGCGACACGGAAAAGGCAGGCACAGGGAGAGCCAGGCCAAGAGCTGAGAGCGAGGCGGGGACAGCTGCTCCCGCAGAGCCGCCAGATCCGGGAGGCGACAAGCCCTCTCTGATGCTTGAAGCGCCCCTCCCCCGGAGGGGGTCATCAGTTGGGACCCCGTGGGAAGCTGACTCCAGGAGGAAGCAGGGGCTGGCGTGGCCACCTCTGGAAGCTGGGGTGGGAGCGAAGAACCCGCAGGAACCCGGGGCAGGGCACCCAGCACACCGCCTGCAGCCACCTCTCAAGGCGCTGGGAAAGTGAGGCTGTTCCCGCAGGCCCCGGCTCTGCTCCCCGGAGCGTCCTCTGCCCGGGTGGGAAGGGGCACAGGCAGCACCCAGTTGGGGGAGACCGTGGAAGGATCCAAGCAGCCCTCCCGGGCGCCCGGGAAACACCAGCAGGGCCCCCCCGGTAACAAGACCCCGGGCGGGAGCCGCCAGGGAGCCCAGCCCGTCCGCGCCAGTGAGCCTGCACCCCGAGCAGGCAGTGTGGACAGACGTTAGGAAGCTGCGTGTCCAGCAAAGCCAGGCGGGACCGCTCGTCGCTGCTTCCTGCTTCCTCCTGCCAGAGTCAGAGATGAGATATAAAAGCCACCTCCGCCGTGACTAAGGCAGCCTGGGGTAAGAAGCAGCCCACTCACGGATTCATCCATAAATATTTACGTTACCATCCTGTGTCACTACACGCCAGCGGCTGAGTGCCACCACACTCAGGACGTCTCCCCACGCAGTCCACAGTAGGTCAAGCAGTCGGTAAATATTTGTGAAGGGGCCAGCATTTATGGCACGGCAGGTAAAGCCGCCGCCTGCATCCCTCCATGGTTCGAGTCCCGGCTGCTCCACTTCTGATCCAGCACCCTGCTACTTCACCTGGGAAAACCGTGAAAGATGGCCCAAGTGCTTGGGCCCCCGCACCCACGTGGGGGACCAAGATGAAGCTCCCGGCTCCTGGCTTCGTCCTGGCCGAGCCCTGGCCACTGCAGCCATCTGGGGAGGGAACCAGCGGACGGAAGACCTATTTCCACCCCACCCCACCCCCGCCTTTCTCTCTGTAACTCTGCCCTTCAAATAAACAAACAAATAAATAAAGTGGCGCCACCAGGCACAGGGCTAGAAAAACAGAACAGAGGAGGAGACAGAAACCACGGCGGGAGGCAGAGGGACGACCGGCAGCTCAGTGTGGCGTTACCGGGGTGGGTGGTGCGACAGAAACCAAAAGGAGAAGGTGCTGCCCAGAACGAGGAAGCTGGAGCCTCGGCCTCCTCCCTGCCGGCCCAGCGGCTGAATCACTCGCCGAGAAAGCCTCAGCTTCCTGGTCTGCCAGCCGAGGGGCTGAAGCAGCCAAACGCACGCTACAAGAAAAGCCTCAGGATTTGCAGGGTCCAGACGACTTTCCAACGCCTCTAAGAGCCAGCAGGACGCGCACGCGGCTCAGCGGGGATCCTCCAATCTCAGATCGCCACCAGCTAAGTGGACTCGAGGAACCAAAGAAACACAGAGGACACAGGCTTGTATCAAGCAAGGACCACAGCCCTGCCCGGGGAGTGAGCCCCTAGCCAGCAAGGGTGGTACCGTCTCTGCTCAAACCCCCGCCCACACACACACACCCTGGATCACTGATCAAGAGCTCTCTCCCAAAAACATCGTGAGGTGTTCAAAACCAAAGCCGGGGCGGGACAGTGGCCATGTGTTTGGGGAACCGGCGAGGCCCGCCAAGCCGGGCAGGGCAGCGCAGCGCGGGGGACTTCCAGCAACTCTGCACCGTTGTGGTTCGCAGCACTCATTGCAAGCAGCGCCCGGATCTTTGTGCTGCAAGCCATGCGGATACGGCTCCAGTGCGTCCTAAAAGGTTCACATGCAGGAGGCGTGGTCCCCAGTGGTGGTGGCGTTGGGAGGTGGCAGAACCTTGAAGTGGGATCAATGCACGTGGCCAACCACTTGGGAAGGGGTGCACGCTGGGCTCACGGAGTGAGCCAGTGCCAGCGACAGGCAGTCAGCAGACAGCACCAGCCTGGAGCCTGAATCTCTCTGGATTGCCGTCCTACTCCGCCACCTCCTGCCGGGATGCACCTGCTAGGCTGCAGCCCAGGGCCCTCACCAGAGGCCGAACGAATGGGGCTGTCCAATCTTAGGCTTTCAGGCTCTACAACTGTGAGCTCAACAAACCTCTTCGGCTTATAAAGGAGCCAGCCGTGGGCATTTGGGGAGAGCAGTGGGAGAGGCATGCAGGCTCCCGAGAGCACACACAGGCACCAGCTCAGCCTGCCCTGCAGCCTCACTGGCAGAGCCCCTCAGCTTGTTTCCAAAGACCAGGCGAGACCCAGAGAAGGGTGCACCCAGCCGCCCTGCGGGCGTCCAACCCGCGAGGGCCCTGCTACCTCTTCTCTCCTGGAGCAGTCACAGACAGCAGGGTAGGTGGGGGATGTGTCCTCCCCTCCTCGAACTACACCCAGCCCCCTTCTCTCCTTCCTGTCACCTCTGCAGGAAGCTGACTTTGTGACAGTTACAGTAAAATGTCCAGTAAAAACAGAAAAAAAAAATTCTGAACCATCAGTTTTAACCTGGAACATAACAGCACAAAACATTCTTAGGAAAGAGAACTCCAAAGTAACAAACAGTTTTTGTTTCTAGAACAACGTTAACGTTTTTCTCCTGTATGCTTTTTAACTTCTACGCTTTCAACCACTGAGCAGACAGTAAGCCTCGTCACTTCGAATTACAGAAACTAAGAACAAAACTGCTGCAAGAGGCGCCGAGGTGTGAACGCAAGGCTGTGGCTATTCTGAAACCTGGTGGGATTGAGCCAGGCTTCTCGCAGAACCTTCCCGAAGGGCCTGTCTCGGCCACTCCCTCCCGGATCCTGAAAAGCCGCTGCAACCTTCCAGCCCTTTACTTGCCAGACCGGAAGCTGGCGAGCGTGGAGAGGAGTCGCACTCCTCTGCAGACCCCCAGCAGCCGGCACAGCGCCCGAGCCCTGAGCCTAGCAAACCGAGGGTGGGGCGTGGCACAGCTGCAAGAGCCATCAACTCAGCCAAGGCTCAGACACCTGCCCTCTCGCTCCTGGTCATGGACACCACTTACTCCCTCTTCATCTGTAAAGTGGGCACAGTGACACCAGCACTGTCAGGAGCCGCTGTGAATATTAACGAGCTCCTGCACACGGAGCGCTTTGCACAGCGACTCGCAGACTCAAAGCTCCAAGAGGAGCACCACATTTATAAACGTTGCAAATCTTCTCGACAAAGCTGTGGGCTACTCGCTAGCTGTATGATTTTTAAAACTTCCTGTAAGGCCACAAAACCCTCCACAAGGCAACAGAAGCAGAGAAAACCCTTACGTGGCCCTTGGGCCAGATTATACCCTGGGGGGGGGGGGGACGGCGCGGACACTCGCCGGCCACCCTGGGCGCCCTGTTCCCCCCAGCGTGGGAGCTCACGGACGGGATGCTTCGCACAAGAGGACCCAGCCCAGCACCCGACTTACAGCACTCGATGGGGTTGGACGCCGTCTGCAAGGAGACGATCCTGCCGCTGGCCTCGGGGATGTGCACCCGGAACACGAGCCTCACCCGCGTGTTCTTCCTGCCGATGTCCGTCTCACCCTTGCGCAGCTCGATGTCGGCGTTGCGGAGTTTCAGGATCCCCGCACAGTCGATGCTGCGGGAGATGGACAGCCCCGTTTATAAGGGACCCCCTAAATGAGCAGGATCGATCCGCCACAGACCCAGCTTGGGCAGCTGGCGGCCACAGGGGGACACCGCAGTACGCCGAGGTGGCGTAAAACCGCCTTCCAAAGCAACCAGAGAGGTTCCCCAGGGGGAAGGTGCCTCTCTGGGGAGGCTTCTCGTCCCAACTCCTCTACTCTCTAAAGCATCTGAAAACACCCAGTGTGCAGCTGGTGGACTGCACGGCGGCGGAGGGCAGCGCTTCTACAGGAAGTCCCCGGCTTGGGTAAGGGACCCTGGCTGGGTGAGAAACCTCCGGGTGAGCAGGAAGCGCATGCTGGGGTTTAAAACAAAAGGGGCCAAGGCCAGCCGCCGGGTCTTGGCGGCCCAGGAACAAGCCGAGAGTGACGAAGCAGAGATGGAAGCCAGGGACACCCGCAATGCACACGGACGCGGTTCAGGAGTTCTGTGTAGGATTCTCGCATTTTCCTGTTGTGTTTGGCTTTATTTTTTCATAAAAAGGCTTTTTAACCCCAGAATGTGTGTGCAGTGTTTTCTAAATGTTAGCCATAACCATATTAGCTTTCTGAGCATGGCCATTCTGCATAGTTAATAATTTCTCTAGGTCAAGTGCAATTTTTTTTAATGTAATGGAATTCGAAGCAACAGAATTCAACAATTTTTGTTTTTTCTTCAGCATTGATTGAAAATATTTTCATATAAAACTTTCTAAACAGGGGCCAGTGCTGTGGCACAGGGGGTAAAGTCATCGCCTGCAGCGCTGGCATCCCACATGGGTGCTGGTTCGAGTCCCGGCTGTTCCACTTCTGGTCCAGCTCTCTGCTGTGGCCTGGGAAAGCAGTAGAAGACGGCACAGTGCTTGGGCCCTGCACCCATGTGGGAGACCTGGAAGAAGCTCCTGGCTTCAGCGTGGCCCAACCCCAGCTGCTGCAGCCATCTGGGAAGTGAGGTAGCCAACGGGGAACAGAAAGCTCTAAAGCAGAGATCACCGCGGGCACTCACAGACCAGAGCCGCCGCCGGGCGCCCGGACTTCCCTCCCCAGCGCCATCCCCGGCCCTTACGTGGCCCTCATGTTGTTCTTGGGCTCCAGCGGGATCTCCAGGACTTTGGTGTTGCCCACGATCTTCTCGTAGCTGGTGGTGGTGACGGTTTTCCCCGTGATCCGGTGCACCTGGTAGAAGGCGTGCGGCTTGAGAATGCGCTCGTCGGCCGTCCCGATGAAGATCTGCAGCCCCAGGGGCTTGTTCTCCATGTAGCCGTGCAGCTGCGGGGACAAGACAGCAGAGTGGCGCACACGCAGGGCGACACACACGCCGCGTGCGGGCAGCAGCCAGGGCACGGCCGCCACACTGTTCAGAGGAGGCCGTGATGGCCGGCCAGAGGGACTGCCCTGGTAAGTTACATGATCCCTGCTGAAAACAGGTTATTCAGCAGCCGTGGGAAGGAATGCAGTAGGTCAGAACAGCACTCATGGAGAAAGAACTGGAAGTGATGAGGGTGGGCACCAGCCAGGACGGAAAGAACAAACTCAGACCTCAGCAACGGCTGCCCGGGGTGAGAGGAACAAAGAACTTTCACTTCTTAAAGGACAATCAGCCGACGAAGAAAGTTTGAGTTTAAAATTAAAAAAAAAAAAAAAGATCACCATTTAAGTCAAGACAACCGAAGACCGGAGGAAAACGTGGGCCACATCTCAACAGGTGAAAGACGAACCGAGACAATCGCCTCCAGGTGAGTGAGGGGCAGACAGAGGCCCGGTCACCCCGCTCGAGGTGGAGCCTCCAGGCCCAGTGCTCTCCTGAGATCATACCGGGTCTCCCTCACAACTAAACTGTCCCCTCTTAGAAGGTAGGGGCGCTTGTCTGCTTCACTGGACACACAGTCTCCCGCACTGGACTGATGCCTGGCAGGTGGTGGTCATTCGAGGATATTGTTTGCTGAATGAATTCATAAAGCCATCCAACAGAAAAATGGGCAAGATATTTGAACAGGCAGTTGAGAGAAAAATCACAGATCGCCACTACAGGAAAGATGTTCAGTTTGACTTCTAAACAGAAAAATTTTAAATTACACAGCTATGAAACAGCAGTTCTCACCCATCAGATGGGCACCCATTTTAAGGTAGAGGTCTATGAACTGGCCCGGAATGATCTAGAACAGAGAACAGCACTGTGTAGGAAACTACATGCAGCATGAGGCAAGTTATAAACAATGCAGAATGCTTTCCGTCCATCCACTGATGCACACGTATATGCAATAGGAAAAGGTGTGGAAGGATGCGCTCCAAACTGATGACAGAAGGATCGCCTCTAGGGATGGAGGAGCAGCTCCAGATTGAGAAGGTGGTCAAAGAGCACTGTGAGTTTGCAACCCATGGGGGATTTAATACTGGGACTGAGAATACACATTTAGGGAGCAGTGGGCTAAGCCTCTGCCTGTGGCACTGGCATCCCAAAGGGGCACATGTTCGTGTCCCAGCTGCTCCACTCCTGATCCACCCTCTGCTATGGCCTGGAAAAGCAGTGGAAGATGGCCCAAGTGCTTGGGACCCTGCACCCATGTGAGAGACCTGGAAGAAGCTCCTGGCTCTGGATCGGCTCAGCTCTGGCCATTGCAGCCATTTTGGGGGTAAACCAGGAGATAGAAGATCTTTTTGTCTCTCACCCTCTGCTTATAACTTACCTCTCAAGTAAATAAATTCTATTAAAAAAATACACATTTATAGGTGGGTATTTTGGTCCAACAGGTAAAACCACTATCTGAGATGCCCACAGCCCATATCAAAGTGCCTGGGAGCAGGTCCCGCCTCTGCTTCTGATCCAGCTTCCTGCTACTGCAGCTCAGAGGCAGCAGGCCTGATGGCCCCAGGACTCAGATCCCTGCACCCATATGGGAAACCAGGATGGAGTTCCTGGCTCCTGCCTTTGGCCTGGCCCAGCCCTGGATGCTGTCACATTTGGGGAGTAAACCAGTGGATGAGAGATATTCATTAATTTTTGAAACTTAAAAAATAAAAATACTCATTTATATAACAAAAGACAAAAGGATGCTTCGCTGAGATTTGATGATTGGTTCCTGTCTCATCACTGCAATTCATGTCCCCTCTCCACTGCCTCCACCTTCTCTCTGCTGACAGAGGGGAGTCGTAACCGCTAAAAACTCACCAAGATCTCCCCCAACTCTGCAGCTCGACCCCAGCGGGCTCTCCTGCCACGCTGGATCTGACACAGGAGCTACCAGACACACGACTGCACTCCTTAGACCAAGAGAATTGAAAACACCACTTCCCAGCCGTGTTAGCCACATGTTGCAGGGGCTACCATGAGCAGCAGCGCCTGTCCATCATCGCAGAGCCTTCCACGGGACAAGGCTGGTCTGGGGCGATGGAGTCCCGTGTCCCCCTCTAGAAACCCCGCAGAGAGAGAGGCCGGCAGTGGGGCGGGCGTTCACAGTTTCGCCATCTGCCAGGCTGACACCCACGGCATTTGCCTAAGTTTCTGATACACACCCAGGAGACAGCCTTGGGCAAAGGTAGGAACCCAAGTCAGAGCCGCCCCGCTGTCAGTGACAAGAATCAAAGGAGAAAGGGATTTTCTTGGTGCTGTTTCTGCTTTGCATTTGGACCCACATCTCCTCTCCTGGATGGAGCAGGAGGAGGTGGAGAGCACAGGTTCACGGAGCACGGAGAGGCAGAGCAGGCAGGGGACAGAGCAAGCCCATGCCCGAGCTGCGTCCTTCTCCCCGAGAGCCGGGCAGAAACGGCAAGTGGGGCAGACGCCTGGCTACCAGCCAGGGAACACGAGCAGAGAAGGCCGATCACACCCCCAGAGCTCCACCTGAACCCCGCCCCTGCTGGCCTCTCCCTGGACGCATGGTCTGAGCTTCCATCTCCTCTCACGGCCGCACCCATCAGCTTCCCGGTCTTTCACAGGGCAGCTCAGCCACCTCGCGACCATGCAAACCAGATCTGGAACTAACTCCCTTGCTCAACCCTCCAAAGGCTTCCGGGAGCCTCGGAATAAAATCTGCACTTGGGGCCGTGGCCTAGGAGCCCTGCCCCCGCCTGCTCCTCTCTCCGCCCTGCGAAGCTCAGGCCCACACCAGCGGCCCTTCTGTTCCCAGAACACACCAAGCTCTTCTGATCTCAGGCCCTTTGCACAAATCGTCGTCTCTGTCTGCAAGACTCTCAGGAGTATATGTACTTTTCCGACCTTCATGGTTTTCCCTGAGTGCATTCTTTGCCCGCCCTGCGTCTCAGCCTTGCGAGGACCAGCTGCTAAACACTCAGGCGTCTTACGAGCCAGCTGACACTTTGGTCCCTCTGCCATGACCACTGCCAGCCGTGGTGGGAATATTTACACCACAGAAATCGGCTTCCCCCTCTGGAGGCTAAGCTTTTACGAGCACACCTCCAGGACAACTGACCCATCGCCATCGGACACCTCCTTGCTATGTAACTGCTTCTCTGATCAGTGCCTCTCCCAAGCAAACACAAACTCCCCGACAGTGGGAGCCACGTGCGCCGTGCTCAGTGAACACTTCTTCAGTCAACGACCCCGCAGCAGCAAAAGCGCAGGCCTCCCTCCTGCCAAGTGCTGCAGGAACACATCACAACAATTCTACGCAGGAGGGGCCTCCTCTTACTCCCACTATACAGATGAGCAAACTGAGGGCTGCAAAACCCAGGCAACTTACCCCACCCGGGACCCAGCAAGGACGGGGACCCTGACTCTCAGGCTCCACGCCCACCCCCGGATCCACACCCTCCCCACGCCGCAGGGTCTGCTGGACTCACAGCTGCCCTCCGACCACGACAGGTGCTCAGAGCAAACCTCGCGTGTGCTGGACTCTAAGAGCCGTGGCTGCGGGGGAGGGTGGACGAGGTGGGGAGAGAAAGGAAAAGAGGAAAGCAACCAAAACAAACCAAAACGGCTGCTCCGTAAGAGAAAAACCCTCCAGGAAAGTCCGGAACAGCCCTTTGAGTTCAAGGGCAGTCCCTGGTTGCACTGGCTGCGCTCACCGTCGGAGCACCTGGACCACCTCGCCCCTTCCTCTCCCCAGGCAATGCCAGGAAGGGGTGCGGTGCGGCAGAGAGAAGCACCTTTGTCATTGTGGGTCAGAGGACACTGAATTTCCTCCGCTCTGCTGCTTCTTAAAGGTTTATTAGGGCTGCTGCTGTAGCACAGGGGGTAAAGCCATCGCCTGCAGCGCCGGCATCCAATATGGCCACCAGTTCGAGTCCCGGGCATACGCAGGAGGCTCTGCTTCCTGTGGCCAACAGAGCCACTGTGTTGCCTAGACAGTGGACGAGGTCCCGGGGCATCTCTAGGGGGCACCACGCAGAGGCGCCCACACGGTGTGCGCACGGAGCTGGGCCGCACGCTGCAGCCTGACGCGGCACCCCGTCCAGCGGAGCCCCGTGAGCAACGGCCGCCCTGGGGAGAGGTGTCCCGGCCGGCTCAGCTCCCTCTCCTTACGGAGTACAGCAGGCGAGGTTTTGACATGTGTTGACCTTGGAGTGATTAAATCAGACTCAGGGACAGCCCATCGTTTCGGGGACTTAACGAAGTCAAAAGTGGTCGGGCAGTTTCGACTGAGCGCCATCGCGAGGCGGGAGAGCCGCGAGAGGAACCATCGTAAGCGGGGACGCCTGTCCTCTCAGCCGCGCCTGGGTCCGCGATGTGGGACTGATTTTCTGGTGGCAACGTGCCAGGCAAACTCTCGAATTTTCCCAAAATCAAACTCGGACCATGTTAAGTAATTTTTCTGTTGAATTTAGAATATTAGGAAATTAGTCTCACCCTCAAAGAAGAGAAAAGTCCCCGGGGAACTCTTTCATGGTCATTCCCGCTGGCCACGTGGCACGTGGGGAGAAGGTGGGTTCACGCACGCATGTACACACATGCACACACATCTCAGACTTGGCCTTCTTGGGGACAAAAGTCACAGCAGGTACCTGCACCCTGACCCCAGTCCCACCCCTCACACACACACACACACACACATCAGGCCGAGCCCGCCCACCATCTGCCATCTCACACATCGCCCAATGCCAGTGTTGACAACGCCAGCAGAAACCCTAATTCTTGATGGCCCCCTCTGCCGCCCCAACACTGGATCCCCCGCATGCGCCCATCGAATCTTCCATCATTCCACCCGCCTGCCTCATCACAGGGGCTCTGCCTCCGGCCCCCTCCCCACTCCAGCTGCTCCTCTGCTCACACCGCCATCCCAACCCCCACCTTGCTCAGCCCAAGACGCCAAAGTCCTTAACCTGACCAAGAAGACCCTAAGTCTCTCTCCCTCCCATCCTGCCTTCCTTCCTCAATGTCTCCAGCGTCCTCACAGGAGCGAGGCACGTGCCAGGTGAGGTGCCCCCTCCACACCCCTCTAGGCCACAGAGCTCGTCCCTGTCTTCACGCAAACCTGTCCTCTGGGGACCCCTGTCAGGGAGAGAGAGCCCGGCCCGGACCGCTCCACCCAGGGCGGCACCCGCAGCTTCCCACCCTGCACGCCCCCTGCGCCATCCACCTGTCGTCCAGCACACGGCGCAGTGGATGCTTCTCTGTCTCCCTCACAGGGACAGGGGCGCCGGGCACAGCAATGCACCTGCCTTGTTCACTGCGCGAGAACCCCACGCACATGCACGCGGTGTGAGCACCCCAGGAGGGTGAGTGGCTTTTTTCTCTGCAGACCCACCCCTTACCCCTGAGAGCTGCGACGCCACCCAAGCCACCTGGGCCAGCAGTGACCACTGTGCCACAGGGCAGTCTCGCTGGGCCTGGGCAGGACTCGCCTGGTCAGACACATGGCAACCAGGCTGCCCTGTTCCCAGCAGAGGGGACGCACTCCAGGGCGCGAGGAAAAGGGGCGCGTGGATCCGCTTTGCCATTGGCAATGGGACGCCGCCGGCCGGAGGCGCCTGAGCTCCAGCCGGAGAGCCCCAGCGAGAGCTGTGCACGGCGAGGGGCACGGTTTGCAATCACGCGGGGAACCGTCGAAAGAGAATGAAAATGAAGCATTTTGCACAAACTTGAAAACACCACCAGTCCGTTCCTCTCGGCATTCTAAATTAGGAATCGAGTCATTCTCCATCCCTCACATCCCTGGGAATTAAAAGCAGACGCATCTACCGCACAGCAAGCACACGCTCCGGAGAGGCCCGATGTCCCAAACAGGCTAAATTTGTTTCCAATTACCATGGCCGTGCTGGAAACCCCGAGGAAGCCCTGGGCACGGCCCCGCAGCCAGTGGGGTTCAGGACCCGACGCGGCACCCCCGGCACCCAACCACAGCTCCCCAGAGGACCTGGAGGAAGGAAACAAGGTCATCTGACCCCCTTCCCTCGGGGCCGGAGCCAGCGACTTTCTCTGCTCTCCGGCTTCAGCCTCTGGACAACCCGGCCAGAGCACCAGCTGCTGGGGCCCGGGCAGGCATGGCTGAGTCACTCGGGACAGGAGGCAGGAAGTCCCGGCCGGCGGCACGCACGCCTCCTCCCCGTCAGCCTTTGGCTGGGCCGCCTTTGTCTCGCTTCGTTCTGAAGAAGCCACAGGAGCGCTCTCAAGTCTTCTCTTGCACTCTCTTGGCACAGAGATGGCACAAGGCACGGCCAAGACATCCTAGCGAGGCCGGCGCTGTGGTGTAGCAGGCTAAGCCTCCACCTGCAGTGCCGGCATCCCACACAGGCAGCAGTTCAGACCCGATTGCTCCACTTCCCATCCCTGTTAATGCATCTGGGAAAGCAGCAGAGGATGGCCCAAGTGCTTGGACCCCGGCACCCACCTGGGAGACCTGGAAGAAGCTCCTGGCTCCTGGCTTCAGCCTGCCTAGCCCCAGCCATTGTGGCCATTTGGGGAGTGAACCAGTGGATGGAAGACCTCTCTCTCTGTCTTTCCCTCCATCTGTCTGTAACTCTATCTCCCAAATAAATAAAATCTTTACAAAAAAAAAAAAAAAAAAAAGCCAAGTTTATCCTGACCTCAGGACCTTTGCACGTGCTGTTCCCATGGGCTAGAATATTCCTCCCAGAGTCCTCCCACGGTCCTGGTCTAAATGTAGGGCCTTCTCCGGGTGTCCTGGCTGAAGCAGAGCCCTCCAGCCCCACTCGGCGACCCTCCTGGTCAGGGTACGGCCTCGTCACTGACGCACTTTTCCCCCACCCCTGGAACGGAAGTGCGGTCGTCACGGTGCTCCAGTACCTTCCACAGCGGCTGGCGGACAGGAGATGTTCAATAAACATTTGCCGACTAAACAAACGGGGAGTCTCAGGTTCCGACAGGGTCAACATATCGCCGTGACTCATCCCCAGCCCCCGAGAAAGGAGGCTTGTTCATGTCTGGGGGAGCCCTGGGCCTGCAGTCGCTGGCCGCGCTCGCCGCCGTCCGAGCCAGGCTGCAGGAATGTGTCTCCCGTGAAAGGGACCAGTGAGCCCCGGCCAACAGGGCTGGAAAAAAGTTGAGCATCCCGGGACTGAGTCGAGAGTATGGCGACTTGGCAGCCGTGTGGAGATGACAAGGGAGAAGTGAGGCACCAGTGACACCCACCCCCCGCGGCTCCAGGGTTCTCCCGGAGACCAGTCGCCGAGGGCGCAGGGCAAAGGTGTCCTCTGCAAGCCCTTCTCCGGGGGTCTCTCGCTCAGGGCGCTGGCCGGGCAGGGGAGCACAAACATTACCATGCGTCCAGTCTCCCCCAGCTCAGGGAGATGGGGAAGGGGAGAGGACGGAACTCCCAGGAGAGAGCAACTGGGGAGCCAAGGGGCTTACAGAGACCTCACAGGATCGTGTGCCCCGAGGGTACCCAGCACTGCAGCCTGCCGGAGGCCCCAAGGACGCCGGGGCTGTCATCCAGCACCAGGAGAGGCTGGCGGTTCCCGCCACGTCCCCGCCCCAGCCCCCAGCCCAGCCCGAAGGCTGCACAGGTCTCTCTGGACCCAGACCAAAAATTCTGAGTCACTTTTGCCACGAGGTGGGAAACGGGAGAAGGCAGACGCGGCGCGGACCTTTCCGCACACTATTTTGGGATTTAAGATCCAATTTCTTTGGTTTCAAAGTGGGGGATTTTGCAGGGCTCTCTGCCCGACTCCGGGGCTCTGAGCACGGCCAGCCGGCGCTGGGACGGCCCGCGTCCTGACCTGGGGCGGGCCGGGGCCCTGGGAGAGCTGCAGACGGCAGCACGCGGGAACAAGGAGCCCGTTCTTGTGCGGACGCGGCCGGCCCGGCTTCCACAAACACGGAGCTCGCGGCCCAGCCAGCCTGACTCACGCCGCGCCGAGGCAGCTCCCGAACTCCGCGTCCACTCAGCAGGGCGGCCCTCGGGGGACACCGCCCAGCTGCCCCGCAGCCTCATCAGCGCTGCCCTAGGCCAGAGTGACTCTGCCCCCTGCGCCGCTCGGACCCAATACCTGCTGCTGGGCCTAGGAACAGAGGGCGGGCAGCGTGCTCACCGCTCTGCAGCCGGGAAGCCCACGGTCCAGTCGGGGCACCTCCTCTGGGCAGCCCATCCGCACATCCATGGAGGGGCGGGAGGAGAGGCCAACTTCAGCCTGTTCCCAGGAGCCCCCTCCCACAGTAATGACCAGCCCCCAGATCTAATCACCTCTGAAAGGGACAGTTCTCACCGTGGATGCCAGGGCAACCTTGTGGCTCAGCTGCCTGCACTGTGGCATCCCGCAGCAGGACACTGGTTCCACTCCCGGCTCCTCTGCTTCTGACCCGAGTCCCTGGGCCCCTGCACCCATGCGGGAGACCCGGATGGAGTTCCTGACTCCTGGCTTCTGCCTAGCCCAGCCCTGGCTACTACAGGCATTTGAGGAGTGAGCCAATGAATGGAAGGTATCTCTCTCTTGCTCGCTTGTTCACTCTCTCTCTCTGCCACTCTGCCTTTCAAATAAATAAATAATAATAATAAAAACCTCACCACTTTTGCACTGGGTATTCCGTGTGCAGCGTGAGTACTGGGGGACACATGGAAACCATCGCAGACAGTGTAAGGCATGGGGGAAGAGACCAGAAGTCAGGAGTCCTCAGCCTCGCCTCTGTCACCACAGGTTGATGGCTGGCATGGGGGCTGCGTTCTCCCTGTGCATTGTGGGATGTCTCCCAGTACCCCCGCTGTCACCCAGCCCAGTCCAGGGGCTAGCCGTCCCCACAGCGGGGAGAGCCACTGGGACACCACGTGAGCCTCTGTGTGCAGGGACCCGGCCCTCGTCCCATCACGTGATGGGCTCCCAGCAGCTCCTCAGAGCCCACCCCTCAGCACCTCCCACCTGGCCGGCTGCACCCACCCCTCACTGATCTCTCCACCCACCCCTCACTGATCTCTCCGCCCACCCTAAAAGTTTCAAGAATCAGATCCCATCTCTCCCACACATAAACGGACTGGTGGTGGCTTTCTGGTGCACAGAGAACCAAGTCAAAGCCTGGGCCCTGCCCAGTCCCAGGGCACCTGATTCCCTCCTCTCTCTCGGCTTGTCTCCAGCGTGGCTCGCCTTGGCCACTGCAGTCACACTCACGCCCCGTCATCGTCAGGAGCTGAGCCCACCTGCCTCGGGGCCTTTGCACTTGCTCTTCTAGCTGTGAGGCTCCTGCCCAGGTTCTCGCCTCTCTGGCTCCTTAAAATCACTTGAAAATCAACGTAAATGAACTCACCCTGGAGAGGACCCCCGACGGACCCCAGAAGTGACGGGCAGTCTGCACCTTCTCAGCACTCTACGCTGAGCGCACCTCACCTTTGTTATAAGAAAACAACTTGCCGGAAAGCTCTGAGGCCCCGGCACCGCCTCTGCAGCTCCCTGGAACCCGTTCTTTCCAGAAAGTTCTGAAGGCTAAGGGTGCCCACGGGGCTTTAAAGACGAGGAACACAAGGGCAGGTTCCCTTGCTCTTTGACTCTAGATAAAGCACCTACTGTGTGCTGGCCACGGCGCTCTGGGCAGTGAGACACACGGGGCTGGCTGGAGGGAGGGCTGGCGTTCTGCGTTGGGGTACAGGCACTCAACAGAGGATTGCTGGGGTCCCGGGGGGCCACGGCGGGGCACCCCCTCAACTCTCCCTTCGCCCTGTCACCAGGACAGATTTAATGCCCGCCTCTGGACCACAGGCCATGGGAAATCAGATGCATTTCAGGGGCAGGTGCTGTGTGCAGCAGCCTACACCACCACCTGGGACACCCGCGTCCCATCTCGGGAGCGCCTGGTTCAAGTCCCAGCCGCTCCACTTCCGATGCAGCTTCCTGCTCATGTGCCCGGGCAAGCGGCAGTGGTATCTGGGTGCCTGCTACCCACGTGGGAGACCTGAACTGAGTTCCAGGCTCTTGGCTTTGGGCTAAGCCATCACCTGCGACGCCAGCATCCCACGAGACGCCAGCATCCCACATGGGCTCCTGTTCACATCCTGGCTGCTCCACTTCTGATCCAGCTCCCTGCTAATGTGCCTGGGGAAGCAGCAGAGGACAGCCCAGTGCTTGGGCCCCTGCACCCACGTGGGAGACCCAGATGGAGTTGTAGGCTCCTGGCTTTGGTCTGGCCCAGCCCCAGCCATTGCGACCATTTGGGGAGTGAACTAGAAGATGTAAGACCTTGCTCTCTCTCTCTCTCTCTCTAACTCTGCCTGCCATATAACTAAATAACCCTTTACTAAAAAAGTAAAGCAAACAGCCACGTTACTAAGTTTGGCCAAGGAGACCTAAGCAGAAATCTACGGAGTTGCAGGAGGTGTTCCTGAGGGGAGCAGGCCGAGCCGGGAAGCAGGCTCCCTTTGCCCTGTATCCCTTCCGCTTTGGGATTCCACCGTGTGGAATGCAGGTGTGAGAGCTGCAGCCCCAGCAACCATGTTGGACCATGAGAGGACCCCAGCAGAACAGGAACTGGGAAGGAGCCCGGATTCCGGCTGACGTCACAGCACTCCCGTCTGCTCTCTCCAGAAGGTAAAACCTCTTGGGTGCATGAGCAACTATTATTTTGGGGTTTCTGTCAGATGCAACTTAGCTCATCAGAAAGGCCCACGGCTGTAACCTCAGGTGCCGGGGCCTCTGCACCTTGGGGGCCATGAGACAGCCGGGTCAGGGAGCCACAGCTCAGACAAACTCTCTGCTTCCCAGAGGCTTCAGGGAGAACCGCGTCTGGGAGAAGCCGGAAGGGAGAGGGAGTGTGACAACAGCTGCCCTGGACGCAAGGTCAGAGGCGCGGGTGGGCGCTCAGAGACAGCCCCGCGGCCACACCCGGGCCGTCCGCCGCCTCTGGCCTCTCACACCCCGCAGCTGCTCCCAGGCTGCCGCGCGGGGATGGCGAGCGCACGCTAGAAATAAAACTCTGCTTACTTTCTGTCTGGTTCCCGAACTGCTGTTTCCTGCGTCAGAGGTGCCAGGCCTGGCAGCTCCCGTACAAACCTTAAATTCGAGTCAACAAATATTTGTTGAGAGCTGCCTGTGTGCCCAAGGAGCCGCGCTAGGGGACACGTGTGCGGCAGGGGCGCGATCACGCACCGGCAGTGCCCCGCAGTCTGCCCGGGACCGGGTGCTGCTCTGAGCACCGCTGTCCCCCGCCCCCGGGGGAGGCACCCGGAGCTTAGGCAACCGGTTCAAGGTCACACCGCCTTGTGCACCACCCCCAAACAGCCCCAACAGCGCCCCCAAATCTCAGCAGCTCTCCTGCCCCGCCGGCGAGTCCCCACTGCACCTTTCTCTTTATAACGTACTTTGCACCTTTACTTGGAGAGACCTATCATAAAAGCAGCTTTCTAACTGGCCACACAGGGGAACAGGATGACCGGGGGACCCCAGGGGCGTGCAGAAACACCAGAACACAAAGGTGCCACTATGGCCACCGCAAACGTGGGAGACGCAGATGGAGTCACATGGAATTCACCCATGGCCCTGTCCCCAGGGAGGCCGAGGGGGAGCAGACGTGGGGTGGGGTGGGGGGAGCCCCGGGGTGGGAAGCCGCCGCCCCCAAGGTGGACGGGTTAAGAAAACACCCAGATCAGCGCCCACACAGGTGCCCAGCAAACCGCACAGGCCTGCACGAAGAGAGAGACCCAGAGACCCAGGCGGCGACCCCGTGTTCGGAGAATTCGGCAAAGTCTCAGGGCGGGCGCGTGGCGGGCAGTTCCAAGCCCGACGCCCACTCCTGCGTGCCTGGGTCTGTGTCCCAGCCTGGGCTCGGGGCTCGGGGCTCCTGCTCATACCCCACCCTCCGAGGCAGCAGCTGATGGCCCAAGCAGCTGGGCTCCTGGCACCGTGTGGGAGACCTGATGGAGCTCCTGACTCCTGGCTGCGGTGGCTGCTCAAGGCATTTGCAGAGGGAACTAATGGAAGGGCTCGCTCTCTCTCTCTCTCTCGCTCTCGCTCTCCTTTTTCAAATAACTTTTATTTTTTAAGATTCCATTTAATTATTTGAAAGGCAGAACAACAGAAGGAGAAGGAAAAAGGGGCGGGAGGAAGAGATGGGGGAGGGGGAGGAGGGGGAGCCAAGAGCTCCATCCTGGTCTCCCAGGCAGGTGCAGGGGCCCAGGACTTGGGCCGTCTTCTGCTGCTTCCCAGAGCATTAGCAGGGAGCCGGACTGGAACTGGAGCAGCTGGGACTGGAACTGGGACTGTGATATGGGATGCTGCAACCCATGCAGCAGCCTAACACAGTGGGCCACAAGGCCAGGCCCAAATGATTTTTTAAAAATCAAGCAACATGGGGCCAGTGCCGGCATCTCACATGGGTGCCGGTTCAAGTCCCGGCTGCTCCACTTCCGATCCAGCTCTCTGCCATGGCCTGGGAAAGCTGTAGAAGGTGGCCCAAGTCCTTGGGACCCTGCACCCATGTGGGAGACCTGGAAGAAGCTCCTGGCTCCTGGCTTCTGATAGGCTCAGCTCTGGCCATTGCAGCCATTTGGGGAGTGAACCAGCAGATGGAAGACCTCTCTCTCTGTCTCTCTCTCTCTCTCTGCCTCTCCTTCTCTTTGTGTGTGACTCTTTCAAATAAATAAATATTTTTTTTAAAAAATCAAGCATTACATGAAGATGTGACACAGTTTCCTGAAACTGAGAGCAGCATCCCCCAGGGCAGCCGTGCCACAGCCTCTCCGCCACCCTTGCCCTGTGTGTGTACAGGGGTGCAGGGGTGGGGCCTGCAGATCTCAAGGGGAAGCTTGCTCCACGGGGTCTGCCAGGCCCAGGGGTGGGGAACACACCCACCAAGGCCCCCGCACACAGCGCTGGGGACAGAAGTGCTGTGGCCTGCGGTGTGACCCACCGCTCCACCCAACGCAGACGGGGAGCGCCAATAACCCAGCAGCACAGACTGTAGCAAAACCCAGGACGTGTCAAGACTCGACAGTCTGCTCTCAGCAGCCCGCACCCCTGCATGGACCCGGGTCTCTGTGCACATCTGTCTGCCCAAGCTCTCCACTCGGTCTCCCACGCACTCCCCCCACACACGCACGGCCCCAGCCCCGCTCCCCGTGCAAGGGAATGCAGATGGTGCTGCGGCCACACTGCTGCTGCTGCCGCTGCCTGCTGCACCTGCTGGCAGGGCCACAGACATCCCCGCACGCCCGCTGCCCGGGGCCCGAAGACCCTGCAGGAGCCTGGCTTCCAGAGGACAGCCAGAGGAGCGTGCAGCCTGGACGGGCGTGCGTGTGCATGCGTGCGTGTGGCATGACGTGTGGTGGGCGCTGGCAACGCCACAGGCATCCATCATCCTCACGCTGAAAAGTGGGAAAACAAACAACAAAACCTGGCAGCCCCAAGGACACGAAGCAAGCCCAAGCGTCTCTCTGCACTTCCCCCTTCCAGCCGAAGTACGGGGCCGAGGGGGCGGCGCCCGCCCACCCAGGCCCGCTCACACCAGCCACGGGCGCCCCGCCAGCGCCTCGGTGGGACGGATGGACGGGCAGGAGGCGGCCGCGGCTCCGCGCCAGGCCACTTGGCGGAGGTTGAAGGCTCACGCGAGAGCAGGGAGGAAGTGGCTCCTGTCAAGGGGCGTGATACAGCCGGAGCTCGTCTTTCAACTGCCTCCAAGGGAGTGGCCGCCGACCCCCCTCGAGGCCGAGCCGCTCCTTTCATGTCCCCCCTGGGCCCCCACCCCCACCCGGCTGAGCGCTGCAGTTCACAGCTTGGGAGCAGAGTCCCAGACGGATGCATGCGACCGCGAGCCAGCCAGGCGGGGCACGGCAAGCCAAGTGGCTTCTGCAGAGTCACCGAAACCATCTGGGCCAGGCTGTCACCATCAGGAAACCAGAAGAGGTCCCTAAGCTGTGGAGCCCAGCGGTTCAGGGTGGGGGGTCGGCAACCCAAGGTCAAGGCCCAACTGCCGGTCCCTCAGAGCCCCGAGGACTGGGGAGGAGTACTTAGTCACTTTGCGGAAGCACCAGCCCCCCAGACCTGGGCCAGGAGAGGCGGTGCCAGCAAACACTGCCCAGGAGGGCTGACCCGGAGCGGCCGAGGGAGCTGCCCCTAGTGCCCCGCTCGGGCCGGACACAGCTAGAAACCAAACGCAAGGCCAGCGGCTTCCCTGCCACTGCTTTCCCACTACACCGGTTCCGGTTTCCTCTCGGTTTAAAAAGCTTCCTTTCAACGGCGAAGCGGGCACCAGCAGCGGCGGCTCGCTCACCACTCACCGCTCCCTCTGCCTGCCTTTGTGTGGTGGCCCCAGGGCCTTCGCCCCTGCTGCTACTCCCATTCCTGAGCTCTTAGAGCAGCAGCCTGCCCTGGCCGGGCATTGAACACGGCTTTAGCCTGAACCCTAAGCTAACAACCTGTGGCGCGTGACGGGGTGGGCACAGCAGCCACCGGTCCTCGAGGCCCCCGCCCCGTCATCTCACCTCCCCCGGCACGAGGGCCAGGCTGAGAAGCCAGATGGGCCAGCAGGAGCAGGCGGACAGAAAGGGGAGTGAGGCTTGTGCCAGGAGGGACACTGGAACTGCTAAGAATCAGCCTGGCCCAGCGCCACCTCTGGGCTTCCGCTTGCAAGTCTTGCGGGAGCCAGGAAAGACCAGTGCCACCAGGAGACCCACAGGCCATCCTGCCCTCGACCCCACAGGGTAGTGCCCGTCTCCTGTGAGCCCTCCACACTGGGGACAAGGTCTGCACGGCTTGCGGCGGACACACAGTCACCCGCCCGGCCTGGCGCCCCCAGCAGGGGCCCAGTGTGACCGCAAGAGCCAGCTGGGGGGGGGGGGGATGCAGGTTTGCCAGAACTCAAAGGGGGCGGAGTCACACCACTCCGTCAACGCCGCCCAGCTCCTCCCTCGGTGGGGACCTGGCTCATAGGGACTCCAACCCGGGTTCCCTCTGCAGCCGGGCAGCATGCAGACGGGTCTGTGCTTGGGGAGCCTGGAGTTTGCAGGGACCAGGGCACACGGCCTTGCTCGCTGTCGTAAATGTGGCGTTCAAGTCCATCACTCCCAGTGTTTGAGAGCAGGAGCAGCAGCCCAGGCCCCTGCACGGGGGAGTCCGGCACGAGTCACAACTCCTCTCACTTGACACAAACGCAGGCGACAGCATGGGCAGGGGTCGGACTTCGCCCTTGGAAGCATCTTTTCCATATTAAAATCAATAAAAGCACTTGCACTTGGACCGAGAGTCAGCAGGCTCGGGGCTCATTTTCCCAAGTGTTCCCAAAGCAGGTTCCAAACCCCAGCCTCGAGCCTCCAGCAGGTCCCGCAGGGGCCAGGTGACGGATGAGGATGAGCACATGGGGCCTGGGTGGGCCTGGGTGAGCCTGGGGAGCCAGGCCTGGCCTAAGGGAAAGGCTGCCCGGCTGGGGCCATGCGGGAAGCGGGGCCAGGGTGGCCAGCTCTCCCCATGGTTGACAGCAGCTCAGAATTCAATGAGACACCTTCTCGTTTGGAAACACTGGTGACCACGCCCACTGCTGTGGAAAACCCGGTGTGGACGGCGCCGAGCTCTCCCTCTGTGTTCTCTGACCTCTGCACAGCCCCCACCCACTTCCTGAAGCTGGGGACGTTTTCCCCTCCACATCCTGCAGCGCCCACTCAAACGTCACCTCCCCCAGGGAGCTGCCGGGATTCCCAGGGGCGGAGTGAGCAGCTGGACTCCCTCCTGCTGCAGCTGTCGTCTCTGTAACGGGGAAGAATCGATCACACATGCTGGAGACATCCGGCCCGGCCTCTGCTTAGGGATCTGTGGTCAACCTCCGCTCCCTGACCACTGTACCAGCACAGGGGGGTCAAGTGACCTGCCCAGTGGCACACAGTGAGCGGCAGAGGCAGGATTCACACCCAGGCCATCGGCCTCCCTGCCCCCTGGGACCTCAGCCCCTGCTACACCCGACTCCGTGCAGACCGAGAGCCCCCAGGAGCCAGGGGCCGTCTGCATTTCTCCTCCCAGCCGGGCACGCAGCCGGCCATGCGCTGGTGGAACCGGAATCCCAGGGTGCCCGGGCGTGAGAACCCACACTGCGCTCAGCCACTCACCAGGGTTTTGCAGGACTCAAGAGTGGATGACAAGCACCCCCCCACCTCCCCACCGAGACATGCTCCCCACCGAGACATGCCAAGTCCATCCAGCCCTCGGGGACTGTCGCAAGTCAGGACTCACGCCCAGGTCCCCCCACCGAGTCACGGCACCTGCCACTCACACTTCCCGCAACAGGGCAATCGCCAAGGCTGTGCCCCCACACTCCTGGCTCCCCAGGCGCAAGCCGGGACCCAAAGCCAAGGAGCGCCGAGGCCAGACTGCCCACCCCCCCTGCAGAATAGAAACACGGTAAGAAAACGCAAGTGAGAGCCAGGGCGCTGGGAGTGCACGAGACACAGAGCTCCCCTGGAGACACACGCGGGCCACGTGCAAAGATCATCCCATTTCTGCACAAGATTCTGCTACCTTTCCTGCCCCCCTCAGACCACTTGGTGGAGATCCCTCACAGGCACGAAAGCCCCTCCCTGCACCTCACGGCTTAGCCCCCTCCCCTGGTGCTGGGCAAGCACTCCCTGGGCTCCTGCAGGGGCAGCTGGGAGGAGGTGGCGGGTGCAGGAAGGCCATGGGGCGCCACCCCCACGGGGGAGGCACGCTCTGCACACAATCGACAAGCCTGCTGCCTTGTTCGCAGGCGCGCCCAGGACCCCCGGGCCCAGCGCAGCCCTGAAAGGCTCGGTTCAAGGTTAAAGTTGGACACACGCAAGGCTCAAGCCCCCGGGGAGCCCGGAGCTCAGCAACAAGGCTCTCTTTGACTGCAAACCACAGGGGAACACCCACAGCCTGCTTCTCGATTAAAAAAGGAAAGTGAAAAATAAGAGTTTTTTTTTTTTGCCCCTTCTTCTGAATCATTAGAAAACTAACTTGCGCCCCTTCCACCAAGTCACGGCTTCCGTGCGCCCCAGGGCAGCCCGGGTCCTGCAGGCCACGGACGTGAGGTTCTGGTGCACTGAACCGGGGCCTCGGAACCACTGTCACTTCCTCCCTCCGCCTCCCCCGACACGGGAAAGCCACCAAGGAGCCACCCGCCACAGTACATCCATCCCCTGGGCCCCCAGAGGCGGCCGGCTCACTGACTCCCCCAAGGGACAGGCGGGGGGCTGTGTACACAGCAACGTGCCTACTGTGTGACAGGCACCGCATTCGGGGCTGGGGACCGCACGCCGACAGAGATGATGAGCGGATGGGGGCACGGGGTGCACAAACAGGTGGGCAGGCAGCAGAGAAGGAAGGAAGGAGGTGGCCTGAGGCTGTGCCACAAGGAGAGGGCCAGAGGGCGGCAGGGGAGGGGCGGCTCTTTTCATAGACATCAGGGGAAGCGTCTTAGAGGAGGTGACAACTGAGCTGACCCTTGAGTGAGGCGGGGAAAAGAGCCACGTGGTTAGCCAGGGACCTGAGTAGTGAGTGCAAAGGCCCTGAGGCAGGGGCTACACAGAATGTTGGCGGGGCGGTGGGGAAGGGGGGTGTACAGAGGCACACGACGGTCAGGGCCTCACAGGTCACAGGCAGATGTGCACACAGCGTCAGGGGAGACCCCGGAGCGGTCAGAGCAAGGCGGTGGTGTGGGTGAGCTACATGTGCGACAGATTGGACGAAGGGTGTAAGTGGAGGCAGAAAAGCAGCTGAAGGCTGCAGCTGCCAGAGGGCAGGGGGTAAAAAACGTTGGGCCCGGAGCCGCCCGAGCCCCTCGCCTCGCTGGCACAGCAGCGAGGGCCTGTGCGGGACGCCTACGGTGACGGGGAAGGCACAGAGCGTGGCCGAGGCGGAGGGAAGGGGGCGTGGGGGAGACAGGGAGGAGTCAGCTGTGGCCCCACCTCCCGCCCCCTGCTCGGGGTCTGACTGGCCACTGTGGGACGCAGGACCCCGCTGGCGGAGTGAGGCTGGACACGGTCCCACACGCTCGGTCAACAGCGCGTCCTCGACCCCCACTCGGGCGCTCGGGCTGTGGCTCTGCTGGTTTACTCCCTGCAGCAACTTCGTACTCTGTAGTTTTCGTAGATCACTGGGAATTTTTATGACATTGGACATAATGTGGTTGCATCCAGCTTCCTCCAGCATTGTCAAAAGGCAATGATGAGAGAGAGAGAGAGCGCGCGCACGAGAGCGCACGAGAGCGAGCGCGAGCGCTCCCATCTACTGGTTACTCTCCCAATGCCCACGATGTCTGGACCGGCCGGAGCTGGAGCGCACGCTGGGTCTCCCGTGGGAGCAGAGGGGTCCAGCCCCTGGAGCCCTCGCCTGCGGGCTGCCGTGGTCGGCGTTAGCAGGAGCCTGGGCCTCAAGCAGAGCCGGGGCTGGAACTCAGGTATGCGGACGGCGGACCCGGGCACCTTAACCCACGCCGTCACCGCCTGGCCCAGCAGCCACCCCTGTGGCAATCTCCGTAACACACACCACCCCGCTGAGCCGAGCCTCGACCTGGCCAACTGATACTGACGGCGCCCACCGAGGCCGCAGGATGGCGCTGGGCGAGACACGTTCGGCTTGCGGGAGCCCTGGCAGGCACGCAGTCGTGGGGAACCGACCCAGCGTCGGCGCGGTCATGCCACTCGCTAAGTCCTCTTCCAGCCCTCCTGGCCCGGGCTTCCCAGCTCAGGGGAGGGGGCGGGGGGGGGGGGGAACAGGGGTTGGGGGGAAAGGGGCCGCCAGCTTCTGGTCCCTGAAGAGAACGACCCTGCAGCCGCAAGTTAGGAAAGAGACGCTGGAGCAAGCAGCACAGAGCCCAGGGCCCCTCCGCAGGTGACACCTGTTCTGTCCTGACGCTCAGAGCCCTGGAGGCGTGGAGCTGGGAGGGACACAGCTCAGAGAGCAGCCCGTGGGCTGGGGACGCACAGCGGTCACGTCAGGGAGGGCGGGCCGGAGCGAGCAGCGGGGAGCAGGGGCTCCAGGCCTGGCAGCAGCACCCCCGCCCCGCCTCACCGCTGCACCCCTGCGCTCGGGGCCAGGCAGGGGACGTGAAGGAGCAGAGAAGCCAGGCCCCGGCATGCACCACCAAGGCCCTAGGTAAAGACACCGCGGGGCGGGACCTTGTTCTCTGCTGGAGAGCTGTGCACCGTGGCCACTGCTGCCTGCTGGCCCGGCGCCCCAGCAGGTGCACGTCAGAGCACTGTCTCAGTAAACACGCACCTGTGGATGAAGCCCTGGCATGTACAGCGCCTGCACGCAGTGCACAGCCCGTGCCACCATACCGACCGACACCCAGAAGAGCTCCCTGGGCTGTGAGTTAGGGTTCTCTGCCTCCACTCCCCAGTCTTTCAAAGGGCGCTAAAAGGCCACAGCAAAGCTCATATGAGAAACCACGTCATTGTCGCCCCCTAACTCCTCAGTCAGATCCAGCTGGCTCCTCCCTCGGCACTGCCTCAGGGCCTTAGCACACGCCGTTCCCTCTGCTGTGACACCTCCCCCAGGATGGCGACACAGCTTACTCGCTCCCTGCACTCCAAATTCTGTTTAAACGTTGCCTCCTCAGGAAGGTCTTCTGCAAAAGGCATTCTGGCCACGCTACAGTCACCTCCCGTGCCATTCTCTCTTCTCACTGCTGTCTCCGGCCGCCCCAGAGAGCCAGGACTGATGTTTGTTCTGCGTCTGCCAGCCCCCTGAAATCAGAGCCGCTGTCCACCTGCTCAGTCCCCCACCTCCTCGTGCCATCAGCACCCTGTCCCAGAAAGGACCAGACCGCAGCCAAACTTCCGGCGCTGCCGGCCATGGCCCCTGGCGAGAGCCCGCCTCCCTGGAGTGCCACAGAAGCCCTGCGTGTGGCGGTGAGCCAATCACACTCTGTTGGGAAAAGCAGGTGGCCGGCAGCACTTGGCTGCACCGTTTGAGGACTCCTGTCCTGGAAAAACGCACCTCACGCTCCCCGGCGCACAGAGGCCACCTGGGACTGAGTTCAATGCAGATCCTGACTCTGCAGGCTGCGGTGCGGCCCGGGAACCTGGGTTTGTGACGAGCTGCCTGCCAAGGGATGCGGGGACCAAACTGAGTGGGGAGTACCGAGCACAGCACCCAGCACGTGGCAGAAGCCCACTCAGCACTTGTGGAACAAACACAAGGTAAGGGAGGGGGACACATGGCACAGCTGGTGCACCATGGCTAAAGGCACCCACCTCCACGCTGGGGTGGTTGACTCCAGCCCCGGCTGCTCCACCACCTGGCCCAGCTTCCTGTTGATGTGCCTGGGGAGCAGCGAGCGACGGCTCGAGGGCTTGAGTTCCTGGCACCCACATGGAGACCAGGATGGAGTTCCTGGCCTCTGGCTTTGGCCCTGACTGTTGTGGGTATTTGGGGAGTGAACCAGCAGATAGAAGATCTCTCTGTCTGAGCCTCCCTGTCACTCTGCCTTCCAAACAAACACAAGATAAGATGTGGGGGCCGGCGCAGTAGCATAGCAGGCAAAGCTGCTGCCTGCAGTGCTGGCATCCCATGTGGGTGCAGGTTCGAGTCCCGGCTGCTCCACTTCCGACCCAGCTCTCTGCTATGGCCCGGGAAAGCAGAAGAAGATGGCCCACCCTGCACTTGCATGGGACACCCAGAAGAAGCTCCTGGCTCCTGGCTTCAGATCAGCCCAGCTGAGGCCATTGTGACCATTTGGGGAGTGAACGAGCAGATGGAAGACCTCTCTCTCTCTCTCTGCTCTCTGTAACTCTACCTCCAAATAAATCAATAAAATCTTAAATAAATTTTTTTTAAAAAAGTCAGAATTCTACTCCCCACTTTTACTGCCACATTCTGGCCAGGACACACGACAGCTCGTGGGCGGCTCGGTTCTATCCTCAGTGTATCACCCTCTGATGGCGGAGAGACGGACAGACGGACGGATGTGTCTGCCACACGGCAGGCGGGAGCCGGCGGACCAGTCCGTGCCGCTCAGCAGAGTCAGGGGAACCCTCGCTGGGGAGGCGTCCGCCCCATTCAGGTTCCAACAACGGCGTCACCGGGACAGCCGTGCCGCTTCCATCGTCACTGTCCCACAGGGAGGAGCACTCGTTCGACACGAACCCGAGCTTCTGTGTGGTCAAATACACGACACGAGAGCTCAGCCCGGCCTTGCTTTCCAGGGGAGAGGTCACAAGGTCACACCGCGACACCCTGGCCACGTGCTGGCCACGTACCGTGCCGGGGCGTTCCGCCAAGTCCTTTGCAGACGGCCGCACAGCTCGGGGCAGGGCGTGCTGGGCAGACTGCAAGGAAGGAGGCCCCGGGGCCCCAGGCAGGGGAAGCTGCCCAGGGCCAAGCCCTGCACGCAGCTTGTATCTTTTGAACTCAGCACCAGGTGAGCGCGTCTCCTCCCCCGGAATCAACTCCTCAGAGAGACCAGAGCCACGTGCCGTCAGGACTACACCAGGGAGCACTTCACACACGCACACATCTCATGTACATCTGTAGAAGCCCTCAAAGGCAAGGAGCAGCCCCCCAAAGTCGCTGGTAGTGACCCTGCTGGGTCACAGCCACATCCCTCTCATGGTGAGACCAGTTCAGTCCAAGGGCCATCAAGCAGGTCCCGTGCCCATCCCAACGCAGGCACGATCATCACGGTCTACACTCGGAGCCAGCCCGCTCAGAGCACACAGACGTCTCCGAGCCACATGTGGGCAGCTCATGCCTCCCCCAGGTCCCTCTCACACCCAGGCAGGCTTGGGAGCTGTCCACAGAAGCCCACAGCCATGCACCTGCCCCACAAGCCAGCGACTAGGCCATGCACCTGCCCCACAAGCCAGCGACTGGGCCATGCACCTGCCCCACAAGCCAGCAACTGCTCCGCCTGCAGCCGGGCGGGGCTGGACACGGGGAGAGAAGGGAGCCACGTGGGCGGGCAGATGCCAACGACCAGCGAGGCCCCAGTGACAGCCCTGGGAGGCACCTGGAAAATCCCCTGCAGATCCCCAAAGCTTTCTACTTCCTCTCTGCAGCGTACGTGGGTCAGAGCGTGGGCTTCCGGGCTAGACCCACCTGGCCGAGGCTCACCTGCCTCCTGTGAGCTCTTTGGCAAGTGACTCAACCTGCCTGTGTCTCCCAGTACCGCCAAACAGTAGCAGGAGAACTGGATCCACCCAAAATGATGGCGAGCACCCAAAACAATGCCCAACCTCACTCGGCAGCTGGGAAGCCTGACACAGACACGAAATCACTGGCGACAGACACGGCTGTGCGAGGAGGGCAGGAGCGGGTACCAGGAGCCTCCACGGCACACGGGAAGAAAACAGAGAGAAAGAAGCCACGGGAGCAGGCCCTGGCCCGCCCCAGGGAGGGCAGCGTGGTTTCCAATGCGCTGCCCTGCATTATCTCAACAACAGCCGCACGGTAAGCAGCCAAGGAGAGACACACAGAATCGCAGGGGATACACACACACACACACACACACACACAGGTTCACACGTAGAAATACATGTTGCAGGGCCGGCGCAGCGGGCTAAAGCCCCAGCCTGCAGAGCCTGCATCCCATGGGTGCTGGTTTAAGACCTGGCTGCTCCACTTCCAATCCAGCTCTCTGCTATGGCCTGGAAGAGCAGTAGAAGATGGCCCAGGTCCTTGGGCCCCTGCACCCACGTGGGAGACCCGGAAGCAGCCTCCTGGCTCCAGGGCGGCTACAGCCAGCTTCCCTGAGCGTGGGCTCAAGGACTATATGGCAGACAAGGTCCAGCCAACGTGCCCAACTGACAGGCTTCTTGACTGACTCCACCGGCTGTGCCCATATAACCCCTCCCCCCTCCCTCCAACTCCGCCTTTCAAATAAATGAACCTATTAATAAATAAATAAATAAAGTGGCAGTGCCAAAGCTCACGACCACCGGCACCACCTTGCTCCCAGTGACCTGCTCCTCCCACTCCTCAGGGCAGCTGGGCTGGGGGCCTGTGGTGGGGCCGTGGCATCCGGCGAGACGGCCACGCCCACACCCACACCCACGCCCTGGCTCACCAGCCTCGCTGTCTAGGCGATGGGCATGGGGGCTCTGAGGAGGGCACCTCACGCGTGGCTCTCGTCCTGACATCCCAGGGGGCCGGAACCGCCTGCAGCACCGGCCAGGCCTCTTCTCCACGAGGCCACTCTCAGAACGTCGTGGAGATGAGACGCTAGGCTTACTCGGTGAAAGACGTTTTTGAACCTGTGCCTCGCTTTGCCGTCACGCACACTTCCCGGACTTTTCCACGACCCCGGCTATGCTACCGTCGGTTGCCGGAAATACGCGGTTTCTGCCTCGATGTCCGGTTCTCTCTCGGAGGTTCCGGCTGGCGTTTGCAGGAACGTGTCCCCGAGGCTTGCTCAGGACAGTCTGTCTCCTGGGGTGCAGTCCCCAAGTGCCTGGTATGACTGTGAGTGGGCATGCACTCCCTACACCAGCCCCACCCTGGGAGCCCCCTCTCCTCCTCCCCACCTGCACGCCCTTGGGGGCCAGCACCCCAGGCTGCAGGTCACACTTGGGCTGGATTCCACCCTTCCACAGGCTTCTGAGTTAAATCAGCAAGAGCCTGGTGTGGCCAGGGAGCGGACGGTGAGGACGGTGGCGAGAACGGCACCTCCTCGAGTCGAGGGTCCCCACTCCACCCCTGCCTCCTGCACATGAAAGGGCCGAAGCAGGTTGCTCCTAAAACGAGCCCTACTCCCCGAACAGGAGGAGGCTCAGCGGGTACCCACAGGGCCCCGGCCTCCGAAAGCTACACGCCCACCTTATGTGGGGCACCTGCTTAGGGATCTCTCAGAGACCCCAGCCTGCCCCACTCGCAAAACACGCCCCCAGTGCAGCCAGGGCTCATCCTGCCCCTCCCAGGGGCAGCCCCACACACCAGCCCCTTTCCTCTACCCTGGCTACCCCCTGGCCCGGAGCCCCTGCCCCAGGCCCCCACTGCCCTCTGCTTTGCCTAGAGGAAACCTCCCCGGGGGGGCCTGCCCTGCCAGGCCCACTCCTCACAACCGTGGGTTTTCCCCCAACAGGACCTAACCACACGTCCAACCCGTCTGCAATTCTCCCACGCACGAGCCGTATCGCGTCTCTCCCTCCAGCCAGAATGCCAGTGTCAAGGGGTCGCAGGGCTGCTCCCAGCACCCGGCAGGTGCTTGGGAAATGAATCAATGAAGCGGTGAACCAATGAACCCGCTCAGATCACTCTGCTGCTCCCCCGTCCCCCTCCTCCTCCTCCTCCCCCTCTCCCTTCCTCTCCTCTCCCCTCCCCACTCCACTCCACTCCACTCCACTCCACTCCACTCCTCGCTGAGCCTGCCAGAGTCGCCAGCACGCCAGCACGCCAGCCCCGGTCGAAGGCAAAACCACATCAGCGAGACCCGCTTCCTGCCTTCAACGCACAACAGGGACTGCAGTGGCTGCTGGCCAAGTGGACGCCGGCGCCCTGCTCACGGCCACGGCTGCGCCCCGCCTGGGAGCAGAAAACTCTGGCCGGCTGCTCTCCTCCCTCGCTCAGCGCTGAGTCACGGGCGGCGACAGAACAGTGCTGCTCTGTGACCTGCTTTAGGAGATGAACGCTGGGAGCCTCTCCCAGCCTGCCCCGGCCGGGGCTACCTGGACACGCAGGCACGGCCCCCACCCCTCGCCCTGAGAAACCCAGGATGAAACAGAACCCAGCTTCTGCACCCCTGAGGAATCCCTCCTGGAGGAAAACCCCCGTCGTCTGTGCATCTGTCTGAACAGCTGGACGATCCAGAATGTTCTCTTCGGAGTGAGTCACGCTGTGGCTCCTCTAGCTGAAAGCATGCCCTTGGATTATTCTTCCCTTTGCAAACAGGTCCCAGAGATGCAGCAAAATGCCCCTACGAGGATGCACAAATGGGACAAGGGCTCGCCCGGGCAGCTCTCTGCGGGAGTGGGTGCAGGGACTCGGAGGCGGCCAGCAAGGACACAAGGCCCCTGCTGCTGCAGGTGCTGCGCCACCCCCTAAGCTGGCATCTCAACCTCACGTGGCCGCCAGGAAATGCAGTTGTAGGCCCAGGGCCCCCGCCCTGTCAAGAGGAGCCCAGCGGCTCCCTCTCTCTGAGGCCTGCAGTCCAGGGTCCGGCAGGTGCGCTGAGACACCCCGACTCCCCCAGGGGAGCCCCGGCGGTGCTCCAGAGCTCACGGGCCCTGAGCGAGGGCAGCCTGGACCCAGTGTGGACGGCACACAGAAATCCCAGCACCTGGGTCTGAGTCCAGCTCCGCGCCCGATTCCAGCTTCCCGCCACCGGACGGCCTGGGAGGCGGCAGGTGATGGCCCAGTGGGAGACGCAGACCCAGCTGTCCTGGCTGCTCTCGGGAAAACAAGCGTCCAGCCAGGCAGCACCGGAGCTGCACCCACAGACCCCAGGACACAGCCTGCGGGGACCCAAGAGTGACCGCCTCCCGGGGCCAGGCGCCTGTGCTCTCTGCCACGCCCCCATCACCCGCTATCGCTCCCTGGCCACGCCCCCCAACTCACTATCGCTCCCCGGCATTTGGCCGCCCCAGCCATTTCCCTTCCCAGCCCGAAGCCCACAGGCTTGTCCCCGGGGCCCTTTGTGTCCACTTCTTCCTGGCTCCGCCCTCAACCCACAGAGGGGACAGGCTGCTCCTGCAGGTGTGGGCCGCAGGGCCTCGCGAGGGGCTGCCCTCGGCCCTCGGCGACGGCCCCCCTAGGCCTGAGGGTGACAAGGTGCCAAGCTTTGTGCCAGCTCCAGGCTCGGATCTGCAGCTGCCCGCGTGACCCTTCTGCCGGGTGGCTCACAAGCCCCTCCTGCTCTCTCCGCCGCTCACTAGCTCCGCGCGTTCGCCCAAGGCGCTCTTTCTCCTGTACGTCTTCTCCCTCCACCTGCTGGTGAGCCAGCCGCGCAGCTGCCTCCCGGCCTCCCACTGCTGCCTTCTGCCTCCAACAGCAGCCTTGGGTCATTCACCAGCCTTGCCACAGCCTAACTTCCCTCCTTCCTCCCTAACGCCTCTAATCCAGTCCCCAGGGAGAAGCTGGTGTGATCTCAGAACTGTTTCCCTACTCAAAGTCCATCCCTCCCCTCTCCGCACTGGAATAAAATCCTGGCTCCTCACGTGGCTCCTGAGCCCTGCTCTGCCTGAGCCTGCCAAGCTGAACTTGAACGACACTGGCCACCCCGCAGTAACTCAGACACACATCAAGTTCTTCCCACCACAGGGCCTTTGCACATGCTGTGCCCAGTACACAGGATGCTCCCACCACCTCGCACCTGCTCCAAGGCCCAGCTAATGAGCCGCCCCCTCAGTATAAGGTAGAACTTCCAAGTACCACCTCTCAGAATGGTTTGTCATGTAGGATCTGTAACCCCCAAATTGTAAATCCAATGGATAAGCTCCTTAATCAGCCATCACGTCTCCCGACTCCAGCTGTGAGCCCACACATGTATTCCAGGCCGCCCTCATCTGGCCTCCATGGCCAGCACGGGCTCACTAGCCACCCTGCCCTCCCTTCCACTGGGGGCAGCTGCTGAACTCCATCAGGGTGGGGGTCTGTCACCCCTAGCAGGGGCCCTGTGCCCGTGCCCCGTGGGACCTCCACAAGCAGTCCCTACAGGAATGAGTCATGAGACCGAGAGCATTTAAGGTTTGCAACAAACTTTCTTCTAAGATCAAGTGACAATCAAAAAAAAAAAAAATGTAGAGAGAGAGAAAACAGCTGAGCATGCATGTTTTCAGATCTTTAATTTTATATCAAAGGAGAGCGAATGAAATGATCTTGTATTCATTTCCTTTTTATATAAAGAGCAACTCGAAACCACTGAGCACGAAAAAAAAAAAACCCGAAGCTCTACAGTTCGGCGAAGAAAAAAGAGAAGGGCGGGGCCCCAGCCTGGGGAGGGGAGAAGCAGCTGCGGTGGGGCCCAAAATAGCAGCAGCTGTGGAGACGGCAGGGCTGGGGCGAGGCTCGGCGGCGCAGCGAGGCCGGCCGGCCGCTGAGGCTGCTGCCCCCCGGCCCGGCCGACAGCAGCAGTCATCTCCACATCGCCACTCTGTTTCTCAAAGCACTTCCTTTTTTTAAAAAACTGGCTTTCCTGGGGTTGGCGCTGTGGCGTAGTGGGTAAGGCCACCAACTGCAACACCGGCATCCCATATGGGCGCCGGTTCAAGTCCCAGCTGCTCCACTTCCGATCCAGCTCTCTGCTATGGCCTGGAAAAGCGGATGGCCCAAGTGCTTGGGCCCCTGCACCTACATGGGAGACCTGGGCCCCTGTACCCACGTGGGAGACCTGGATGAAGCTCCTGGCTCCTGGCTCTGGCTTGGCCTGGCACTGGCCACTGTGGCCAACTGGGGAGTGAGCCAGCAGACGGGAGATCTCTCCCCCTCCCTCTGACTCTTTCAGGGTAACTTGGCTTTCCTGGCCGAGAACCCGGGAAGACAACGCCACCTATCCCAGGGGCTCTGAGACACCCCGCCTGGCCTCTCCCCACCCCGGAGCAGCTGGAATGGGGTTTTGTCACAGGCTCAATCAGACACGCTTCTTTCCCGTGTCTCACGTCTCCAGAATAGAAGCCCAACTGTCCCACGGCCACTCAGGTCCTACATCCTCTGGCCCCTCCCCACGTCTCTCCCCTTCCTGTCTCCCCTCAGTTCTTCATGTTCCTCTGCCCCCGGGCATTTGCACATGCCGGCCCCTCTCATCCACCCTCAGCCCCAGGCTCTTCCTCGGAGAAATCTTAGCTGATGTTCCTCCCCCAACTCCTCTGTTTCGCGAGTACCAGACACTTCTTCACATCACTTGCCACAGCTGTCGCTCTCCTGTCTGCAGGGCTGTTTAGTAAACCATGTGCTCTGTGCACAAGAGGCTGTAACTTCATTCTTTTTCCTACTTGCTTCTCGGCATTGCAGGCACTGCACGGCACAGACGCAGCAGGTGCTCCACAAACAGCTGCAGAGCGGGTGCACCTGCTGATCCTCAAGTCCAGTTCTCTGAGGCTTCACACCATATCTGGGGGGCTCTTCAAGCAGCCCCTTTCTCTAACCTGCTTTGAAAAACTTTCTCTCTCTTCCTGTAAAAATTCTGATTCCAACATGCAGTCTCACAGCACCCTCCAAGCCAGGACTGACCACGCTTGGTGACCCTGCCACAAGAAGCCAAGTACGGGTGTGACAAGTAACTGGTAACAGACCACCCTCCCACCCCAATAACTCTAAGAACAGAAGCACGCAAGGCAACTGGTTTCTGACATTGGACAGCAGGCAACGTTAAGACCAGTCCCTGAGGGAAAGAAAGCACAAGAGGTGAGCCCAGGGTCACAGCAGCTCACTGCCTCGGGACAGCTTCCCTTCCACACGCAGGGAGTGGGGCATCAGCACAGCGTGGTGGTCCTGCTGAGCACAGGAGGTAGAGTTTAGCACACCAGGCCGCGGAAGCAGCTGGAATCGGTAGGGCCAGGCAGGCATCAGAGAGGAGAAAGGCGCTCAGGGAGCCTCCAGTCCGGGGCCAAGGTGGGGAGGGGGCTGTGTGAGCACAGAGGAAGGCTAACGCATGGCAGAGACTGGAACAGAGCAGGGCTGGCACAGAGGGGGAAAGTACCTACAGTGCCAAAGTACTAAAACACGCATGTGAGAGCAACAGGCACCTGTCTTAGAGTAAGGGCTACCCCAAATCTGCCTGGGTAGGGCCTAGAACCAATCCCCAACCCGAGACATGGCTAAGAGCGCTCAAAGGCTGAGCCCCAGCAAGGTGTAGATGTGCATGGCTTTCCAGGGATCTACACATAGAATCAATATGAGCTCACAGTGCCCAGCCCATAACTGACCCGCCTGTAGAAGAAGGTAACACAACGCAGTGTCTCTGCACCATCTCCACAATGTCAGAATACAGCCGACAATCACAAGACAGCCAAGAAAGGAGAAAGTGACCCATGGTCAAGAAAAAAATATATACCAATGAAGAGCCGCAGAGTCCAACGTGGCTGCAGGGTGGGATTTAGAAAGAGCCACGTCTCAGGTTTCTCAAAGCCCCAATGTTATCACAGATGTCCTCCACTGGGGAGACAGCAAAACAACTGTGGCGGTTTGTGGGCTCGGGGATTTTTGTTTTGTTGCTTGGTTTAGGGTCTATTCAGGTTATGTGGTTTCTAATTAAGTTGTCTGGGAAATGTTCAAGAATTTGCATCATTAAGAATCACTGAAGGCAGTTCTGAGGCACACTGGGGACTAAGAACCTGTTCGTCTCATAGAATACTTTCACTTAAAGGCAAAAAGCTGCATTAACTTCATGACATTGAAGGTTCAGGTTGGCTGGTTCAGATTACTACACAATTAAGAAAACTACTTCAGGGAGCGAGTGCTGTGGCCTTGCAAGTAAAACTGCTGCCTGCAGTGTCAGCATCCCAAATGGTTGCTGGTTTGGGTCCCAGCTGTTCTACTTCTGATCCATCTCTCTGCTATGGCCTAGGAAAGCAGTGGAAGATGGCCAAAGTCCTGAGCCCCTACACCTGCATGGGAGACCCAGAAGAAGCTCCTGATTTCAGATCGGCCCAGCTCCAGCCATTGCACCCATTTGGAGAGTGAATCAGCAGATAGAGGACCTCTCTCTTTCCCCTCTCTTTCTGTGTCATTGACTTTCAAATAAATAAGTAAATCTTAAAAAAAAAAAAAAAAAAAAAAAGCTACTTCAACTCTAATCTGGAGGGGAAAAAAGTACACCTCTCTACTTATTAAAAAAAAAAAAAACTGAGGTTAAACCAAAAGCCATAGATATAAAAGATATTAAGAAAAAACAGGAGGAAACGCTCAGGGTATAAAGTAAACATCTTTTAAAAAAGCTGAGTGCAAACTACAAGTATTCAGATGTGTAGTGGTGGAGGCTGCCCTGTGGGTGAGTAGGAAAAAGACAACGGCGTGCTTATAACAGTTATTTCAGGTGGCCACGTGCAGTTTTAACTTATTTTTCTGTTTTACAAGAGCCTCCTGTTTTCCCTCAATGATCTCTTGCCTGAAACTGAAATTATGGCTTCGGAAACCCGTGAACACAGAAAGCTCTGCACAACCCCGGGGCTCCTCCATGGCCAGACAGGGGAAGGAGACCCTGCCCAGCAGTCCCACGTCTGCCTTTGTCCAGCCAGGAAGACTTTCTCCTCTGGTCTCTGAGCAGCTGCACGCATTTCTGGTACAATTCAAGCTCAAGGGGCCCCTCCCTCAGAGCAGGGAGAAGCCGAGACACTCACCACAGCCCGGCATGTGACAGCTTGGCCAGCTTGGCAGAAGTAGTCACCTAACCACAGACACAGCACACAAAAGGAGAAGAGCTCAAGTCCTTACCTGAACCACGGGGTGGCCTCCAGTTGGAGCTTTGACGGCCCCTCGGCTGCCCTCCGTCTCATAGTGGGCCCGGTGGTGTGGCTTGGGCTGCACCTCAATCCGTAGCTCATAGGAGCCAGACTGGCTGGAGAGTGGCCACTCCAGAGGAGGGAGAGACGCAGTCACTGGGATGCTGAAGGAGGAAATGCAGTCAGTGATGTGTACAACAAACCAGAACCCATCAGCCTGTACAATAAATGTAAACGGCCCCTTTTCTGAAATCGCATCCAGTGGACGTAAGAACGAGATGATGGGCGTTCAGGAGTCACACATTCTCAGAGATCTTTGCTCTCTCTTCCATCTGGCTAATGTGACCCACATCTCAATCAATGATGCCTCTTTCAATCTGTGTTAGTTATAGCATGCTTCCAACACCATCACCTCCCAGCTCTCAAAAACAAGGATGTTTCCTCTTCCACAGGAGCAAGTATGGGAGAAGCAACGTGGGGCTGAGCTGGAAAGCAAGGGGCCCACAGGTGTCACAAACCTGCCATGCAGCTTCAAGGAAGAACTTTATTCTCTCCTCCACAGCCCCCCATCACCACCTGGCAAGTGGACCAGACCGCATCTGCGGGCCAGTACAGCTCTTGGCTCTACATCTAAAACCTCATTAAAAGTCTATGTGAGACAGCAGGTAAGATGCTCTTGGGACACCTACCTCTGTATTAGAGCAGTGGGATCGAGTCCATGGTCAGCTTCCAATTCCAGCTACCTGTTAGTGCACACCCTGGTGGGTAGCAGGTGATGGCTCAAGTACGTGAGTCCCCACCACCCAGGGGGGAGACCTGAATTGACTGCCGGGCTCCTCTTGTAAGCCTGGCCCAGCCCCCACTGTTGTGGGCATTTGGGAACCAGTGGATGGAAGATCTCTGCATTTGTCTCTCTTTCAAATAATATTTATTGATTTGCAGCACATTTTGGGGAAAGGCCACTTCTAGTCACAATCACTACTTAGCAGGTCAAGTGCTGAACATTTAACCACAGAGAGATGTCTGATTTGGATACAGGCAAGACCAATCTCTCAGACCTCCTCGTGTTAAGTGACAAGCACACATCACTACAATAACTGGAGTTACACCCAAGTTCAAGCTCCAGGTCCACCCACCTGGGTGACTGAGCAAATGCCTCTGCCTCCCTGGGTGAACGAGCCGAGTACAATAAGTACCCAAGAAATATGAACTAGAGTTACTTTTTCCTGCAACATATTGTCTATTTCAAACAGATTTCCTATCACTACCTGACTTAGCCATGGTGTCAGATGTATCCACCTGCACGTCTGAAGCTGTCAGTCTTTGGGGACAGGCATTGGGTTTCAGGGTCTCAACACTACCCAGCACATAGGACAGGGACGGGCTGGTACCACAGCTCAATTGGCTAATCCTCTGCCTGCGGCGCCGGCACCCCGGGTTCTAGTCCTGGTCGGGGTGCCAGATTCTGTCCCGGTTGCCCCTCTTCCAGGCCAGCTCTCTGCTGTGGCCAGGGAGTGCAGTGGAGGATGGCCCAAGAACTTGGGCCCTGCACCCGCATGGGAGACCAGGAGAAGCACCTGGCTCCTGGCTTCGGATCAGCACGGTGCACTGGCTGCAGCATGCTGGCCGCAGTGGCCATTGGAGGGTGAACCAACGGCAAAAGGAAGACCTTTCTCTCTGTCTCTCTCTCTCACTGTCCACTCTGCCTGTCAAAAAAAAAAAAAAATAGGACAGGGACTTGATGTGGGTCTGGAATTTTGCCATTGAAGAACTGACTGAGGCCTACACCACCCCTTCTGTGTCTCGGAGCCACACCCCCAAATCACAGAGCAAAACAAGATTCAACTCGCCCCCCCAGCTCCACGCTAAGGGCGCCTCTCACACCTCCACACTGCCTCTTATCCCACTCATGTACTTAAAACGCCCTAAGAAATTCTCTCACTGGTGGGTAGACGGACGTGCGGGCGGGCAGACGGACACTGCAGAGAACGTGTGAGTGAGTGATCGGCTTCATTTCAAGGAAGCCCTGTGTAGTCAGAGTCGCCTTGCAGCTGCGAGTGCATGGGGTTGCGTCACCTTGTCCCCATCGGTCACAAGTGGCAGAAGTTATTAATCCAAGTGTCCTCTCTCCCTTGGCTCAGAGCCGCCGGGAGCAGCCGTGATCGGCTGGGCCTGGTACTGCGCAGCCGTCACCACGGAGGCAGCTCCATCTCCTCACTCACCTGGGCCTCTCTGCTGCCTGACGCCCGTCTCCGCTCCAGTCTCTGAGCACCCAGGGGCCTCTAATTCTACCTCGGACTCTGTGCCACGTGGCCTTCGGGATTCTGCCTGCAGCCAGCGCCTCAGTGTCAAACACTCTTATTTGCTCCACGTATGCAAGGTACAATTTTTAAGTCTGAAAACAAGACTCATAAAAGAGTCTGAGCCTGGAGGCGGTGCATTGTGGGTAAAGCCACTGCCTGCAGTGCCGGCATCCCACATGGGGTTCGAGTCCCAGCTGCTCCACTTCCAATCCAGGTCTCTGCTATGGCCTGGGAAGGCAGCAGAAGATGGCCCAAGTCCTTGGGCCCCCACCCCGACGTGGGAGACCCAGAAGAAGCTCCTGGCTCCTGGCTTCAAACTGGCGCAGCTCTGGCTGTTGTGGCCACTTGGGGAGTGAACCAGTGGATGTAAGACCTCTCTCTCTCTCTCTCTCTCTACCTCTCCTTCTCTCTCTCTATGTAACTCTGACTTTCAAATAAATAAATATTAAAAAAAAAAAAAAAGAATGGCGCCATCACCTAAGAAACCAATGGAAGATGGCCCAAGTGCTTGGGCCCCTGCCACCCACATGGAAGACCCGGATGAAGCTACTTGCCTCGGTCTGGTCCAGCTCTAGCCATTGTGGTCATCTGGGAGGTGAACCAACAGATGGAAGATCAAGTGCTCACTTGCTCTCTCTCCCTCTCCCCCTGGCAACTGTGACTTTCAAATAAATAAAAAGAACGGAGCCATGGAAGCCAGCGTCCAACTCTGCACCTGAACCCAGCCCCCCGCGGAGTCATGCCCATACCTGCGCTGAGCGGGGACATGAGGCTTCCCCAAACGCCTGCTCTCTCCACCTTACAGAAAATTCCTGCAAACTCACTGACTGGCACCTGCCAGAGACTAAAGGATGCTCGCATTCGGATGGAGCTCAGGCTGCCGGAGCAGGAAGGGTTTTATAAGCAACCAAGTCTCAGACAAACGCAGCACAACCCCACTGTGTACGTGTTTGCTTTCACCTGCTTGAAATACA